>NC_141373.1:16077909-16607909 GCF_963921425.1 Dryas octopetala
TGTTTGCTGTGAAATCACCATCTCTAACAACCATATTTGTTTGTTTGTAAGTATAACATAAAGATTCTACATTTATATTCTTGCTTCTGGGTCAACTGTAGTTGGTATATTGTTAGTACATTTCGGGCTCGGGCTTGAATTATAGGAGCCCAATAGGGCTTTCGGGCCGAGCCGGGCCGGGCTTAGGCTTTAATACACAAGCCCAAGGCCTGCACATCGAGCTTTGGCTTGCAGGCTTAAAGGGCCCGGCTGGGCTAGGCCCTAACGGGCGGCCCAGAATGGGCCCAAATCCTATTTAGACACATATATATTTTCAAAAAAATAATATGGGATTTTGGTTATGTTGTGATTTGAACATGAGACCTCACATAACAAGCTTCAACTCTTAACCAACTGAGCTAACTAGTTTATTTGTTAAGTTTGTGAATCATAATATGTTTAATAGCTCTTTCGTTTGTTTACTTCAATAAATTATTAATATGCTTATTAAGTTATTATATAATACTATTATGTTAGTAATAGTGTAATACCATAAATAATAAACTTTTAAAATTATATACAAAATTACAACTATAATAAAACATAAATGTACATATGTTTTATTATATATTTTATTACATATTGTTATAAAACAAACGATGCAATTGTGTTTTCAACGATCCGAACCGTTCAAATTTTAGTTTCTTTACTCAAAGATAATTCATGCAAAAAATGAACTCAATCGGAGATGTAAACGTAACATAACGGTGGTCGAATTAATGAGCGATCGTGGTTTTTCTAATGATAATCGAATGAGTAGATGAATTTCGATTTGGCCGTTTTTTTGTAAGGATGATCTTTGACTATGAATATAGAAAATGAACGAGTCAGATTGTTGAAATCACGTTTTGATCTTCATAATTATGGAAACAACAAGGTTTCAACAGGAAAGTTATTAGAATTATACTCTTCAAGTGTATTTATATGTAGAAGTTCACATATTGATCGTGTTTTCAACGATCCGAACCGTTCAAACTTTAGTTCCCCACTCAAAGAGAATCTTTGCAAAAAATTAGCTCAATCGAAAATGTAAGAGTGACGTAACGGTGGTCGAATTAATGAAATGATCGTGGTTTTTCTAATGATAATCGAACATTCGAACGGGTAGATGAATTCTTATTTGGCCGATTTTTTGTAAGGATGATCTTTAACTATCAACATAAATAATGAACGGTTCAGATCGTTGAATTAATAAATGATCGTGGTTTAATAACTTTAATTATAGTTGTATTATAAAAGTTTATTATAATAACTTTAATAACTATAGTTGTAAATTTGTAATGTTGTATATAAGTTTAAAAGTTTATTATTTATAGTATTACACAGTTTACACTATTACTATTTACTAACATTATATGATTATAGTATTATATAATAATTTAATAAGCATATTAATAATTTATTAGAGTATATAAACGAAAAATCTATTAAAATGTTATGATTCACCAATTAAACAAATAAATTAGTCAGCTCAGTTGGTTGACAGTTAAAGTTTGTTCCATGAGGTCACATGTTTGATTCACAACATAGCCAAAATCTTATATATTTTTTTATTGAAGATATATTGTGTGTAAATGGGTTTTGGGCCGGGTCTAAGCGGGCCGGTCTAAACTTTTTAAAATTTTGAAAAGTTTTAATTTTTTTAAGAATTTTTTTTATTCAAAAGTTTTTAAAAATATTATTATCTTTTAAATGTGGATAAAAAGACAAAAATACCCCTGCCACGTCAGCATATAACGGTTTATTTGACAGAAAAACTAACGAAGGTACTATTTTGACACAAAATGAAAGTTAAGGTACTTTTTGTCAAATTTTTAAAGTTGGAGAACTAAATTGAAAATCAGTGTATAATTGAGGTACTTACAAATAATTTGCTCTAAAATTAATATTAACCTAGCTATATTTTAGGGTTTAGACCCTAAAATATATTTTATATAACCCTATGACCTATTTTCTAGATATATAATATAATAATAAATTAATAATGTTTTAGTATATAATTTTAGTTATACCCATTACCCTATATAATAAAATTAGTATATTCTTTATATTTTATATAAAAAAAATTAGTATATTATTTATAATTTATACTCTATATACTAAAATTTTTAATTGTTTATAGTTCTAGGGTATAATATATAGTTATATACTATATAAGTGTATAGGGTATATGCCATATAAGGTAATAAGGTATAGGATTTAAAATTTATGGTATAAGGTTTAGGATATAGTATAGGTCCTATAGGATATTAGGGTTTATGGTATAAGGATTTAAAACTTATGGTATAGGGTTTGGTTGTAACTCATCTCTCATTCTCTAAACCCTAAACCATAAAGTTTAAAATTTTATATATTCTATATGCTCTATATAGTCTAGTTACATAAACTAGTTTGCCCAACCAAACCCCAAAGTCTCAAACCCCAAAACAAACCCTATTGCTCAAACCCCAAAACATATGTTTTATATAAATTATAAAACATTAAAAAATTTAAAACATATATAAATGTAATAAAAATACCAAACTTCAAACGAAACCTCAATATGACCAAACCCAAAAAAATATGTTTTATATAAATTATAAAACATTAAAAAATTTAGAACATATGTAAATGTAATAAAAAGACCAAACCCCAAATGAAACCCAATATGGCCAAACTCCAAAAAATATGTTTTATATAAACTAGCCTCTCCGCACTCGCTCTCGCGAGTGCGAAGCGGCTCTTTCTATTGCGCATACATTAATTTTTGGGCACATTCTATTTATTAATGTGCACCTTTGAAGTTTTTTTGTTTCTAGTATGAGAATGTACGTTTCATTTTTTTTAGATTGGCATCAAATTTTTTACGCATACACCGTTGATTTGTTACAATAGTTGTTGTTATGAGTCTAAGTATCGGGTTCATCTCAAGTAATACATGCGAGAGGCCGGATTTTCCCTTCTGACCAAATTGTCGTCGCACTTTGTAGTAAATGTTATCACTTTTTGAGGCATGGATTAACTGAGAATGCAATTACTAAATTTATTGAAATAGTTCTCAAAATATATGTGCAAATGAGCAATAAAGTTGTAGGGAAAACCACCCTAATCCATATGATTAGGTTGCTTATAAGAGACATGTCATACGTTATCGGGTTGGAGCAAAACTTCTTTGTACACCACATTTCTGGTAAAAATGCCACTTTCACCGGCTATTGAGCCTTTTTTTACTTGAACCTTATAGCATAACGACAACCATGTTGATTGACTACAATCCCAAATATTTATGGTGGGCTACACTCAGAGAAGGAAATGATATATAAAAAAAGAAATGATATATAAAATTTTATTTCCTTGTAGCACCTTCAAAGTTAGCACTGCCACGTATTCTCTACTCGATCAATACCTCTTTTTTTACTTTAGAAAAAGTGATTTACAGAGTTAGAGTAACGTAACACATTAGCAATTTTCAGGTTACCATCTCCCCTTGGTATAAACACTAAAAGTCCCCTAAATAAATATATGAACATCCTCATTTTTGCTCAAATTTATCCCCAAATTATATGTAACAACATCATACTAACACTTGTCTCATTTGAAATTGTTAAGAGAGAGATATAGAGCATTCATTCTAATAAGTTTCTCAATTTTTTTTAGCAAACCAAAAATCTCATTACCAAGAAAGAAGCATACCAATTCTAAGTTCAAAAAAATCATGCACAACTTGATGAGCAATGCCAAAACAGCCTCTCTTTTTTTTCAATCAACGCTAGGAATTTAAATACTCTAATTTCACAATTTTTCAAGAGAATTCATGAGGTGAGCAGTTTCCACATAATTCTCATGAATAAAAACAGATCATATATAGCTAAAAGTATACAAATAAAACATATTGATGATGAAAATAATACTTATAATATCAAGGCAAGTAGATTATTAAATGAAATTTGATAATATCAAAGTGAAACCCTATCAATACTTTTTCCGCCCCACACATACTTTTTCGTCAACCAAATAGATGGTGCTATTTACTTAATTTGCTCAAACCCACACTTCTCCAAAGTTCCACCAAATATACAAATGGAACTTAACCATAATAGATGTATACAAAAGGTTAACATAAATACACCAGATCAACATAAACCCATATGTGCATATGCCCATATGCATAAACAGAAACAACTTAAAATGGTAATTAAAAATTGAAAACTGATACATGTCACAACAACAACTTAAAATGGTAATTTAAAATTTAAAAGTGATACATGTCATAATTGATTTCACGTGCACTTTCCTCACCAACCAAACAAAATAATGGGTTCGCCCAAAAAAAGAAAAAAAGAAAAAAAGAAAACAGATCCCAGAAAATTCAAAAAGAAAACAAAGCAAAGCAAAAAATTAGAACTATTCAACACACCCTATACAATGAAATTCTTATAAACGGCAATTCTCATTTTGATTTGTTTCCCTTTTCCTCACTTTCTCATCAACCAATCACAACCATATAAAAAACTCCTGTAAAAATTGAAAAAAGAAAAAGAAAAAAAAGGAAGGTCTGCAACCAAGAATTGAAGTACTAAAAGAAAGAGACGGAATTAAATGATCCATAGCCTAGAACCCCAGGACACACATGAAAAGTCAGTAAAATAAATTCAAAACTGAAACTTTAGTCTCAAAGACAATAATGTAAAATTAAAAAGGAAAAAGACAAAAATGATAGTAAATTACCAATTTAGAGGCATATGTTACTCTACTTTGGCAAGCGACTCTTGTCTATGATCTCAAATATTGAATTAAAATGAAAAAAATAAAAAGAGTGATGAGGAAGAAACAAATTAAAATGAAAAACACATTACATAACTTAAATATGTTGAAACACATATTTAAGTTTTATTACCTAATAGTAAGCCAGACTTCAGAAAATCTACTTCTTCTGTTTTATTGTTCTTTTTCTCCTGTATTTGTTTGCATTTGGCTTTGGACTAGGTTTCTTCCCTCCTCTGCCTTTGCCTCTAGGCTTAATGAATTCAATTTCGACCAAAAAAAAAAGCCAGACTTCAGAACCCTAAATTGTAACAAAAAAAAAAGCTTGGGAATACGTCGAGCATTCTAATTAGTCTGTAATTTAATTAAATAAAAGAATCATGGAATTAATAAATTGAAATAATATAAAAAGGAAGTTGGAGACAGAAAGAAACTTACACGAAAAATTGGATTTTCCCTAATCGAAGGTGGAAAGAACCTTGAATCCTTTCATTTTGAGCTTCACTCAAAAATGGATGAAGGTGAAGTCTTGGTGGAGAGAATAAATTCAGGGAAGTGGAGTGGGAGTGCAATACGTTAACTTGGGGAGAAGAAAACTGCCATATGCTAACCTGGACGTGGTTTTTAAATTTAATTTTTAATTTTAACTAATTTTAACTTATCCTAATAGTACTAACCCAAATATAAAGCTAATTAATAATTGTTAAAACATGCTTTAATAATAATTCATTTATGGTTCCTCTTTTTTAGGAGCATGTTCTCTTTTTACTTTTCTTTTTGGTTTTTCAATTTTTTAATTAGTTGATTTGTTTTACCATTGTACCCTCTATTGATAACATTTGTTTAGATTTACATTTGAATATAAGCATGGCATTTTTTGGTATTTTGAAAATTTCACCTAGCAGCCCTGTTTGCTTTATATATATAGTAGATTATAAAATATTAAACAATAAAACATATATAAATGTAATAAAAAGACCAAACCCCAAACGAAACCCCAATTTTACCAAACCCCAAAATATATGTTTTATAATTTTTATAAAACATTAAAAAATTTGTAAATGTAATAAAAAGATGAAATTCTAAACGAAACCCCAATCTTGCCAAATTCCAAAACATATGTTTTATAATTTTTATAAATTATTAAAATATATGTAAATGTAATAAAAAATGAAACCCATCTAAAGTTCTAAACCCAAAAATAAAAAATTTAATTCACTACAACACAACAGTAAAACACAAACCTAAAGGCTAAAACATAAACCAAACCCCAATCTCGCGCCGCCCTCTCTCTTTCAGTCTCACAGTCTCACAGTCTCACAGTCTCAGTCATCTCTCTCAGTCTGACTCTGAGCTCTCAGTCACCGACTCACTCAGCTCTCTCGCGCTGGCCTCTCTCTCTCTCTCTCTCTCTCTCACTCTCTCGCCATCTCTCTCGAAGACTAGAAGGTCACACCGTCGCAGGCTTCGCAAATCGCAACTGAACAGGTATGTCTCATTGTCCCTCACTCTCAAGTCTCAATGTCTCATCTCTCTTTCTCTCGTCTCTCAGACTTTACCCTCTCATCTCTGTCTCTCATCTGTCACTAGGGTTTCGAATTCAAACTAGGGTTTCGAATTCTAATTTGGGGATTTTTGTGTAATTTCAGCTCTCAGTCATCTCTCTCACTCTCTCGCCTCTCGCCTCTCATCTCTGTCGAAGACTCAAAGGTTGCAGGGTCACAGGCTCGCAGGCTCGCAGCTTCTAATCTGAACACGTATGTTTGTCATCTCTCTCACTATGAAGTCTCGTCTCTCATCTCTGTCTCTCACTCTAAAACAGTGAAACTAGGGTTTCGAATTCAAAGAATCAAATTTGGGGATTTTTGTGTAATTGTTGCAAGTTTCGAAATTCAATCAATTAGGGATTTTTGTGTAATTGCTAAAAGAAAGTGACTTAGGAACTGAATTGATTTGTTTTAAGGAACTGAATTGATTTGTTTATATGTTGTGCACCTTTCAGATTTGTTTATATGTTGTACTTGTGCATCTCTCAGATTTGTTTATATATTGTGCATCATTCAGATTTGTTTATATATTGTGCATTTGTGCATCATTTAGAAACAAAAAAACTTCAAAGGTGCACATTAATAAATAGAATGTGCCCAAAAATTAACGTATGCGCAATAGAAAGAGCCGCTTCGCACTCGCTCTCCGCGAGTGCGGAGAGGCTAGTATATATATATATATATTCTCTGTTTCTTTATTCAAACATAAAAACCCATCTCTCAACCCAACCTCGTAGCCCATCCCTCAACCCAAACCCACCACTAACCCCTAGTCCAGAGCCCCCTCTCTCTCTCTCTCTCTCTCTTCCCATTTTGCTTTGCTTCAATTCTTCCTCTTGCTGCTGTTCTTGGGATCACCATCTTCTTCTAAGCCTTACAGCTTCACTCACACAGGGACCACAGGTATTCCTCTTTCTCTTCTCTTCGTTTCTAATTTTTTCCAATTTAGGATTTAATTAAGGGTTCAATTTAGATTTCTATTTAGACTACGGTTTCATTCGTGTTTCGATTTGGGGTTTAATTTTTCCAGCTCCTCCAGTTTTTCATTTTCATTGTGATTTTGTTGTTTTCAGCATTGATTAGCTTTGGTTCCTCTATTTTCTCAAATGCCCATCCGATTTAGCTCTTTGATTTTGGATGGATTTTGTTGGGTTTCTTATGAAATTCATGCTCGTATATATGTCCGTTGGTAGGATTTGTAATGCTTACTAAGATTGAAGAAAATTTAGGTCTCAGTGTCCTACTAAATTTTTATTTTTATAATCATTATGTTCATTTTGGTTCATTTAGTTTTATTTTTTAATATTCTAGTGTTAGTTTGAGGATTATAGACTTTCTTACAAAAGAGCATGCTTAAAAGTAGCTTACTTTGATAATATTCAGACAAAATGATTCCTGGGTTTGGTAGGTTTCAGGAGCATTTACACAAATGGAAGCCAAATTTTTTCGCTTTCTTAAGATTGTGGGTGTAGGCTACAAAGCCAGAGCTGAAGCTCAAGGACGCATGTTGTATCTGAAATTGGGTTACAGTCATGAGGTTGAATTGACCGTTCCTGTTGCTGTTCGTGTTTTCTGCTTTAAGAACAATGTGGTTTGCTGCACTGGAATTGATAAGGATAGGGTGCACCAGTTTGCTGCTGCCGTTCGTAGTTGCAAGCCACCTGAAGTTTACAAAGGCAAGGGTATAATGTACATCGATGAAGTTATTAAGAAGAAGCAAGGAAAGAAGTCTAAGTGATTGAATGTCCCAATGTTTATCTATGGGTGGACAATGGACATGGTAATGTTTCTTTTGCTTTTTGAGTTCTAATCAGAAAAGTAGGTAGTTTGGGATTTTCTTTCAAACTATTGTTTTTTTAATATAAGTTTCTTAGTTGATCCCTTTTTCCTCATCTAGATTTGTTAGTCTGTATTTTGGGGTCTTTCCTGAATTTGGACTATGGAGGTCGGGTTGACCCTCTTTTGTAGCCACAGTGGTGATAAAGATAACTTCACAACACATTAGATTCTTAGATAGTAAACTTCAAGATCATTTGAATGATTTATTCTCATCAACCAGGAAAAAAAATAAATTGAATGATTTAATCTTGGAATGGACGAGCCTAGCAATCAGAGCATGTGTTACAGGTTTAAGACAGTTTCAATTCTGAGATCAAAGCCTCAAAATTTGCATGTCTATGCTTTAGTTGTAGCTCAAGTGACAAGGAATGAGGTAGGTGAAGGTCTAATTTCGCTTTTTGCTACCGTGGATGGGAAAAGAATAGTTACTGTATGTTGTACGTGCACACATTCTGAAAATATTGATTCACAACTATGATCGTTCGTGTTACAGTGACCTACTGACTCATTATGAGTCTGTCATGTACAAAGACACACACACACACACACACACACACACATGATTCTTCATTTTTATAGGAATTTGCTTCAAGCTCTGGAATTTCCAATTAGAAACCATAAATACTGAGGATGATTGTTTAGTAATGTTTTGTGAAATTCAGAAATTAGTGTTTACGTAGGATTTAGATCTGGTATGATTGAAAAATTTGAATATTTGATTTGGCCTTTTCCAGTTTTATCTATGAATAATGCTATACTTACCACATTTCTTATACCACATTCTTATACCATCTCACGTGTCATTACTTTATTGGACAGAGTTTTTCTTTTTCTTTTTGGGTTTTTCTTTTTATTTTTTAGTATCCAATGTATGAATGCCATGTAAGTTGCCACATAAGGTGGTATGAAATTATGGTATAAAAATGTGGTATATCTAGCACTACTGTTTATCTATATATATAAAGCAAAGGCTCCCTTTTGGTGAAATTTTCAAATATTCCCAAAAAACCATACTCTGTTTAAATTTGTTAAAGCTTAATGATTTCATTATTAAAGGGCAAAAGAGTAAAAAGACAGTAAAAATAAAAAATAAATCAAGTTTTTATTTTTTGGCACACTCCCACTCCCACCCACTTTCTTTTTGCCCTTTTCTTATCCCACGTTGTTTCTGAGTCGCCACTCTCCGGTCTCCACATTCCACCTCCATCACCTTCAGTTTTTTTCTACTGCGTATTCACCCTCCACAAGTTCTCTCTTCGCACCTTGAGCTCTCACACGTGTGGAAGACAACTACTTGCGAAGATTTAAACCGGTATAAATCCAAGAGTTAAAATATAACATAAAACCGACAAATTAATACTGAGAACTTGAGAAATAAACAAAAATGCATTGTCCAACACTTGACAATGACCGTCGAGTGCTTGGCGCCTGGTATGTATAAAAAAAAATTAAAATTAATAGACCAATATCATGTAACGTAAAATAGTTAAAATATTATTGAAATTTAGTTAGAATTTTAAAAGTTATAAAGTTTTAGTACGTAAAATTAAAGGAATTAAATATAAATCTGTCGTTTATTTATTTGCTTGGGCGTACTCCTAGCCCAGCTGGATCTGGGCTTTTAACTTGTACTCGTGCTGGGCCTTGCTTCTCTCATACAAAACGACGTCGTAGCATTAGGTTAGGGCAACGCCTTCAGTTGAGCACCTTTATAAAACCCCCAGTTTCCGCCTCATCTCTACTTCGAATGCAAAACTCGTCTGACTTTTGATTTGTGTTGTGCAATTTGTTTGTGCAAAATGTGTTTGTGTAATTTGTATGTGCAAAATGTGTTGTGTTGTGCAAAAATGAATGAGGGGATGATGAAAATCGATGTGCAAACGCAGTACCATCTCTTGGTTTCTATGAGCGGCACTTCCACACGAGATTTCTGACTCTCTCTCTCTCTCTCTCTCTCTCTCTCTCTCCTACTTCTTTGTTCTTTCATATGATTTTACAGATTTGATCTCTTTTCATTTTTTTTTGTTGGGTTTATTTTGTGTTTAGAAATAAAATTAGATTTGTTTTTTTGAACTTATTTTTTCAGAATATTATGGGCGTTGATGGTTTGAAGTTTGAACAGTATTATGCGAGTTTTGTAATATTATAGTTTTCTCTGAATTTAATTGAATATTTCACTTAAAAAAAAACTTGAGAATTGGAATTTTTAATTTGTGTGGTAAGAATGGTTGAATGGTAGTCATTTATTTATAGCTGAAAACCCCAAAAAAATTAAAAAAAAATTATTTGAATTGAAGTCAATTGGATTGGATTTTTAGTTTAGATTGGTTTGAAGTGATTTGGTTCATAAGAATGTTTAGGCATAGCTTAATTATAAGGAAAATTTCTTCTTTTATCTTTTTTATATTGCTGAGATTTCAAAATCTGAATTCTATGGCCTCTGCCAAGAACTCAAACTTGGATTCAATGTCAAAACCCATATCCTTCGTGTGCTGCTGTGAAAGGGGTGTGGTTCCGCTGGGAAAGGGGTGACAGATTTTAATGTTTTTGTTTTATCTTATTTTTATTTTCTTTAAGATCTTTAAAACTGAAAAGAAAAATAATACTCAAATAATTAAAATGTGATGCCATGTCATATTTTCAGTTAAGAACTTAATCGGTGTGAACTTTTTGAATCCAATCATATTGGAAGTAAAAGACCGAAATTGAAAATTTGATAAAAGTAAATGGAACAAAGTAGAAATTTGGAAAAAAAAAAAAATATATATATATACATATACAATAATGATTACTCGCTTAGAGTCGGGAATTCAATGATCGAGACAATACATGTTTAGTAAAATGATTTTTTTTCATTTAAAAAATTGTGATTATTTAATAGTTGACATAAATATAATTAATTTTATGTAAGGACATTTTAGTAATCAAATTGGTTTTTATTCTTATTCTTGCCAATTAGTAAACACATTTATGTAAATTTTATTTTCATTCTGATTCCTAACAATTAGTAAACACGTTAATAGAAATTACTAATTATGATTCAGGATGATTTCGATTCATGCTCATTTTGATTCTTGATCATTCTAATTGAGTAAGAGTGTTGCTATTTGCATACCATTTTTTTTTTCTTTTTTACACATCATTTTCTCCATTTTTTGCCAACACATCACTTACCCTCTTCTAAAATTTGGAATTTCTTTTTGCACACTCCTTTCATTACTAAAATATCTCTCGTCTAAAACACACCCACCCCACCCAAACAATACACATCTCTCACCCAAAACCAGCACCATCGCGCGCATCACCCCCACTTCTCTCTCTCTCTTATCATTGATTTGAAAATTTGAATGGTCTAAATAAATCCCTTTTTTGTTGCCTATTTTACGTGCAATAAGATAGAGTGAGGGGGATTTGAAGAATCAGCGTGTTTAGTAGGAAATAATTTTTTTTTTTTTTTTAAAAAAAGAGAAAAGAGAAAGAAAACGGAGAGAGAAGCTCTTTGGAATTTTATGTCCTTTGAGGACCAAGAATCCCAACCCTTGGTTTAATCATTTGTGCGTCATCGCTTCGCTACGAGCAATCTCATTTTCTTCCAATATAAGATTTGAAAAGCTTTAATTCCCACCCCGCAGCACCATGCGCAGCACTCAATCGCGTCATTCATATGCGTTGTCATGTTATATTTACATTTAAAAAAATAAACAGAGTTAATAGTTTGGACTTAATTATAAACATAATGAAAGTACAAAACTAAAATTATCAAAATTGAAAGAACAAGGACCAAAGTGAAAATTTTATTTAAAGTACATGGACTAAAGATATACTTCGGTCTTTTCTTTATCCTTTTACCTGGGCTTCCATTTGGACTTGGTTGACTGCCCCACTGCCAGGACACTCCCTTGTAGCTTACTTCTCTTAATCGACTCCTCAAGCGTCACCAACTTGTTCACAAGCATAGTCATTGGGACATCCATCTTGTTCATGTTGTAATTCACAACAAATTGTGAAAAAGAGTTCAGTAGAGACTGCAACAAAAAATCAGCAGCAAGCTCATTCTCATTCTTCAACCTCAACTTCTCAAGCTACTCAATGAGATTGATCATCTTCTGCCCATGATCATGGACATAGACTCCTTCCTTGAGCATTGTCTCATCTAGCTCCTTCACAGTGTTGAATCACATGGTTTAGCTTTGTTCACCATACAACTAAGCAGAGCACTATATAAGATGCACTCTTTAGTCTTTCTGTCTCGTGTTACTTCTGAAACTCGGAGTTCATATGTAACAACTCGAACCAAATTTCACTAAGAATTTAAATTTTTTACTGGTCAACTTAGAAGCCTAAAGGAAAGTTAAGTTGTGAGTTGTGACACCCAATAAATTTTTCTAAATCATTTTAGAGCCAATAAGGATTTTTAGAGAATTTATTGAAAGTGATAATAATTTTGTTGAATTACTTGAAGTTATTAAGGATTTATTTAAATTATTGAAAATTTTGGATTTTATTTAAACAAAATTTGAGAACTCAAATTTGAAGTTAAGACGATAGAAAAATGGTACAAGTTGAGAGGAGCTTATAGAAATTTTCGAAACATTTTTCTCGTACCCGAATCCATTGAAATGGACGTTAAGCCCTTAATGAATCAACCGAAGCATAAACTTCATAGCCGGTTTACCAATGTAATGAATTTTTTTTTCTTATCGCTTGGTTGATATGAAACCACAACATATGTACGAATCTATAAAACAAACATTTACAAATAAGCAAGATCATAACACTTTTTATAGATCACTAAATTATTTTCCAAGAAGCATAGATAAATCATCAAATGCAAGTCCCAGCTCAAAAGATGCATTAAAATACACAAACCATCTTCCATAGATACCATTAAATCTAATCAACCCAAAATTCCCATATCTCCAAAACCCAAAACGTCATCATCTTCAAACTCGGAAGCAAATCACCCATGCCCCGGAAGTCCGGAACAAGCGAGGACATAAAGTCTCACAAATAAATATAATAAAACTGGAAAAGGCCAAATCAAATATTCAAATTTTTCAATCATACCAGATCTAAATCCTACGTAAACACTAATTTCCGAATTTCACAAAACATTACTAAACAATCATCCCCAGTATTTATGGTTTCTAATTGGAAATTCCAGAGTTTGAAGCAAATTCCTATAAAAATGAAGAATCATGTGTGTGTGTGTGTCTTTGTACATGACAGACTCATAATGAGTCAGTAGGTCACTGTAACACGAACGATCATAGTTGTGAATCAATATTTTCAGAATGTGTGCACGTACAACATACATCAACTATTCTTTTCCCATCCACGGTAGCAAAAAGCGAAATTAGACCTTCACCTACCTCATTCCTTGTCACTTGAGCTACAACTAAAGCATAGACATGCAAATTTTGAGGCTTTGATCTCAGAATTGAAACTGTCTTAAACCTGTAACACATGCTCTGATTGCTAGGCTCGTCCATTCCAAGATTAAATCATTCAATTTATTTTTTTTCCTGGTTGATGAGAATAAATCATTCAAATGATCTTGAAGTTTACTATCTAAGAATCTAATGTGTTGTGAAGTTATCTTTATCACCACTGTGGCTACAAAAGAGGGTCAACCCGACCTCCATAGTCCAAATTCAGGAAAGACCCCAAAATACAGACTAACAAATCTAGATGAGGAAAAAGGGATCAACTAAGAAACTTATATTAAAAAAACAATAGTTTGAAAGAAAATCCCAAACTACCTACTTTTCTGATTAGAACTCAAAAAGCAAAAGAAACATTACCATGTCCATTGTCCACCCATAGATAAACATTGGGACATTCAATCACTTAGACTTCTTTCCTTGCTTCTTCTTAATAACTTCATCGATGTACATTATACCCTTGCCTTTGTAAACTTCAGGTGGCTTGCAACTACGAACGGCAGTAGCAAACTGGTGCACCCTATCCTTATCAATTCCAGTGCAGCAAACCACATTGTTCTTAAAGCAGAAAACACGAACAGCAGCAGGAACGGTCAATTCAACCTCATGACTGTAACCCAATTTCAGATACAACATGCGTCCTTGAGCTTCAGCTCTGGCTTTGTAGCCTACACCCACAATCTTAAGAAAGCGAAAAAATTTGGCTTCCATTTGTGTAAATGCTCCTGAAACCTACCAAACCCAGGAATCATTTTGTCTGAATATTATCAAAGTAAGCTACTTTTAAGCATGCTCTTTTGTAAGAAAGTCTATAATCCTCAAACTAACACTAGAATATTAAAAAATAAAACTAAATGAACCAAAATGAACATAATGATTATAAAAATAAAAATTTAGTAGGACACTGAGACCTAAATTTTCTTCAATCTTAGTAAGCATTACAAATCCTACCAACGGACATATATACGAGCATGAATTTCATAAGAAACCCAACAAAATCCATCCAAAATCAAAGAGCTAAATCGGATGGGCATTTGAGAAAATAGAGGAACCAAAGCTAATCAATGCTGAAAACAACAAAATCACAATGAAAATGAAAAACTGGAGGAGCTGGAAAAATTAAACCCCAAATCGAAACACGAATGAAACCGTAGTCTAAATAGAAATCTAAATTGAACCTTTAATTAAATCCTAAATTGGAAAAAATCAGAAACGAAGAGAAGAACAAGCAGCCGAAAAACGGGGTTAGCCAATAAAATCTTATTTCTTGATTTTCAAATAATTTGAATTAGAATTTTTTTTTTAAAATTTTTTACTTTCTTAATGTTGTTGTGGTTTTTGTGTGTAGGTTTATTAGAAGAAGATGGCAGTATTCAACAATGTTTGCATGAGGCCTCTACTATGAGGATGCCATCAGCTTTACGAAGATTATTCGTCACAATTTTGGTGTATTGTGAACCAACTGGCGTACGGAGATTATGGGACGAATTTTATCCATTCTTGATTGAAGATTATCCTTCTTCAAGAGACATAAATGATGTGTTCATCGTCAACAGACTCTTGCGTGATTTAAACGGACTACTGGAGCAGTTTAACAAAAACATTTCACAATACGATCTTCCCCAAATGACAAGTGATGTCGAAACAATTAAGCTCAATGGAGCCGAGATGTATTCAAGATGAAATGTTGATAAGCATTCCACAAGGGGACCTCGATGCAATTGAGCGTCTAAATGACGACCAAAAGTTTGCATTCAACACAATAATGGACGTAGTTGACCGTCATGAAAATTCAATATTCTTTGTGGATGGTCCAGGTGGAACTGGAAAAACTTACTTATATCGTGCATTGTTGGCAAACTTAAGGAGATTAGGTCTTATAGCATTGGCAACAGCAACATCTGGAATAGCGGCTACGATATTACCGGGTGGGAGGACAGCCCATTCTAGATTCAAGATTCCACTAAACCCTGATGCATCATCAACGTGCTCTATTAGTAAACAATCTGATCTTGCAAAATTGATACAAAGGACAACAACAATCATTTGGGATGAAGCCACAATGGCACATCGTCATGCCTTTGAAGCATTGGATCGAACTTTCAGAGATATATTAGATGTCGATTTACCGTTTGGGGGGAAGATAATGATCTTTGGTGGAGATTTTCGACAAGTTCTTCCCGTAGTTCCGAAAGGGACCAAAGCTGAACTAATTCAAGCCAGTATGGTGAAAGCATCATTTTGGTCGCAAATAAAGATTCTGAAACTCAAAGAAAATATGAGATCTAGAAATGATGAACACTTTTCTGAATTTTTACTTCGTGTTGGCAATGGGGAAGAACATGTGGTCAAGGATGACATGATTAAAATACCAGAAAATATGGTTGTATCGTGGGAAAGCGAGCAATCCATTAATCAACTGATTGCTGAGGTTTTCCCTAATTTGGAAGATCATGTATATGATGCGAGGTACATGGTGGAAAGAGCCTTAATAACCCCTACAAACGAAGTTGTTGACATGTTAAATGAAAAGATAATTGGTATCTTTCCAGGTATGGAAGAGACTTTGTATTCATTTGACAAGGTCGAGGACGACACAAGAAATTTGTATCAACCAGAATTTTTAAATGCAATAACGGTTGGTGGTTTGCCGCCACACAAATTGACGTTAAAGAGAGGTGTTCCAATCATGTTGCTAAGGAATATTGATCCGAAATTGGGATTGTGTAATGGTACCAGATTATTGTGCCGTGGTTCTTACCAAAACCTCATTGACGCTGAAATTCTAACTGGGCAATTTGCGGGAACTAGAGTTTTTCTACCAAGAATTCCTCTAAAGAATGCAGAGACTGCTGGACTCCCATTCGAATTGACAAGGAAGCAGTTTCCAGTTAAATTGAGTTTCTCCTTGACTATAAACAAATCTCAAGGTCAGACAATACCACACGTAGGTATTTATCTTCCAGATCATGTTTTCAGTCATGGGTAGTTATATGTGGCTTTATCGAGAGGGGTTTCAAGGTCAACAACTAAGGTTCAAGTAAAAAAAGGCTCAATAGCCGGTGAAAGTGGCATTTTTACCAGAAATGTGGTGTACAAAGAAGTTTTGCTCCAACACGATATCGTATGACGTGTCTCTCATAAGAAACTTAATCATATGGATTAGGGTGGTTTTCCCTACAACTTTATTGCTCATTTGCACATATATTTTGAGAACTATTTCAATAAATTTAGTAATTGCATTCTCAGTTAATCCATGCCTCAAAAAGTGATAACATTTACTACAAAGTGCGACGACAATTTGGTCAGAAGGGAAAATCCGGCCTCTCGCATGTATTACTTGAGATGAACCCGATACTTAGACACATAACAACAACTATTGTAACAAATCAACGGTGTATGCTTAAAAAATTTGATGTCAATCTAAAAAAAAATGAAACATTCTTACACTAGAAACAAAAAAACTTCAAAAGTGCACATTAATAAATAGAATGTGCCCAAAAATTAACGTATGCGCAATAGAAAGAGCCGCTTCGCACTCGCGAGAGCGAGTGCGGAGAGGCTAGTAGTTGTGAATCAATATTTTCAGAATGTGTGCACGTACAACATACAGCAACTATTCTTTTCCCATCCACGGTAGCAAAAAGCGAAATTAGACCTTCACCTACCTCAGTCCTTGTCACTTGAGCTACAACTAAAGCATAGACATGCAAATTTTGAGGCTTTGATCTCAGAATTGAAACTGTCTTAAACCTGTAACATATGCTCTGATTGCTAGGCTCGTCCATTCCAAGATTAAATCATTCAATTTATTTTTTTTCCTGGTTGATGAGAATAAATCATTCAAATGATCCTGAAGTTTACTATCTAAGAATCTAATGTGTTGTGAAGTTATCTTTATCACCACTGTGGCTACAAAAGAGGGTCAACCCGACCTCCATAGTCCAAATTCAGGAAAGACCCCAAAATACAGACTAACAAATCTAGATGAGGAAAAAGGGATCAACTAAGAAACTTATATTAAAAAAACAATAGTTTGAAAGAAAATCCCAAACTACCTACTTTTCTGATTAGAACTCAAAAAGCAAAAGAAACATTACCATGTCCATTGTCCACCCATAGATAAACATTGGGACATTCAATCACTTAGACTTCTTTCCTTGCTTCTTCTTAATAACTTCATCGATGTACATTATAACCTTGCCTTTGTAAACTTCAGGTGGCTTGCAACTACGAACGGCAGCAGCAAACTGGTGCACCCTATCCTTATCAATTCCAGTGCAGCAAACCACATTGTTCTTAAAGCAGAAAACACGAACAGCAGCAGGAACGGTCAATTCAACCTCATGACTGTAACCCAATTTCAGATACAACATGCGTCCTTGAGCTTCAGCTCTGGCTTTGTAGCCTACACCCACAATCTTAAGAAAGCGAAAAAATTTGGCTTCCATTTGTGTAAATGCTCATGAAACCTACCAAACCCAGGAATCATTTTGTCTGAATATTATCAAAGTAAGCTACTTTTAAGCATGCTCTTTTGTAAGAAAGTCTATAATCCTCAAACTAACACTAGAATATTAAAAAATAAAACTAAATGAACCAAAATGAACATAATGATTATAAAAATAAAAATTTAGTAGGACACTGAGACCTAAATTTTCTTCAATCTTAGTAAGCATTACAAATCCTACCAACGGACATATATACGAGCATGAATTTCATAAGAAACCCAACAAAATCCATCCAAAATCAAAGAGCTAAATCGGATGGGCATTTGAGAAAATAGAGGAACCAAAGCTAATCAATGCTGAAAACAACAAAATCACAATGAAAATGAAAAACTGGAGGAGCTGGAAAAATTAAACCCCAAATCGAAACACGAATGAAACCGTAGTCTAAATAGAAATCTAAATTGAACCCTGTTGAACAAAATTTGTAAATAAATAATAAATATTACCCAACATAATTTCACCCAAATTCATTTATGGAATGAGGGTTTTATTATTTTGGGTACGACCCATTCAAGATGGAGTGCATCTCTTAATTACAGTCCCTTGACTCAAGGGAATACCCTTTGATTCCAATTGCAATGAAACCAACAAATCATCTTGCAAGTGTTTGGATTTCCAATAGGTAAACGACCCATTGAAATAGAATTTATTTGTGATTGCGGTTGCACCTGTATTTTAGGTTGCCTACGTACCCATTGCAGGATCAAACCACACGTAGTTCCGAGGTTTTAGGATTTAAATGGGTGGATGACCCACTTAAAAGATTTGTGTAACTTGGGTAGGGTTTAGAGCCCTTGGATTTGATTTGAGAAATTAATTCAGAGACTTTTGTGTATAGAACTAATTTCTGGAGAATTTAGACGGATTTGATTTGGTGCGAAATTAATTCAAAGAAACTTGTATGAATTAATTCCTAAGGGAATTTAGAGAATTTTGTGAATGCGGTTGAGTGTGAATTTTGCTCACATTGCCTACGTACCCATGATGGGATCAAACCGGACGTAGTTCGGTGAAAGAATTTGACTTGATTGGCTTTGTGCCATTTTGAAGTTGAATTTAGGATTTAGATTTGAGATATTTGGTTTTGTACCAATTTAAGAGAGATGGTTTTGTACCATTTGAGAAATGTGGTTTTGTACCAATTTGGGAGTTTAAATTTGGGGTTTGGATTTGGTTTCGGTTTTGTACCGATTGAGAGAGTTGGTTTTATACTAATTTGAGAGTGTTGGTTTTGTACCAATTTAAGAATTTGGGATTTGGAGTAAAATGTGCCCATTAATATTTTTTTGTATCATTTATTTGTTTAATGATACATTCTTTTATAATGGGCTCACATGAATTTGAGAGAGTTGGATTTGATATGTGCCCACTAAATATTTTGTATCAATTATTGATTAATTGACACACTTCATTTATTAATGGGCAAAAAGAATTTGAGAGATTTAGTTTTGTACCAATTTGAGAGTTTGAATTTGGGATTTGAGATTTGGAGGAAGAGATGTGCCCATTAATATTTTCGTATCATTTATTTTTAAAATGACACATGTTGTTCTTATATTTAATGGGTGAATATGAATTTGGTTATGTATGCCCATTAATATTTTTGTATCAATTATTTTTTAATTGACACAATTTATATTTTTAATGGGCAAAAATTTGAAAGAGAGGTCCACTTTGATGGGCCACGATCATCTTTGCTTCTTGGGATTTTGCTTGTGACAACTTCTCTGCAAGTCGGGGACTTAGATCCATATTCTTTTTATTGCTTTCCCTCCTCTTTTTATTTCATTTTCTTTCTTCGGTTTCAAGTACCAGGCTTGAGCCTTTGCCATGCTGCCACTCGAATTTGACTTATCAATCCAACATGCATATGTTTGACCTTCTCCCTGTTGCTGGCAGCAAGCTGATTTTCTATTTTTTTTTTACTTGCTTTTGTAAGCCAAAGACCTCAATCAATTTGGCTTGCAATTGACGTACAGAGAACAAGAAGGCCATCCATTTCTTTTGCTTGGCTTTTCTCTTTTGGCTTCCCTTAATTGTTTATTTTAAAGGAAGAAATGAAAGAGCCATCTTTTTGTTGGCAGCGGTAGAGAAGAATTTGTAGTGTAATCCTCTATGTGGCTGAATAGCATAAGTGACTTATGACTTTGCTTTTGTGGGCTAAATGAAATAACCCTTTTTGGTTTGCAGGTACATACCTGCAGAGAGCAAGAATGCAACCCCTCTTGTTTGTTTTATTTTCTTGGCTTTGTGCCACTTGTTTTTTTGGTGTGCAATTTTGATAGATGTCAGAGAGCAACAAATTTGAATGGATTTATATGAATCCAGGTTGATGCCCATAAACATCAACTTGAGAGGATTCACATGAAATCCAATTGTTGTCCATGGACAACTAATTTAGAAAATGCAATGCTCATGAGCATTGTTTTAAATCATTTCTTTTGGGTGACTTCATTCTGAGCCTGTGGCTGAACGATGGGGGAGAGGCATATGAGAGATCCATCTTGAAAGAATTCTAAACGAATCCAAAAGCCGTCTTGAGAGGATTCTAAATGAATCCAAAGGCCGTCTTGAGAAGATTCTAAACGAATCCAAAGGCTTGATTCAACACGCCATTAGAGGAGAATTTTGGTTGAATCCCAAAATAGAGATGAAATGAATGGCATAGAAGGACAGCTACCTGCAATGTTTGTTCTGGCGACTGCACTTTTGCTTTCTACACCTCCCTTTCCTCAGCCTTTTGGCGTCCTCTCCTTTTTTTTCCATCTCCTCCTCTGAATCCCTTATGCTCTATTTATAGAGTCCATGATAAGTCCAAGTGATGAGATCAGATGGAGATGAGATAACTCTCTCCATTTAAATTTAAACTCATCAGATAAGAGATAATTAAGCTTTCAGATAAATCCACATTATCTCACTTTTCAATTTGTTTTCATTTGAAATTAATGTGGCACATGCTATATGGGGATCTTATCTATATGGGGATCTTATCTTATCTCAACCTCAATCTTATCTCAATCTCGCGCCGCCCTCTCTCTTTCAGTCTCACAGTCTCACAGTCTCAGTCATCTCTCTCAGTCTGACTCTGAGCTCTCAGTCACCGACTCACTCAGCTCTCTCGCGCTGGCCTCTCTCTCTCTCTCTCTCTCTCACTCTCTCGAAGACTAGAAGGTCACACCGTCGCAGGCTTCGCAAATCGCAACTGAACAGGTATGTCTCATTGTCTCTCACTCTCAAGTCTCAATGTCTCATCTCTCTTTCTCTCGTCTCTCAGACTTTACCCTCTCATCTGTCACTAGGGTTTCGAATTCAAACTAGGGTTTCGAATTCTAATTTGGGGATTTTTGTGTAATTGCACTGCAATTATTGCAGCTCTCAGTCATCTCTTTCACTCTCTCGCCTCTCATCTCTGTCGAAGATTAGAAGGTCGCACCGTCGCAGGCTTCGCAAATCACAACTGAACAGGTATGTCTCATTGTCTCTCACTCTCACTCTAAGTCTCAATGTCTCATCTCTCATTCTCTCGTCTCTCATACTTCACCCTCTCATCTCTGTCTCTCATCTGTCACTAGGGTTTCGAATTTCAAACTAGGGTTTCGAATTCTAATTTGGGAATTTTTGTGTAATTTCAGCTCTCAGTCATCTCTCTCACTCTCTCGCCTCTCGCCTCTCATCTCTGTCGAAGACTCAAAGGTTGCAGGGTCACAGGCTCGCAGGCTCGCAGCTTCTAATCTGAACACGTATGTTTGTCATCTCTCTCACTATGAAGTCTCGTCTCTCATCTCTGTCTCTCACTCTAAAACAGTGAAACTAGGGTTTCGAATTCAAAGAATCAAATTTGGGGATTTTTGTGTAATTGTTGCAAGTTTCGAAATTCAATCAATTAGGGATTTTTGTGTAATTGCTAAAAGAAAGTGACTTAGGAACTGAATTGATTTGTTTTAAGGAACTGAATTGATTTGTTTATATGTTGTGCACCTTTCAGATTTGTTTATATGTTGTACTTGTGCATCTCTCAGATTTGTTTATATATTGTGCATCATTCAGATTTGTTTATATATTGTGCATTTGTGCATCATTTAGATTTGTTCATTGCCTTCTCTTATTTACTGCATTTAGGGTTTAGGAGGGATGGACCCCTAACATCAGAAGCAAGACGAGTGAATAATAGCCCATTAGGCCCAGAACCGTGGTGGAGAACCGCACCTCACCGCACCTTGAATGGTCTGGTTTGGTTTGGCTTTTTTATTTCTTTCACGGTTTTAAGCACCGAACCGCACCGTGTAGAATGTCTGGCGCGGCGCACGGTTCCGGGTTGAAAGTGAGTCAAACCGCACCGCGAGTGTGAGGACTGGGGGTGGCCTTTACCTAACCAAGTGATAATAATAATAATAATAATAATAAATTAATCAAAGCAGAAAGTTTGTGAGACCAAACCCACTTGCTAGAGTTTAGTTTCACAGTCTCTTTTAGTGTATATATTTACAACTTCAATCCCTTTGCTTCAAGCCAGAAAATATTTTGGGTACATCTCTCTATCTATCATCGTAAGCATGATACCAATTTGCAACCATGTGAACATTATTTTTGTGGTTTTCAATTTTTTTAATATGATAAATCTCATGCTTGGCTTGCGTACTATTACATTGTTTTTACCATTTTATGTTATGATTTGTCGACACCATATATATCACTGATACACTCGTAGCTCTATATAGAAAATGGAATATTGGAATTTGTTAGCTGAAAACGAATGGAATTTGTATCCGTTTATTTAATACTACAAATTTATTCTCGCTACGTTTTTTGGAGTTATGGTTTTTAATTTTCAGATTTAATAGGAGGAGGTTACATGGGGTTTGGGTTGCCTATAAAATTGGTCACCCTACTTCACAATTGATATACTAGTATAATTCTTTCTCTACCTCTCTTATATCTTTCAGCTTTGTTATTTTTCACCTTGGAGACTAAAAATATTGTTTTACTTGATAAATATTTATTGGATTCCAGTGATTGCCTGCCTTGGCTTGAAGTTAAAGTGTACCTGAAAGTTTGAATTCTAAAACTAGCTTCATTCTCTAGGAAGATTTTCAGAATTCTTGTGCACCAGAGAAGCAATGGAAGACACTACAAAGCAAGTGATTACGAATAACCCGAACCCAACTGTGTTGCAGAGCAAGGAGTTATATGAGGTATTGTCCATAGCTAGTCTGCTTAATTGGAATATATTTGTCTATATGCACAAATTTACATTTAAACTGGTCTTCCCATTGATGTGACAGTATATATTGAACACTAGTGTGTACCCAAGAGAATCAAATCTTCTAAAGGAACTGAAGATTGCTTCTACAAACCACCCTATGTAAGTCTCCAAATTTCTAACTACTATGCCAAAATGATGGTGCAGTCAGATTACAGAAGTTAAAGTTTGCATGTGACGAGAGAGATTGACACACAAAGTGTGTACACTGCGATGACAACCGAACTAAATTGTGGTCTATCCATTTTATTGTGTAGGGCTTTCATGGGTGCAGCACCTGATGCAGGTCAGTTAATGGCCATGATCTTGAAACTAGTGAATCCCAGAAAAGCAATTGAAATTGGAGTTTTTACTGGATACTCTCTTCTCCTCACAGCTCTTACGACTCCTGATGATAGCAAGGTTGGTAACTTGGTGTGTGTATATACGAGACAGTCTAGCAAGACAAGATACTTTTCCAAATTCACAGTCTAACAACATAAAATCTTATGTTATAATATATATTATATACATATCAAGTAATATAGATGTCTACCTACCAACAAAGTTATGCTTTATAATGCATATATCAATGCAGATTACAGCCATAGACATTGATCGAAAAGCATACGAAATAGGGTTGCCAGTTATCAAAAAAGCTGGTGTGGAACACAAGATCAACTTCATTGAGTCCCCAGCTCTGCCTATCCTTGATAAACTCTTACAAGAGGTAAGGAGAGAAGAGTGGTACTTTGTATTTGGATTCATTTCTTAAATTCCAAGTATTTGAAAATTGTTGCTGCTTCAATCTTCATGCATGTTTTGCTGCAGCCAGAGCAGGAAGGGAGTTTTGACTTTGCTTTTGTTGATGCGGACAAGAACAACTATTGGAATTACCATGAAAGGCTAATGAAGCTGATTAAGGTTGGTGGGATAGTTATCTATGATAACACACTCTGGGGAGGAACAGTTGCTTTGCCCGAAGAGGCTGTTCCAGAGGCCAAAAGGGAATGGAGGCAGTGTGCAATTGAGTTTAATAAATTGGTTTCCACTGACACTCGCGTCGAGATATCCCAAGTTCCAGTGGGTGATGGGATCACAATCTGCAGGAGAATTCACTGAATAAAAAAGTGAAGCACATTATTATATTTCCAAAAAAAGATTATAGAAAAAATAATCTTGTACCTCAAACTTCTTGTAACAGTCTTATGTACCTCGGTTGAGATGAATAAAAACCATTCAGTTCAAAAAATTACAATTTCAAATCCTTTTCTCCCATTAAGTTGTGCAAGCTTGATAACAGAAATTTGACTGGTTGGTGTTTGGTTCAACTGTCAAATCAAGATAAGCAGTTGCAGATTAAGAATGGCAGCTTCTTTGAGTTATATTTTATTCAACCAAGCACTCATTCATGACAATTAAAATAATATGAAAATTATTAAATTAAAAAATAAGCAAGGGTTAGAAAGGTAGTTAATGAACTGTGAGACAGAAGGAAAGCAGGAAGTGGTATACTTGTTATGCCACCTAACTAAACTATGTCCTAACCATTTTATATATTGTGAAGTGCTTTCTTTGGTACTGCACCAGATGCAGGTCAGTTATTGGCCATGCTCTTGAAAATTGTGAATGCCAAAAAGACAATTGAGGTTGGAGTTTTTACTGGATACTCTCTTCTCCTCACTGCTCTCACTATTCCTGATGATGGCAGGGTTTGTTTTTCTTCATTCATCAGCTGTCTGTGTTTAATAATCTCATTAACAAACTAGAAACGGTTGTTGATACAATAATGCAGATTTTGGCTGTGGATAGTGATCGAAAAACATATGAGGTAGGCCTGCCAATTATCAAAAAAGCCGGAGTAGAACACAAAATCGACTACATTGAATCTCCAGCTCTGCCTATTCTTGATAACCTCGTGGGAGATGTAAGCATTAATAGTCCATATTACTGCTACTCTTCATGCACCATTTCAAACAACGTCCTAAAACAATTTCTTTGAAGCCTCTATTTTCTTAGTAAATTGTTGTGTTAATATGGGGTTCTGTGGCAGCCAAAGAATGAGGGGGATTTCGACTTTGCCTTTGTTGATGCTGACAAACAAAATTATTGGAACTATCATGAGAGGCTGATGAAACTGATAAAGATAGGTGGGCTTGTTGTATATGATAACACACTCTGGGGAGGAGCAGTGGCTTTGCCTGAAGAGGCTGTTCCAGAGATCAAAAAGTATGGGAGGCAGAGTACAATTGAGTTTACCAAATCAGTGGCAGCTGACCCTCGAGTCGAAATTTCTCATGCTTCTGTAGGGGATGGGATCATCATCTGCAGGCGCATTTGCTAAGTTTCTTCTGCTGGGGTCTATCAGGTTCCAGTAACATGCAAGACCTTGTACTTAATCGTTGAGTGAATAAATATTGCTTACTATTTTGGAGGTTTATAGCTTTAGTGGTAAAGCACTTACTCTACAACAATGGCGAGAGTTTGAAATATTGCTTATTGTTTTGCTGAATCATTGTATGTCTCGTGTCATTTTCAAATGTATACTTGTTTTTGATTGAAACTCAATGTTGAATAAGTGAATTGATCTAGAACTCAGATGTAACAAGATGAGTTTAGTGCATTCAAATTGCATGATCTTAATGTCTCAACTACTCTCAATTTCCCAAGCCAAATCCAGATTGTTTTCTTTCATAGTTTCATATGATGGCCAAAATAGTGCAAAGGAGTATGGGACTGAAAATGTGGGTTTTTGGAGTATGCATCCAAGTCCATTTATATTTACAGCCTTGCTAGAGTTGGAAAAATTATTGAGTGTAACTAATACACCGACACGTGGTGTAACTAATTCAACGTGTAAGGGTATTACTCAGAATTTAAATTATGTATTTGTTTTTGGTGCATGTTATTTATTTGGAAAATTAGAGTTTTTATTTTGGCCCCTGGTAAAATTAGAGTTTAATGCTTAAAATGTACTCTCTTTAGACTAAAACTTTATGATTTTTTTCCTTAAAAAAATCCCTTTGACCACTGAAACGTCAGATAAAAAAAAAAAAAGTCAGACAATAAAAAAAATGCCAAAATTGTCTTTACAGGATAAGAAATCAGTTTTTCATGTGATATCATAATCTCCTTAATTAACGTGTAACATTATGTTATCCGACTTTGGTGGTATATACGTGTTTTCAGTTTGCCCCCTCCCCCTATTAATTTCTCAAAAATATGTGTGCAGTAGTTTCATTTTAACTGATGCTTAGTTTATGATTTTTCTCTGTTTTTGAACAAAAAAAATTTGCAATTCTTCTAATTTATGTGTCTGTTTGCTGTGAAATCACCATCTCTAACAACCATATTTGTTTGTTTGTTTGTAAGTATAACATAAAGATTCTACATTTATATTCTTGCTTCTGGGTCAACTGTAGTTGGTATATTGTTAGTACATTTAGGGCTCGGGCTTGAATTATAGGAGCCCAATAGGGCTTTCGGGCCGGGCCGGGCCGGGTTTAGGTTTTAATACACAAGCCCAAGGCCTGCCCATTGGGCTTTGGCTTGCGGGCTTGGAGGGCCGGGCTGGGCTAGGGCCTAACGGGCGGCCCAGAATGGGCCCAAATCCTATTTAGACACATATATATCTTCAAAAAAAAAAATATGGGATTTTGGTTATGTTGTGATTTGAACATGAGACCTCACATAACAAGCTTCAACTCTCAGCCAACTGAGCTGACTAGTTTATTTGTTAAGTTTGTAAATCATAACATGTTTAATAGCTCTTTCGTTTGTTTACTTCAATAAATTATTAATATGCTTATTAAGTTATTATATAATACTATTATGTTAGTAATAGTGTAATACCATAAATAATAAACTTTTAAAATTATATACAACATTACAACTATAATAAAACATAAATGTACATATGTTTTCAACGATCCGAACCGTTCAAATTTTAGTTATTTACTCAAAGATAATTCGTGCAAAAAATGAGCTCAATCGGAGATGTAAAAGTAACATAACGGTGGTCGAATTAATGAGCGATCGTGGTTTTTCTAATGATAATCGAATGGGTAGATGAATTTCGATTTGGCCGATTTTTTGTAAGAATGATCTTTGACTATGAATATAGAAAATGAACGGGCCAGATTGTTGAAATCACGTTTTGGTCTTCATAATTATGGAAACAACAAGATTTCAACGGGAAAGTTATTAGAATTATACTCTTCAAGTGTATTTATATGTAGAAGCTCACATATTGATCATGTTTTCAACGATCCGAACCGTTCAAACTTTAGTTCCCCACTCAAAGAGAATTTTTGCAAAAAATTAGCTCAATCGAAAATGTAAGAGTGACGTAACGGTGGTCGAATTAATGAATGATCGTGGTTTTTCTAATGATAATCAAACATTCGAACAGGTAGATGAATTCCTATTTGGCCGATTTTTTGTAAGGATGATCTTTAACTATCAACATAAATAATGAACGGTTCAGATCGTTGAATTAATGAACGATCGTGGTTTAATAACTTTAATTATAGTTGTATTATAAAAGTTAATTATAATAACTTTAATAACTATAGTTGTAAATTTGTAATGTTGTATATAAGTTTAAAAGTTTATTATTTATAGTATTACACAGTTTACACTATTACTATTTACTCACATTATATGATTATAGTATTATATAATAACTTAATAAGCATATTAATAATTTATTAGAGTATATAAACGAAAAACTTATTAAAATGTTATGATTCACCAATTAGACAAATAAACTAGTCAGCTCAGTTGGTTGAGAGTTGAAGTTTGTTCCAAGAGGTCTCATGTTCGATTCACAACATAACCAAAATCTTATATTTTTTTATTGAAGATATATTGTGTGTAAATGAGTTTTTGGCCAGGTCTAAACTTTTTAAAATTTTGAAAAGTTTTAATATTTTTAAGAATTTTTTTTATTCAAAAGTTTTTAAAAATATAATTATCTTTTAAATGTGGGTAAAAAGACGAAAATACCCATGCCACGTCAGCATATAACGGTTTATTTGACAGAAAAACTAACGAAGGTACTATTTTGACACAAAATGAAAGTTAAGGTACTTTTTGTCAAATTTTTAAAGTTGGGGTACTAAATTGAAAATCAGTGTATAATTGAGGTACTTACAGATAATTTGCTCTAAAATTAATATTAACCTAGCTATATTTTAGGGTTTAGACCCTAAAATATATTTTCTATAACCCTATGACCTATTTTCTAGATATATAATATAATAATAAATTAATAATGTTTTAGTATATAATTTTAGTTATACCCATTATCCTATATAATAAAATTAGTATATTCTTTATATTCTATATAAAAAAAAATTAGTATATTATTTATAATTTATACTCTATATACTAAATTTTTTAATTGTTTATAGTTCTAGGGTATAATATATAGTTGTATACTATATAAGTGTATAGGGTATATGCCATATAAGGTAATAAGATATGAGATTTAAAATTTATGGTATAAGGTTTAGGATATAGTATAGGTCTTATAGGATATTAGGGTTTATGGTATAAGGATTTAAAACTTATGGTATAGGGTTTGGTTGCAACTCATCTCTCATTCTCTAAACCCTAAACCATAAAGTTTAAAATTTTAGGCATAAATTCAATTTAGACACATAACTATATAAGCTATTTCAACGGGGTCTATGAACTTTAAAATATTTCAAATATACAACCGATCTATTATCTAAATTGAAAAATGAATTTTTGTCCATTGATTCGTTGAGAAATTAGTTAAATGACAGCTTGGCTTTTGCTGACTGGGATTACTTGACGACGTGGCGCTATCTCAGCAAACATTTCCCGCCGAATGAGCGACACGGGCCCACAATTTAATAATAATAGAGAAAGTGAGAGTTTGTGGGCCCGTGTCAGGGGTTAGGTGGACCCGTGTCGCTCATTTCCCGCCAAATGAGCGACACAGGTCCACCTAACCCCTGACACGGGTCCACAAACTCATCATCTCTTTCTCGCTTGTTGAACACAAGTGAGAGATTTATATTCGGATTTGGAGGAAAACGTGATGTTTTTTGGAGACTAAATGGTCAGGAGAGCGTTCGACGAGCGAGAAGGAGGTGATCGGTGTGTGGGCCCGTGTCAAGTGGACATGTGTTGCTCATTTGGCGGGAAATGTATGCTGAGTTGGTGCCACGTCGCCAATTAATCCCCGTTAGCAAAAGTCAAGCTGACATTTAACTTATCTCTCAATAAATTGATGGACGGAATTTCATTTTTCAATTTACATAATAAATCAGGTGTATATTTGAAATATTTGAAAGTTCATGGACCCCGTTGAAATAGCATATATAGTTACGTGTCTAAATTGAATTTATGCCAAAATTTTATATATTCTATATGTTCTATATAGTCTAGTTACATAAACTAGTTTGCCCAACCAAACCCCAAAACAAACCCAATTGCTCAAACCCCAAAAGGGCCAAAACATATGTTTTGTATAAATTATAAAACATTAAAACATTAAAAATTTGAAAATATGTAAATGTAATAAAAATACCAAACCCCAAACGAAACCCCAATATCGCCAAACCCCAAAAAATATGTTTTATATAAATTATAAAACATTAAAAAATTTAAAACATATGTAAATGTAATAAAAAAACCAAACCCCAAACGAATTCCAATATGGCCAAACCCCAAAAAATATGTTTTATATAAATTATAAAACATTAAAACAATAAAACATATATAAATGTAATAAAAAGACCAAACCCCAAACGAAACCCCAATCTTACCAAACCCCAAAACATATGTTTTATAATTTTTATAAAACATTAAAACATTTGTAAATGTAATAAAAAGACGAAACCCCAATCTTGCCAAACCCCAAAACATATGTTTTATAATTTTTATAAATCATTAAAATATATGTAAATGTAATAAAAAGATGAAACCCCATCTAAAGTTCTAAACCCCAAAAATAAAAAACTTAATTCACTACAACAGTAAAACACAAACCTAAAGGCTAAAACTAGGGCTGGGTCGGTTTGACCGAAAAACCGAGATCTAACCCGAAACCGGCTCAACCAATGCCGAAAATAACTGTACCGGAATATCGGTTTGCCAACCGAACTGGCATGTTCGGTTCCGGTTCCGGTTTTCAGATCCTAGAACCGTCGGTTTATCGAACCGGACCGAGTATATATAACATTTAATTTAAAATAATACAATTTTATACATTTCTCATTTTCTATGCCCTAAAATACCTTTCTATAATACATTTATATACATTTTTATAGTTTATAAAACTTATATAAATTTATAAACCCTAAACCCTATGATTAATAATTTATATGTTTTCTAATTTATATAATATAATTATTTCAATTGAACCATAAATATATCATATATGACTATATACTATATGTATATAAATATATACTAAATTCTAAACCCTATATTCTATATCTCATACCCTAAACCCTATTGTGTGTTTTAAAAATTTTAAATCATATACCTTATATCCTATACCCTAAGACTATAATTCATACTTTAATAGTTGGTATATAATTATATAACTATAAAAATGTTTAGAATATGGTATAATACTATAATATGGTATAATATTAGAATATGGTATATCACTATATGTTATACCCTATATACCCTAAGGTTTAGGATATGGTATAATATTAGAATTTAGGGTATTTTAATTAGTTTTTATATAGAAATGTATTATATAAATTAAAAAATTTATAATTTATAAATTTATAAATAGATGTTTTATATAAATTATAAAAATGTATTATATAAAAAAATATTTTAGGGTATAAAAATGTATTTTATATATAAATATATTTAAAGTAAAAACTCCAAACCCCAACCCCAAACCCCAAACCCCAAAACACTAAACCCCCAAAATCAGAAATTAATTCTATTTCACTCAATGGCTTAAAAAAAAAAAAAATCTCATTTCTCTCTCCTCTCCCTCGATGCTCTCATCTCTCTCATCCCTCTGTACTCACGCCGAGCATTGACCGGCGAAATTGCCGTCGTCCGGCCTTGGGTGGCGACGGGACCACCCCATAAAATCTTCCCTTTGTCTCCTCTCCCTCCCCTATCCTCAAATCACCCAAGGATTCCGAAAACCCAAAACCCAGTCAAGGCCGGTAGTCTTCTCCGACAAACTCTGCGATTACGGCGTCGTCGTGACTCGTGGTTGGTACCCAGAGCCTCCTCTCGTCGGCTTGAGTCTTTCGGTGTATTTGGGTTGTTTGTCCGACCACCGTAGGTGGCAGATCGAAGGCTTAAAAGGTTGCTAATTTCCCTGCCAATTTTCTGGCGAACTGGTATGTTCTTGATCCTCTCATCAGGCCACCGCTCAACCCACTCGGTTAATGCCCATTCCGAGCCGAGCCGACCGGGAATGCCGGTCCAACCGAGTGCCGGTTTACCGACATTCCGGTACCGGTCTCGGTAACCAAAATGGCCAACCGAGGGGGGTTCGGTCGGTACACGGTCTGAGATTTTCGGTTCGGTAACCGTACCGAACCCACCCCTAGCTAAAACATAAACCAAACCCCAATCTCGCGCCGCCCTCTCTCTTTCAGTCTCACAGTCTCACTCATCTCTCTCAGTCTGACTCTAAGCTCTCAGTCACCGACTCACTCGACTCACTCAGCTCTTTCGCGCTGGCCTCTCTCTTTCTCTCTCTCTCTCTCTCTCTCTCTCTCTCTCTCTCTCTCTCTCTCTCTCTCTCTCTCTCTTTCTCTCTTTCACTCTCTCGCCATCTCTGTCGAAGACTAGAAGGTCACACCGTCGCAGGCTTCGCAAATCGCAACTGAACAAGTATGTCTCATTGTCTCTCACTCTCAAGTCTCAATGTCTCATCTTTCTTTCTCTCGTCTCTCAGACTTTACCCTCTCATCTCTGTCTCTCATTTGTCACTAGGGTTTCGAATTCTAATTTGGGGATTTTTGTGTAATTGCACTGCAATTATTGCAGCTCTCAGTCATCTCTTTCACTCTCTCGCCTCTCATCTCTGTCGAAGACTAGAAGGTCGCACCGTCGCAGGCTTCACAAATCACAACTAAACAGGTATGTCTCATTGTCTCTCACGCTCACTCTAAGTCTCAATGTCGCATCTCTCATTCTCTCGTCTCTCATACTTCACCCTCTCATCTCTGTCTCTCATCTGTCACTAGAGTTTTGAATTTCAAACTAGGATTTCGAATTCTAATTTGGGGATTTTTGTGTAATTTCAGCTCTCAGTCATCTCTCTCACTCTCTCGCCTCTCGCCTCTCATCTCTGTCGAAGACTCAAAGGTTGCAGGGTCACAGGCTCGCAGGCTTGCAGCTTCTAATCTGAACACGTATGTTTGTCATCTCTGTCACTATGAAGTCTCGTCTCTTACTCTAAAACAGTGAAACTAGGGTTTCGAATTCAAAGAATCAAATTTGGGGATTTTTGTGTAATTGTTGCAAGTTTCGAAATTCAATCAATTATGGATTTTTGTGTAATTGCTAAAAGAAAGTGACTTAGGAACTGAATTGATTTGTTACAAGATAGTGTATTTAATCAATTAGCACTGTAGATTACACTAATTTGCTAAAAGAAAGTGACTTAGGAACTGAATTGATTTGTTTTAAGGAACTGAATTGATTTGTTTATATATTGTGCACCTTTTAGATTTGTTTATATGTTGTACTTGTGCATCATTCATATTTGTTTATATATTGTGCATCATTCAGATTTGTTTATATATTGTGCATTTGTGCATCATTTAGATTTGTTCATTGCCTTCTCTTATTTACTGCATTTAGGGTTTAGGAGGGATGGACCCCCAACATCAGAAGCAAGACGAGTGAATAATAGCCCATTAGGCCCAGAACCGTGGTGGAGAACCGCACCTCACCGCACCTTGAATGGTTTGGTTTGGTTTGGTTTTTTTATTTCTTTCACGGTTTTAAGCACCAAACCGCACCGTGTATTAATGTCCGGCACAGCGCACGGTTCTAGGGGAAAAGTGAGTCGAACCGCACCGCGCTCACCCCTAGTGATCACGATAAGTGTTTTCTATTTTATTTTCTATTTAAATTTTATCTTTTCTTTAATTTCTTCTGAAATTCACCAGAAATTATCTCGTAGTTGTCAGTGTAATCTAAGAATAAGATGTTGTTCGTGACATTCTATACTATCTCCCCATATTTTTAGTTTCTTCAACGATTTACACGTTTTTTTCCAAACAATTGACAATGTCCTCGAAAGTGCTTATTTACCTATTTTCTTCAATTTTTCTAATTCCTCAAAATTACAATCTAACTTTCGAAATTCTCTATAAATAATCCGGTCCTTGGATAATTATGATCTTAGTACCATTGTGTTCGTCTTATCGAGTACTTCAATTCTAAGCCCTCAAACTATTTTTGCAACGGTGAAAACCTACTTGAATAATTTCTGAAATACTTAGAAATGGTTTTCCTTAATTTCTAAAATAATAAATGAATTACTAATAACCTTAAATAAATTTCAAAAAATCAGTAATGACTTCAAATAAATCTTAGAAAATTTCTATAAGCTCAAAATAAAGTATAGGAAAATTCTAGGGCGTTACAGAATGACAACTGACGAAGGCAATGGCAGTGGGAGGCAGATCAATCTGGCAGAGGCAACTGAGGTAGTAACTGCAGGGATGCGCGGCATGACGGCCTACCTAGAACGGACTTTCGGCGTGATGGAGGAAGGAATTTTCACAGAGATGAGAGGTGTTAGGAACACTTCGAAAACGGCATAGCGCGCCGACATGAGGAACAGTCTTGATAAGCTTAACTTGACTATGAGTGTCTTGGCTCAATAGCTTGGTTAAAACAGGCCTCAACCCAATGTTGCGCAGAACGAAGATGCGCCTGTCATCCAACAAATCATCTAGAATCCTCTACAACCACCACTAGAGGAACAAATGGCTCAACATCAGCAACCAGTTCTCGAGATTGTCGAGCCAGTCTTGTCGCAATCGGCAGTTTAACCACGCCAGGTAGCTCCACCACAGGAGTTCGTAGTGCCACAACCGGCAAATCAACTACGTTACATTGCGCTGCACGCAAGAAACAACATCAGAAACGACGCAGGGAATAGTAATGGGCACAGCACGAATTACCTCTAAGGGGGCCAAAGGCCGCTGCCAAGGGTCCCATATAGGGATGTCGAAGAGGAAGCGGCACACTATGATCAACCAGTAACTATGGCCGTCGTAGAAAATATGCTCCAGGAACACATTAGAGGCTAAGGCTAAGAGGAAGCCTTAATATGATTTTCTCTATGGATCTTTTTCCTTACTTTGTTTAGTTTTCAGATTTGATGGATTTAATTCTTCTTCTATACATGTGCTTGATCATAGACTAGGATTTGGGTATTGAATTTTGGCATGAGAATTTGTTTTTAAACTATGTCCTGAACATCTTGTATATGACACTTATGTCAAAACTCATTACAGGATATAATCATATATGTGACTCTGATGCTCTTGCCAGAGATTTTGCGAGTCTTTCTATCCTGGGACATCTCTTTCTTTTCGGAAGGTGAGAGTGTCACACCCCAAAGTGGGGTCTATCACTTTGAGCATGTGGCAGTGCCACATTGGTCACCAACTTTGAGATTAAGCCATCTCAAAGCCAATGATCAATGTAAGGCTGATTGACACTAGATTTTGAAACCAAAATTCAGAGTAAACTTTTTGCTTTTAACAAAACAAATGTAACCAGTGAAAGCATTCTCAAGTAGTGAGCTTATAAGTTTAAGCTGAATTTATGAAATGCTAATATAGACCCTTGTTTTCAAATTGATGGGAAAAGCAACATAGACAAATGAGAGATTCATTAAACTTTTAAAATAGAAAACCAATTGTGAAAGTTAAAGCAACAAGAGACATAAAGAGTAATGAGCCATTCTATTCCTTAGATCAATAACCAACAGTTTTCTCTTGCCAAGAGATCAAATCAAGGTAAAATAAAAGTGTGCGTAGGGTAAAAACATACTTATCCATGATGGGATCCTCTTCCTCATCACTTGTATATTCTGATGTGGGTGGTGAAGGAATGTCAGGGCTATGGGGTCTATCTTTCCAGTTGTCACATCTTCATCCTTCACTATCCGAGAGCTCTACAAAGCTAACCATGTTTCTTTCCTAAGGGTTTTCTACAACTTAACAAACTGTGTAGGGGTGAGCATCACTAATACCACTGATCACACACTCAATTAGTCTAAAACATTTTCATGCATTTCAAGGTAGTTTAAATAAGAAGATAATGTTTTAACAAACATGTTTTGCCAAGCTGGCCAAAATTGCAAGTATATCATTCACAAGGTATCCAATCGACATTAACATGTTCAAACCAAAGTATAACATGTGGAACTTATAATAAGATTTGCAGATTAACTTTGCTTAGGATTATTAGAACATAAAATGATATAAATCAATCAAGAAGACCATTTCTCAGTCTTGGATTACTTTGCATAATCCAATCACAAGTATCACAATCAACCATGCATCAATTCATGAAATGCAAACGCATGTTTAAAAGATAAAGTACAATGCAATGCGTACCTTTTCTCTATTTCAAAGCAAACCTGTCAAGATTAAAAATAGGGACCCTTATTCCCTAATTTGTAATTGTTATTACCCCTATCCCCATTTCCTACTAATAATCAAATAGGTCTAGATAGTGAGATGTCCTTCATTGAAAGTAGATAACCCTATCTCTTTTCATCTAGCATATTCTTAAAACACATTACCAATTCCAGATAAAACCTGTATGCATACTTTTAGGGGATTGAACCCAAGGATAGAGTAAGAACTGTACCCCTTCATCTCTAATTAGGAAATCTAAACACAAAACATATAGTACACAATTTTAATTCAATAACCATGAATGTTCAAATGTAATGCAATGGCACCCCCTATGAAGGGAAGATCTGCCCTTAATGAACCATAATATAATAATTATGCGTGCACAGATGTAATGGCAGTTTTATAAATGCATTATAACTTCATTGCATAAGTTAGTTTTAACATGCTTCAGCAAATTGGTTTAATGAAATAAAAGCAATGGATCATCAAACTAAAGTCAACCTTGATCCAAAACCAAAAGGATTACCTAGTCACCAACTTATGCAAAATAACTTTTGGATTTTAGCTTTACTAGTTTCACAAGCCTAAAATCAAACATAATTAACAAGTGATGGAATTAGTTCAAGTTTCCCTAGAGTTATTCCCAATTATGCTGCTCCTACTGTTTTCATTTTAAGTGTGAGTCCATTTCAGTTTCATCTTAAGCCTAAGTTAGTGAGTTTCATTCCTTAAAGCAAGTTGAAGCCACTAGTATAACCTCTCATAATGATTGACTTAAAACACTAAGCCTGTTGTCCAAACTAACAAATCATACAAACCAAGGCAATTGAGACTAACTTTCAATAAACAATTGATTTTCCCAAGCATGGTAAAGCAAGTTGAAGTCATCAACATGCTTTCACATATTTGATTTTTCTTAAACAAAGTAGGCGGCTCTTACTAAGTGTTTACAGAAAATCTACCTAGGGATAGAGTTATGCAATTTCTTATAGGTACTTATCATGGCATATTACTGCAAGGAAAACATGAAACAAAACAAATTATCCATACTCAATTTGATAGCATGTCTTCAGCATCAAAACCAAACACATGTGTAAATATAAATACATATAGGTATAAGGAAAAAGCATGGGGTTTTAAGTGGACTAGCTCCCCTACCTCAAATGTAGTCCTTATCCTTGCTGCTGGCCCAACAAGTTGTTTCCCTAGTTTAAACACAGCCAAATCAGAAATGGCTTCTTCTAAACATAAATTAGGGTTTCCTAGGTTTGAATGGCTTAATGAACAAGCTAAGTTGCAAATCCAAGATTTTAAAATCAAACAATAAAAGTTTGACCCTTCACAATTTCTAAATCATGTATTGAAGCATAAATGAAGGTTTAAAAGTATAACAAAAACCATACCAGAAGATTGGGTATGCTGCAGATGGGTTTTAATTCAAAATCGTTGGAAAACTTGATCCAATAGCAATTGGACTCCCTCATGTTCCCAGAATAGTCACATGGGTGATTTTTGACTTGTGCAAACTGAAAGTTTAGGCCATAAAGCATTAAAACAAAATATGATAATTTTGTGCACAATTAGTTCCTTAAAAAGTCTAAAAGAGCAACACCTGCTTTGTGATTTTTATAAAATTCTAAAAACATAATTTGAACAAGATTTTTTCACAAGACGTTAGAAGACACTCAGATTCGTGCATAAAAATTTTCAAAGCATTTGGAGTTGTGCAAGTAGGGTTTCAAAGAGCCAAAGTTCACACCAAAAAACTGAAATTCTGCATAATCACTGTTCATTTGGCCAAAATCTCATTTTTGTGTATACTGAACCAAATTGAGTGAGGCAAATTGAAAAAAGGTTTGAAATCAAATTTAAAAGCTACTGTAACAATTTCAAATCAAAATTTCAAGTGTATCAAAATTTGTGCATAAAAACCTAAGACTTGTATATTTGAAAACATGCTCAAAGTGCAGTAACTTGTAAAATCCATTCCAAATCCATAGCAAGTTGGATCTGAGTGGTTCTTATTTCTAAATAAAGATTAAGGTTTCTAGTTTATTACAGTAAAACAGTTTTATTAAATTCCAAAATAATTAATGCAGGCATCGAAAACATGGTAATGGGGTCAGTAAGTTGAAAATCAGCCAAACAAGGTTTTAAAAACATAAAAGCCTATTGATTTTCGAAATGCAACTTATCTAAGCCATTCTAACATCTTTCTAATGATATTAAAAGACTTGGAAGATTGGTTTGTAGGTTTTCTTACCAGGGTTCCTTTCGAAGGCAGTGTAGGCTGCACTCCTTATTCTTCTTTATTGAGCTTAATTGGTTGTTCTTGGATTCCTTCAAGTTCTTCCCTTTCTCTGTCTCTCTTTCTCTTTCTCTTTATTTTTCTTTTTCTCTCGTTGAAACTGAATTGATGGTGGGAATGGTTTGTCTGAAAAAGTGTTTGGTTTTATAAAGTGAAAATTATGACTGTTGGAGGGAAAACAAAGAGTCACAACCCTTAAGTTTTCCTTCTTTGCATGGGAAAGGGTTTCTAGGCTAGCTGTCATAGTTTGTTTCATCCAAGAGGCTTTTAATTGGCTGGCCAATCCCATTGGGGCCTGGTTTAGTGAATGATTAGCCTAATGGACTAGACTTACAGCCCATTAACCAATCTAAGTCTATTGCTTTCTTTCCTTGCTTAATCCACTTAAATAAAAACCATCATTTAATCCATTTTCTTCCTCTAACCTAAAACTACACTCTATCCTTTAGCCTAAGTCATGATCATCATCTCATGCAAAAGTCATCTTTTTTTATCTCTTGCTCAAGTAATTAACCTAGGGTTCTAGCCCTAGTGGTCAAAGTAAATTTCTCAACTCTTTGGTCTTTCTAATGTTGCTTCCACCTCTAGTCATGCAAATGTCAAGGTTGTATTGCCATACAACCATTTCATGCATGTGATCCGAAATGATCACTCAAGTATAGTCAACAACTTGTTTGAATAATTAAGTAATAAAATAAGTGTGGTAGGCATTATTTAAGCATGTCATAAACATACAAGTTAATGATATGCTTTTGCATCCGAGATCACTAAGTGAGTGGACAAAGTTGTGTAAATAATCCACTACTTGTGAATACATAAGCATTTAAATCAATGTGTTGTGCATAAGTGACCATGTTCTTAGTTTTAAAAACACGAAGCAAGTGGCATGTTTTAAAAGAGTGCACAATTTCAAGTAAAGTAGATAATTTGATTCCTTAAAGTTAATCATGTGGAATAAATCCACATTTGTGTTCAAAACATAGCAATTAATACTAAATCAATTGATAAACTTAGTAACACCCTCTAACCAAAATTAAGAAACTTTGGGGTGTTACAGAGAGATTCCATGTTGCACACTTACACGCTTCCATATGTGTGTCAATGCACCTAACGTACACATGTAATTCATGCTTGATAACGTTGGTCCATTTTGTGCTGTCAAAGTATACTGAACACACACACAAGACATCGGTGGTGTCTCAAGTCTAAGGACTAATCAGTATCTATCATAACCAAAGAATTCCTATTTGACATGCCTTAAAGCTGCATTTAGGATTCTTTGTTCGGTCAGTTCTGTGGACGTGTCTCCAAGCACGCAACCACATATATACCTGCTCCAGTGTCTCTACACTATGGCATGAAACTCACCAATCCAAAGTAAGCAAACGTACGTGCTAGTCTTGATTTATTGGAATGTTAATGTCGAGTTAATATTCCCTTCATCGACTAGGAACGTTTAGGAATCTAAGTATCTGATAACATGAATCTCAATGGTCTCACAGCTCATCATGTTTCTTCTCTTAGATTTTCACGGATGCATTCATTTACTTACACGATGATCCTAGAGTTCCAGTGAATAATGCTTATGCCCTATATATTAATGTGTAATACAGATTAATTGAAATAGCCCCTGAGTCACTAACTTCAACCAAACACGTTTGGTTAACTAATTGCCATTGGTTTTAGGGCATATTTCCAACACTCCCTCCCTCTCTTCCTCTCTCACTCTTCACTCATCAGAGTCTCACACAATTAATCACCAACACCAACACACACATCCAATATTCTAATTACATAATTAATTACAATACTTTAAAAATGAGAGAGAGAGAGAGAGAGGATCCAAAGAGAGTGGTGTTGTACTTTGGATACTAACTCAGCCACTAAAAACATTTATTCATTGAAAAACTAAAAAACAAAAATAAAAAATTGATAGAATTTCGCATGGTGTAAATATGGGAGAAGGTAAGGGCAAATTAGGATATTCATGCAACTTAAATGGCTGACATTGGGCCCATTGAGCATTATGGAAGAGAATATTAAATCTATTGACCATTATGGTAAAAAAAAAAAAGTGCACATTAACTATTTTAGTATTTAAAATTGTTTGACTGATTTTAATATAATTTTTTATAATTGATATTGGGTCTTGTTTGTTGTAAATAATTGAGATACAGAATAGAACCACATATAAATTAATGAGATATGTCACATTAATTGGATAAAGAAAGTTAGGATATATAATAGTTTTTTTTTTTTCTTAATAAAACATTAAAATAATTTGTGGCATCTCTAGTATTAACAATCAGCAACTCAACCAAATGTCATAAAGATTCACCCTCTAATCTATATAAACAGATTAATTAATGTAAATAGAATGATCATACCATGATCATGATGGTCCCACAACCCAAAACCAGCAAAGTGAAAATGTCAGGAACCGTCCTATAGCCAGCAACATATGTTACCAAGTCAATTAAATTGTAAAGCTAGGATTGACAAAACAGAGGATATGATGATATAATAAAGAAGTAAAGATTGGCTGAGATAACACCCACAAGATAATATTACAGAAATTAATAAACATCGAATACACGATATTATTATTAACAATGACATACATGGCATGCTAAAGTAAAACCAGATAACACCCATTAATTGACAAGGACACAAATAAACACTCAAACAAGCATTAATTCTCTAGAGGCAGTAGTACGACTCTACTGCACTCTGAGATAACATTGTTGACAGAGTACTAATTAGTAGTGATTTATCAAATAACACAAAATAAGCAAATGAAAACACAATGCATAAATTAATAGTTAATTAATATTGATGAAGACATTGGCTTAGATTTAGAAGAGATGGTGGTGCTTCTTTCCATGAACCTCTTCCTCTTGTTCATTGGTCTCTTTCTTGTCATGATGCTCGTGGAAGGCAAACCCACCAGAACCAAGTGCAGCTACTGCACCAAGTTCCTCTTCTATCTTGTGCCTGTGGGCATGCTCTGGGTCTTTCTTTGACTCGTGCTTCTCACGCTGCACACGTACGTACACCAATATATCATAACCACATACAGATTAAGAGGGAATTATGGGTCAAAATTTCTAAATTTATGTTACTTATTTTGAGAATCACGATTGAATCTAATACCACACATCAAAATAAGAGTGCCTTAATCTGATAATTAAATGATCCAATTGAAATGTAGGGGGCGTGGATCCGCATCATCTCATTTTTGACATAAGTTTTGACACAATATTTAATTAGGGCTCACTCCATATATTATTTAAACGATCCGAATCGTCTATTTTTTAGATCTTTATTAAAAGATCATCTTTGCAAAAAAATTAAATAAATCGAAAACCATTTACTTACAAAAATTAAACGGTCATAATTATTTTGGTCGTCTATTTGTTTAATCATAGTTAAATAACTTAATAGTTTCTGATTTACCAAACTTTTTTACAAGAATATCCTTTAATAGAAACTTAAAAAAATAAACGGTTTAGATAATTAAAAGATCATATATATAATAGGCTCCATTTTAATATTGGTCAAAACTTGTGTTAAAAATGAAATGTCACGGATCCTTCCCCGGCCAAAAATGTAATAGCATGCCAAATCGTTTGACAAGAAATTAATTAAACATTTTATTTTCCAACAAAGTTGATCGAAGCCAAGTAAAAAAAGGTTAATTATAGAATCGACTAGGTTTGATCCAAGAAAATTTTGAAGTTATAGAAAACATAAAGCCCCGAAGATTAGTGAAAAAAAGGTGATGGGCTACAATAAAGATATATTTGAATAATAAATCTGAATTACCAAGGCATAAACACCAGCAGCAGCAGCACCCAACTCGCCGAGCTGCTCGAGATGCTTGTGATGCTTCTCCTCCTTATTGTAATCGATGTCAGAGTCGCCATACGCGGCAGTGGCTCCGCTGTGGTGACCACCGCGGCGGCCACCGTGACCCTCTTCAGAGTAGTCAGAGGTGTCGCTGTAGCCACCAGTGCGGCCACCGGCAGAGTAACCAGTGGTGTCATTGTCCCCGTAGCCACCAACGCCACCACCGGGACGTCCTCCGGCAGAGTAACCGGTGGTGTCGCTGTCGCCATAGCCACCAGTGCAGCCACCGGGACGTCCACCGGCAGAGTAACCAGTGGTGTCATTGTCCCCGTAGCCACCACCGGGACGTCCACCGGCAGAGTAACCGGTGGTGTCGCTGTCGCCAAAGCCACCAACGCGGCGGCCACCGTGAGCATCTTCTGAGTAATCAGAGGTGCCGTTGTAGCCTCCAACGCGGCCACCGGGACGTCCTCCTCCAGAAGAGTAGGAATCAGTCTGGTCAGAGTAGAGTGAGGATTCAGAGGGACGTCTCTGATCTAATTCGTCCTTGTGGTGGTGGAAGAGGCCACGTTGGTGTTGCTCCTCAGACATTGTGGTGGGGAGGGTATATTGGGAATTTTAGGAGAAAATATTGCAAGAATGAAGGAAAATTATGAAGGAAGAGGTTGCAACTAAGTAACTGGGTTTGTGAATGTGTGGTGCATGATGCATTGGTGGTGGGTATTTATAACTGTTTGTGCCCGAACGTAACGAATTAAATATTTTATCTAAACTGGGACACTCTTGCTCTTGCACCACATGCATGCCTAGCTACCTATACAACTCTTGGTGGACGGTCACGATTAATTCCTTGGCTCTCTCTCTCTCTCTCTCTCTCTCTCTCTATATGTAAATGATTGATGATAGCTTGAACATCCTACTCAAAAACCTTAGCTTCAACACCTGCAGACAAACAAATATAGCCCGCAAAAATTTGCCAAAATCTCAACTTATTGGGATGAAGAGATACCAAAAATAGGATGCGCAGTCACCCCACAATTAACCTCCCAGTGACTGTCCTGAAGAATAGTTCCAACACCTCCAGCCCTGGTCGCAGGCACAAAAGGATCATATATATCCAAACTAACTTTTAAAATGACATTCAATTAATAATCAGAATTCCTATCGATTGATAGGCAAAGAAAACCCTAGATCAAGAGAGGGACTCAATAACGTACCAAAACTAAACTAGATTTTATTGTGAAACCCTAATCAAACTCTTGGTCAAGAGAGGGACTCAATAACGTACCAAAACTAAACTAGAGTTTATTGTGAAACCCTAATCAAACTCTTGGTCAAGAGAGGGACTCGACAAAATTAAACTGAAAATCAAACTCTTGGTCAAGAACAATTAAACTGAAAATCAAACTAATTACTAATGGAGTGAGACTATGAACTGAGGAGGAAGATCTTAAAAGTTTCTATAACAAACTACACTTGCAGTCACCTACCAAAGCCCACCTCTCAACCTCCATTAGTCCTGTTTAATCATGTATAGATATATGCTCCAAAGATCCCAAAACAATTAACTAGGTCACTATAAGGATGATGTGTTGTTGGCAACTCATTCAGAATTACTGCTCTAGAAAGAATGATTGTGGTTAATTTGTAAGTAGATTCTAATATTTAATGGAGGTTTATTGTGATATTATGGAAACAGATGATAAGGTGATTACACAATTTTAGCACCCATTACTGATTTATTGTTCGTTGTCATTTGACAAAAAAACAAAACGGCCATTACAGTAAGTTGGGTGGGGCAGTATATAATTATATATGTAGCACAATAAATAAATTATTTTGGGGAAAAAAAGAAGTGAAGAGCCAAATCTCATCCCATGTGTCTTCTATTATAATTGTTTTTTTCATTTCAGCAGATCAAAGCCACAGTTGAGCTCAACAAACTTGAATTGTGGGGTTTGAGATGCTTATATATATATAAGGATTGAGATGAGTATACTATTGGGGAACCTAAAATTTTTTAAAAGACTAAAATGAAAATAAGGGTAATTGCATTTAAATCTATTAAATAAAAAATAAAAAAAAGTATAAGAGTGCAAATAGCATCTCTTTAGAAAAAAAAAAAAAAAAAAAAAAAAAAATTTGAGATGACGATGGTATGACCTCTATATAGAGATTTTTTTCACTCTTTCTACAGTGACAAAAGGAATACTTAATAAAAGAAAATGTTATTTGCACTCTAAAAGAAACTTCATGGCTTCTCATGTATCAGTGCATGAAAGTGTGCCATAGCTTTAGGCCTCATTTGGTTTGCAGTTCATAAATTTTCTTTGAGAAAGTTTTCTTTTTTTCATCTATTAACACTATAGATGAAAACTAAATAGCAGACTTCTGGTAGAAATTTCTTATGAGTATTTTGATTCATTTCTATAACTCCAAAAAAGTGATATATGATCTACGAGCTAAAATGCATGCAATCCAAGTGAAATTTTTTAATGAAAGTTTGATTTTGTTTTTATTTGCCACAAAAAAAAAAAAAGAATTTGGGTACTAAATTGGGATATTTTAGAGGTCAGACACTAAATTAATATTTAGAGACTAAAAATTAAAAATAAAAATAATGAGGAAACCCGGGGTTGAAATACAACTAAGGAGTTAAATTTCGTTTTTGGGGGGTATGGAAATTTTAACACGAGTTCGTCACTTTTTCGTCAATATTTCGTCGAAATTATCGAAATTTCGCTCACAGACGACTTCTCTTTGCTGGCATGTGACCGGACCACCGTTCCTTCCAGATCTGGGCGGCCAAGAAAGGGAGGGAGAAGAGAAGGAGGATGAGATCGGGGAAGAGAAGGAGGATGAGATCGGGGAAGAGATTGGGGGGAGGGAAAGGGAGGAGAGAGAAGAGAGCAACTGGCAGAGAGAAATGAGAGGGAAGAACTTCTTGGCAAGAACATGAAATTTCTAATCTGTGTTGGATATTTGGATTCGACTGGCTGCGGAGAGAGATGAATGAAAGGGAAGAAGAAAGTGAAGTGGAAGCCAGGAAGGAAAGGAAAAAAAGAGAAAAGGAAAGAAAAGAAAAAAAAAAAAAAAGGAAAAGAAGAAAGTCATGACCAAGGAATAAAATTTCGGGTTTCGAGGAAATTTCGATGGAAATTTCGACGGAAATTTCAAAAATTTTTAAATTTCGACAAAAATTAGACAGAAACGACGGAAATTGCTATTAAAATACGGAAATTTTGAATGAAACTTTACGATATGTTTATTTAACATATTATCTACTACATTGATAAAAAACATTGAAAAAACCAAATTATATAATAAGTTTCATGTGATATGTGATGAATATAATGTGCGCTGTAGCCAATACTGTTAAAAAAATACTTAACTAATTAATAATTACATAATCAAATTACACGAATAAATCACCAATGTAGCAACGGGAAGTAGCAAGCTTACTCAAAGGGACTTGAAATGGTCTTCGATAGTTAAATTGAGTCGAATTGGGTTAAAATAGAACCAACCCGATGATAGCAGCGGCGACAGTGGTTTACCTAAAATTTCAATTTCACAAATTTTCGATCTCGAAATTGAAAAACCAAACATTAAGGGAATGAAACTTCATGATGAGAGGATAATTTTTTTTTTTTTTTCATAATTTATGTTTACAACTAAAGGAAACGCCAAAATCGCCAAATCAAACCCCAAATAAAATTCCAAACCTTTTTTTTTCTTTCCAATTGCCTAAAGACTTCAAATCTCAATCGACCCTAAAATTTTTTTTTTTTTCTTCTTGTCTTTTCTCTTCTTTTTTTTTTTCTTTCCTTTCTTTTCTCTTCTTTTTTTTTTTCTTTTCTTTTCCTCTTCTTCCCCCGTGTCTTCCAGTGGCCTTCGTCTTCTTCAAGCAAGTGGTCTTCCTTTTTTTTTTCTCCAGTTTTTCTTTTCTTCTCCAATCTCCCTTCACTTCCAGTGTTTCTCCTCCCTCCTAATCTCTCTCTTCCCTCTCCCTCCCCCGATCTCCTTCTCTTCCTCCTCTCCCTTCCCGGATCTCTTCTCTTCTTCGACGACGGCGCGCCTCTGCAGCTCCCTCTCCGATCTCTTCTCTCCCTCCGGCGAGTCGGCGATGGTGCTCTACCTCCCCTCTCCCTCCGGTCTCTGCCTCCCCTCTCTCTCTTCGGTCTCTACATCGAAAATTTGGCCGAAATTTTTCGAAATTGATTTGGTATGATGTTAAAATTTTCATACCCCCAAAAAAACGAACTTTTACTCCTTGGTCATGACATTACATGACTCACGGGAAGCAGTGGAAGTGTGGAACACGGGAAGGAAAGAAAAAAAAGAGAAAAGGAAAGAAAAGAAAAAAAAAGAGAAAAGGAAAGAAAAGAAAAAAAAAAAGAAAAAAAAAAGTGAAAAAAAAAAGAAGAAAAAAAAAAGGAGGGTTTGAGGTCTTTGGGCAATTGGAAAGAAAAAAAAAGTTTGGGGTTTCGTTTGATTCTTTTGGAATTTCGTTTAGTTATCTTCAAACCTTAAATCATAATACATTTCTATATAAAAAATAATTAAAAATACTTTAAAGGGCATAAATCTTAATATCCTAAAGAATTTAGAGTATATAAGGTTTAATGTAATATCGGAGCATATAAAGTATAGAGTTTGGTGTATAGATTATAGAGTATAATAAATATACTAATTTTATTAATTTTATTTAACAATATTTGCCTCCAGCGCGCATTATATTCATCACATATCACATGAAACCTACCATATAATTTGGTTTCTTCAATGTTTTTTATCCATGTAGTAGATAATATGTTAAATAAACATATGGTAAAATTTCGTTCAAAATTTTTCGTATTTTAATAGCAATTTTCGTCTAATTTTTATCAAAATTTAAAAATTTTTGAAATCTGAAATTTTATTCCTTAAATACAACAACCCTTTAATTAAGATGGTTACAAATTTCTACCTTTAAAAAAAAATTGAATTGGGTACATATGAGTGGGTGACCTGATTAGATATGTGGACAAATGGGTCCCCCGTGCATAAAGTGTTCCCAGCTAATCCAATTGAATTAAAAGCTCGTTGAAAATCTGTGTGGCTAAGTGACATTGGATAAGGACAACCATGAATACAAGCAAGTTTTTAGGAAAAGAGAGATCAAGCCAATAATGTTGAAGAAATTATTTTGTATAATTTATATATTTTATTCCTTGAATACAACAACACTTTATTAAGATGGTTACAAATTTCTACCTTAAAAAAAAAAATAAAAAAAAAATAAAAAAAATTTGAATTGGGTACATATGAGTGGGTGACCTGATTAGATATGTGGATAAATGGGTCCCCCTTGCATAAAGTGTTCCCACAGTAGCCAATTGAATTAAAAGCTCGTTGAAAATTTGTGTGGCTAAGTGACATTGGATAAGGACAACCATGAATACAAGCTAGTTTTCAGGAAAAGGGAGATCAAGCCAATAATGTTGAAAAAATTATTTTGTATAATTTATATATTGTTATATGATATAATTAATTTATGTGTTATAATATAAGTGAATGTTATTAATATTATATTATATAAATATAAATATATTATCATATTAATATAAATATATTATCAAATAATATTCTTACACTTTGAATTAATTACATTACATAAGGATATATGGGTTATGCCAATAATTTTTCATAAAGGTGGGGTTGGGGGGCCAAATCTTTCCTTTTTTTTTTTCTTTACAACGATCTCATATTTATTGTGATCGGTAATGGCAGTGGGGCTCATTTGAATGGCAGTTGGTGCTTGGGATTTTGTCGGCATGAGTATATTCATCCCAATATGCTCATTCCTACAGTTGAACTTAGGCACAAACATGCCACCCAAGATTTTTATTAGAAAATAGCTAGAGAAAGTTTCAAAATCACAACTGAACAGGTATGTCTCATTGTCTCTCACTCTCACTCTAAGTCTCAATGTCTCATCTCTCATTCTCTCGTCTCTCATACTTCACCCTCTCATCTCTGTCTCTCATCTGTCACTAGGGTTTCGAATTTCAAACTAGGGTTTCGAATTCTAATTTGGGGATTTTTGTGTAATTTCAGCTCTCAGTCATCTCTCTCACTCTCTCGCCTCTCGCCTCTCATCTCTGTCGAAGACTCAAAGGTTGCAGGGTCACAGGCTCGCAGGCTCGCAGCTTCTAATCTGAACACGTATGTTTGTCATCTCTCTCACTATGAAGTCTCGTCTCTCATCTCTGTCTCTCACTCTAAAACAGTGAAACTAGGGTTTCGAATTCAAAGAATCAAATTTGGGGATTTTTGTGTAATTGTTGCAAGTTTCGAAATTCAATCAATTAGGGATTTTTGTGTAATTGCTAAAAGAAAGTGACTTAGGAACTGAATTGATTTGTTTTAAGGAACTGAATTGATTTGTTTATATGTTGTGCACCTTTCAGATTTGTTTATATGTTGTACTTGTGCATCTCTCAGATTTGTTTATATATTGTGCATCATTCAGATTTGTTTATATATTGTGCATTTGTGCATCATTTAGATTTGTTCATTGCCTTCTCTTATTTACTGCATTTAGGGTTTAGGAGGGATGGACCCCTAACATCAGAAGCAAGACGAGTGAATAATAGCCCATTAGGCCCAGAACCGTGGTGGAGAACCGCACCTCACCGCACCTTGAATGGTCTGGTTTGGTTTGGTTTTTTTATTTCTTTCACGGTTTTAAGCACCGAACCGCACCGTGTAGAATGTCTGGCGCGGCGCACGGTTCCGGGTTGAAAGTGAGTCAAACCGCACCGCGAGTGTGAGGACTGGGGGTGGCCTTTACCTAACCAAGTGATAATAATAATAATAATAATAATAAATTAATCAAAGCAGAAAGTTTGTGAGACCAAACCCACTTGCTAGAGTTTAGTTTCACAGTCTCTTTTAGTGTATATATTTACAACTTCAATCCCTTTGCTTCAAGCCAGAAAATATTTTGGGTACATCTCTCTATCTATCATCGTAAGCATGATACCAATTTGCAACCATGTGAACATTATTTTTGTGGTTTTCAATTTTTTTAATATGATAAATCTCATGCTTGGCTTGCGTACTATTACATTGTTTTTACCATTTTATGTTATGATTTGTCGACACCATATATATCACTGATACACTCGTAGCTCTATATAGAAAATGGAATATTGGAATTTGTTAGCTGAAAACGAATGGAATTTGTATCCGTTTATTTAATACTACAAATTTATTCTCGCTACGTTTTTTGGAGTTATGGTTTTTAATTTTCAGATTTAATAGGAGGAGGTTACATGGGGTTTGGGTTGCCTATAAAATTGGTCACCCTACTTCACAATTGATATACTAGTATAATTCTTTCTCTACCTCTCTTATATCTTTCAGCTTTGTTATTTTTCACCTTGGAGACTAAAAATATTGTTTTACTTGATAAATATTTATTGGATTCCAGTGATTGCCTGCCTTGGCTTGAAGTTAAAGTGTACCTGAAAGTTTGAATTCTAAAACTAGCTTCATTCTCTAGGAAGATTTTCAGAATTCTTGTGCACCAGAGAAGCAATGGAAGACACTACAAAGCAAGTGATTACGAATAACCCGAACCCAACTGTGTTGCAGAGCAAGGAGTTATATGAGGTATTGTCCATAGCTAGTCTGCTTAATTGGAATATATTTGTCTATATGCACAAATTTACATTTAAACTGGTCTTCCCATTGATGTGACAGTATATATTGAACACTAGTGTGTACCCAAGAGAATCAAATCTTCTAAAGGAACTGAAGATTGCTTCTACAAACCACCCTATGTAAGTCTCCAAATTTCTAACTACTATGCCAAAATGATGGTGCAGTCAGATTACAGAAGTTAAAGTTTGCATGTGACGAGAGAGATTGACACACAAAGTGTGTACACTGCGATGACAACCGAACTAAATTGTGGTCTATCCATTTTATTGTGTAGGGCTTTCATGGGTGCAGCACCTGATGCAGGCCAGTTAATGGCCATGATCTTGAAACTAGTGAATCCCAGAAAAGCAATTGAAATTGGAGTTTTTACTGGATACTCTCTTCTCCTCACAGCTCTTACGACTTCTGATGATAGCAAGGTTGGTAACTTGGTGTGTGTATATACGAGACAGTCTAGCAAGATAAGATACTTTTCCAAATTCACAGTCTAACAACATAAAATCTTATGTTATAATATATATTATATACATATCAAGTAATATAGATGTCTACCTACCAACAAAGTTATGCTTTATAATGCATATATCAATGCAGATTACAGCCATAGACATTGATCGAAAAGCATACGAAATAGGGTTGCCAGTTATCAAAAAAGCTGGTGTGGAACACAAGATCAACTTCATTGAGTCCCCAGCTCTGCCTATCCTTGATAAACTCTTACAAGAGGTAAGGAGAGAAGAGTGGTACTTTGTATTTGGATTCGTTTCTTAAATTCCAAGTATTTGAAAATTGTTGCTGCTTCAATCTTCATGCATGTTTTGCTGCAGCCAGAGCAGGAAGGGAGTTTTGACTTTGCTTTTGTTGATGCGGACAAGAACAACTATTGGAATTACCATGAAAGGCTAATGAAGCTGATTAAGGTTGGTGGGATAGTTATCTATGATAACACACTCTGGGGAGGAACAGTTGCTTTGCCCGAAGAGGCTGTTCCAGAGGCCAGAAGGGAATGGAGGCAGTGTGCAATTGAGTTTAATAAATTGGTTTCCACTGACACTCGCGTCGAGATATCCCAAGTTCCAGTGGGTGATGGGATCACAATCTGCAGGAGAATTCACTGAATAAAAAAGTGAAGCACATTATTATATTTCCAAAAAAAGATTATAGAAAAAATAATCTTGTACCTCAAACTTCTTGTAACAGTCTTATGTACCTCGGTTGAGATGAATAAAAACCATTCAGTTCAAAAAATTACAATTTCAAATCCTTTTCTCCCATTAAGTTGTGCAAGCTTGATAACAGAAATTTGACTGGTTGGTGTTTGGTTCAACTGTCAAATCAAGATAAGCAGTTGCAGATTAAGAATGGCAGCTTCTTTGAGTTATATTTTATTCAACCAAGCACTCATTCATGGCAATTAAAATAATATGAAAATTATTAAATTAAAAAATAAGCAAGGGTTAGAAAGGTAGTTAATGAACTGTGAGACAGAAGGAAAGCAGGAAGTGGTATACTTGTTATGCCACCTAACTAAACTATGTCCTAACCATTTTATATATTGTGAAGTGCTTTCTTTGGTACTGCACCAGATGCAGGTCAGTTATTGGCCATGCTCTTGAAAATTGTGAATGCCAAAAAGACAATTGAGGTTGGAGTTTTTACTGGATACTCTCTTCTCCTCACTGCTCTCACTATTCCTGATGATGGCAGGGTTTGTTTTTCTTCATTCATCAGCTGTCTGTGTCTAATAATCTCATTAACAAACTAGAAATGGTTGTTGATACAATAATGCAGATTTTGGCTGTGGATAGTGATCGAAAAACATATGAGGTAGGCCTGCCAATTATCAAAAAAGCCGGAGTAGAACACAAAATCGACTACATTGAATCTCCAGCTCTGCCTATTCTTGATAACCTCGTGGGAGATGTAAGCATTAATAGTCCATATTACTGCTACTCTTCATGCACCATTTCAAACAACATCCTAAAACAATTTCTTTGAAGCCTATTTTCTTAGTAAATTGTTGTGTTAATATGGGGTTCTGTGGCAGCCAAAGAATGAGGGGGATTTCGACTTTGCCTTTGTTGATGCTGATAAACAAAATTATTGGAACTATCATGAGAGGCTGATGAAACTGATAAAGATAGGTGGGCTTGTTGTATATGATAACACACTCTGGGGAGGAGCAGTGGCTTTGCCTGAAGAGGCTGTTCCAGAGATCAAAAAGTATGGGAGGCAGAGTACAATTGAGTTTACCAAATCAGTGGCAGCTGACCCTCGAGTCGAAATTTCTCATGCTTCTGTAGGGGATGGGATCATCATCTGCAGGCACATTTGCTAAGTTTCTTCTGCTGGGGTCTATCAGGTTCCAGTAACATGCAAGACCTTGTACTTAATCGTTGAGTGAATAAATATTGCTTACTATTTTGGAGGTTTATAGCTTTAGTGGTAAAGCACTTACTCTACAACAATGGCGAGAATTTGAAATATTGCTTATTGTTTTGCTGAATCATTGTATGTCTCGTGTCATTTTCAAATGTATACTTGTTTTTGATTGAAACTCAATGTTGAATAAGTGAATTGATCTAGAACTCAGATGTAACAAGATGAGTTTAGTGCATTCAAATTGCATGATCTTAATGTCTCAACTACTCTCAATTTCCCAAGCCAAATCCAGATTGTTTTCTTTCATAGTTTCATATGATGGCCAAAATAGTGCAAAGGAGTATGGGACTGAAAATGTGGGTTTTTGGAGTATGCATCCAAGTCCATTTATATTTACAGCTTTGCTAGAGTTGGAAAAATTATTGAGTGTAACTAATACACCGACACGTGGTGTAACTAATTCAACGTGTAAGGGTATTACTCAGAATTTAAATTATGTATTTGTTTTTGGTGCATGTTATTTATTTGGAAAATTAGAGTTTTTTTTTTGGCCCCTGGTAAAATTAGAGTTTAATGCTTAAAATGTACTCTCTTTAGACTAAAACTTTATGATTTTTTTCCTTAAAAAAATCCCTTTGACCACTGACACGTCAGATAAAAAAAAAAAAAAAAAAAAAAAGCCACGTCAGACAATAAAAAAAATGCCAAAATTGTCTTTACAGGATAAGAAATCAGTTTTTCATGTGATATCATAATCTCCTTAATTAACGTGTAACATTATGTTATCCGACTTTGGTGGTATATACGTGTTTTCAGTTTGCCCCCTCCCCCTATTAATTTCTCAAAAATATGTGTGCAGTAGTTTCATTTTAACTGATGCTTAGTTTATGATTTTTCTCTGTTTTTGAACAAAAAAAATTTGCAATTCTTCTAATTTATGTGTCTGCTGTGAAATCACCATCTCTAACAACCATATTTGTTTGTTTGTAAGTATAACATAAAGATTCTACATTTATATTCTTGCTTCTGGGTCAACTGTAGTTGGTATATTGTTAGTACATTTCGGGCTCGGGCTTGAATTATAGGAGCCCAATAGGGCTTTCGGGCCAGGCCGGGCCGGGCTTAGGTTTTAATACACAAGCCCAAGGCCTGCCCATTGGGCTTTGGCTTGCGGGCTTGGAGGGCCGGGCTGGGCTAGGGCCTAACGGGCGGCCCAGAATGGGCCCAAATCCTATTTAGACACATATATATCTTCAAAAAAAAAATATGGGATTTTGGTTATGTTGTGATTTGAACATGAGACCTCACATAACAAGCTTCAACTCTCAGCCAACTGAGCTGACTAGTTTATTTGTTAAGTTTGTGAATCATAACATGTTTAATAGCTCTTTCGTTTGTTTACTTCAATAAATTATTAATATGTTTATTAAGTTATTATATAATACTATTATGTTAGTAATAGTGTAATACCATAAATAATAAACTTTTAAAATTATATACAACATTACAACTATAATAAAACATAAATGTACATATGTTTTCAACGATCCGAACCGTTCAAATTTTAGTTATTTACTCAAAGATAATTCGTGCAAAAAATAAGCTCAATCGGAGATGTAAAAGTAACATAACGGTGGTCAAATTAATGAGCGATCGTGGTTTTTCTAATGATAATCGAATGGGTAGATGAATTTCGATTTGGCCGATTTTTTGTAAGAATGATCTTTGACTATGAATATAGAAAATGAACGGGCCAGATTGTTGAAATCACGTTTTGGTCTTCATAATTATGGAAACAACAAGATTTCAACGGGAAAGTTATTAGAATTATACTCTTCAAGTGTATTTATATGTAGAAGCTCACATATTGATCGTGTTTTCAACGATCCGAACTGTTCAAACTTTAGTTCCCCACTCAAAGAGAATTTTTGCAAAAAATTAGCTCAATCGAAAATGTAAGAGTGACGTAACGGTGGTCGAATTAATGAATGATCGTGATTTTTCTAATGATAATCGAACATTCGAACAGGTAGATGAATTCCTATTTGGCCGATTTTTTGTAAGGATGATCTTTAACTATCAACATAAATAATGAACGGTTCAGATCGTTGAATTAATGAACGATCGTGGTTTAATAACTTTAATTATAATTGTATTATAAAAGTTTATTATAATAACTTTAATAACTATAGTTGTAAATTTGTAATGTTGTATATAAGTTTAAAAGTTTATTATTTATAGTATTACACAGTTTACACTATTACTATTTACTCACATTATATGATTATAGTATTATATAATAACTTAATAAGCATATTAATAATTTTTTAGAGTATATAAACGAAAAACTTATTAAAATGTTATGATTCACCAATTAGACAAATAAACTAGTCAGCTCAGTTGGTTGAGAGTTGAAGTTTGTTCCAAGAGGTCTCATGTTCGATTCACAACATAGCCAAAATCTTATTTTTTTTATTGAAGATATATTGTGTGTAAATGAGTTTTTGGCCGGGTCTAAACTTTTTAAAATTTTGAAAATTTTTAATTTTTTAAAGAATTTTTTTTATTCAAAAGTTTTTAAAAATATTATTATCTTTTAAATGTGAGTAAAAAGATGAAAATACCCCTGCCACGTCAGCATATAACGGTTTATTTGACAGAAAAACTAACGAAGGTACTATTTTGACACAAAATGAAAGTTAAGGTACTTTTTGTCAAATTTTTAAAGTTGGGGTACTAAATTGAAAAACAGTGTATAATTGAGGTACTTACAGATAATTTGCTCCAAAATTAATATTAACCTAGCTATATTTTAGGGTTTAGACCCTAAAATATATTTTATATAACCCTATGACCTATTTTCTAGATATATAATATAATAATAAATTAATAATGTTTTAGTATATAATTTTAGTTATACCCATTACCCTATATAATAAAATTAGTATATTCTTTATATTTTATATAAAAAAAATTAGTATATTATTTATAATTTATACTCTATATACTAAAATTTTTAATTGTTTATAGTTCTAGGGTATAATATATAGTTATATACTATATAAGTGTATAGGTTATATGCCATATAAGGTAATAAGGTATGAGATTTAAAATTTATGGTATAAGGTTTAGGATATAGTATAGGTCTTATAGGATATTAGGGTTTATGGTATAAGGATTTAAAATTTCGGATCAATATTCCTTAGCAACATGATTGGAACACCTCTCTTTAACGTCAATTTGTGTGGCGGCAAACCACCAACCGTTATTGCATTTAAAAATTCTGGTTGATACAAATTTCTTGTGTCGTCCTCGACCTTGTCAAATGAATACAAAGTCTCTTCCATACTTGGAAAGATACCAATTATCTTTTCATTTAACATGTCAATAACTTCGTTTGTAGGGGTTATTAAGGCTCTTTCCACCATGTACCTCGCATCATATACATGATCTTCCAAATTAGGGAAAACCTCAGCAATCAGTTGATTAATGGATTGCTCGCTTTCCCACGATACAACCATATTTTCTGGTATTTTAATCATGTCATCCTTGACCACATGTTCTTCCCCATTGCCAACACGAAGTAAAAATTCAGAAAAGTGTTCATCATTTTTAGATCTCATATTTTCTTTGAGTTTCAGAATCTTTATTTGCGACCAAAATGATGCTTTCACCATACTGGCTTGAATTAGTTCAGCTTTGGTCCCTTTCGGAACTACGGGAAGAACTTGTCGAAAATCTCCACCAAAGATCATTATCTTCCCCCCAAACGGTAAATCGACATCTAATATATCTCTGAAAGTTCGATCCAATGCTTCAAAGGCATGACGATGTGCCATTGTGGCTTCATCCCAAATGATTGCTGTTGTCCTTTGTATCAATTTTGCAAGATCAGATTGTTTACTAATAGAGCACGTTGATGATGCATCAGGGTTTAGTGGAATCTTGAATCTAGAATGGGCTGTCCTCCCACCCGGTAATATCGTAGCCGCTATTCCAGATGTTGCTGTTGCCAATGCTATAAGACCTAATCTCCTTAAGTTTGCCAACAATGCACGATATAAGTAAGTTTTTCCAGTTCCACCTGGACCATCCACAAAGAATATTGAATTTTCATGACGGTCAACTACGTCCATTATTGTGTTGAATGCAAACTTTTGGTCGTCATTTAGACGCTCAATTGCATCGAGGTCCCCTTGTGGAATGCTTATCAACATTTCATCTTGAATACATCTCGGCTCCATTGAGCTTGTTTCGACATCACTTGTCATTTGGGGAAGATCGTATTGTGAAATGTTTTTGTTAAACTGCTCCAGTAGTCCGTTTAAATCACGCAAGAGTCTGTTGACGATGAACACATCATTTACGTCTCTTGAAGAAGGATAATCTTCAATCAAGAATGGATAAAATTCGTCCCATAATCTCCGTACGCCAGTTGGTTCACAATACACCAAAATTGTGACGAATAATCTTCGTAAAGCTGATGGCATCCTCATAGTAGAGGCCTCATGCAAACATTGTTGAATACTGCCATCTTCTTCTGCATCCTCTATTCTAATGCTGGAATATGAGAGAGAGAGAGAGAGAGAGAGAGAGAGAGCGGGAGGGAACAGTAGACGCTCGGCAGGTTGGCTTGTATTTAATAGACTTTTTGGCTCAACGCTAACAAAAATGGTTTAGAGCTAACTAATTAGTAAGACTTGCCTCTCCGCACTCGCAAAAGCGAGTGCGAAGCAGCTCTTTTTATTGCGCATACACCAATATTTTGGTAAACATAATTCATTTAATAAGCTGTATTACGTATATTCTTAAAACATTTAGCTAGTCTTTTCGGGAATAGAATTTATCCGGCTTTCCTTCGTTCTGGCCAAATAAAAATATCGAATTACATTTTTAATTTACCACTCGCTTCAGCTATTGTGCGAATAAGCTCTCCTTATTGTGCAAACGTTGTTATTTTAGCATGCCCAATTTATCCTATAAAATTTTCTATTGTGCATACGTAAAAACTTTTTATAATGAAATAATTATTTATTTGAAGAAAGTTTCTCAATTTGACTTCTTATAAGAAAATTATAGAATCAAATATCATTGTGAATTTTTGATATATTCTCTTCATGTCCAGGAGTAGCTGAAGCAAGTGGTAAGTTGATTCATTTTCAACTTTTTGATTAGGGTTCGAATCCCATGGGGTGCAATTGTTATAATTTTTTTTTATATATTGATACATTTTTTATTTGCTTTAAATAAGTTGGTTGTGTGTGTGTGTGGAAGAAAGTGCGTGAGTGCAGTGTGTGGTGAGGTAAGGTTAGTGGCTGTGAGTGTAATTGGTGCAGCGTTTCCTTGCAGTGTATATAGTTTGGTGAGTGGCTATGAGTGTGGTGAGTGTTCATTTGAATTTTCTTTTTCTTAATTGAAATTGGTTTTATAGCCTATAAATTTTGTAGAAAGAGAACCTTTAATTTTCCTTTTACAATAGATATTGTTACTTATTTGCATGAAAACAACAAATAGAAGAAATATTTATTTTAAGTGCACCTTGATACCCCCAATTTCCTCTCCATACTCCAGTACAAATTTTCTTCACAAAAAGTTTTCATTTCACTCTTAAATAAAAAAGATAAAACAAAATAAAGAAATCCCCCCCTCCCCCCCAAAACAGGGGTTGGCAGCCCCTCCAAATCGGATGTCCCTCCCCTCTCCTCAATGACCCCAATTAATTCATGTTATTAATTGCCTAATAGTACCAAGTAAATAGGGTCATTGAGGGGAGGAGAGAGGGACATCCAATATCTAGTCTTTGGCCACATCCCCTGCACATGCCAAAAAGCTTTCTCATATTGCGCATAATTTAATTTGTTTTTCCACAATAGGTGTTGCATAATTTTCATGTGTGCATTTCTTTCTCCTTGCCCTTGCCTATATTTCTCTATGATATTTCTATATCTGATTATTATTGTACGTCATATTTAAATTTGCATGTTTTAGGTTCTTCTCAATGATACTCAAGGGATGGGAAAAACGTTATTATTCAAAAAATATAATATAAGGATAAACGATGGTGTAAGAAAAATAAAACCAATTAATAAATGTTATTAATTTGAACAATACCAATTCATATCACATTTTTTGTACAATACTATCAACTATTCCAGTTTTGCTCATGAGTTTAGAGTATAATACATAAAATAGTAACAATTCACACTACTTTTCTTGTTGTAATCTTCTAATAGCTAGTATTAATGTATACTCCCAATAGCTCAATTACATTGCAAAATCTTCTAATAGGTAGCACATCCGAGTTACTAATCTTCTTATTACAAAAATTAAGAACCTTAACAAATACCAAATTAACATGGGACACATCTGAGTTAATATCAGTGCATAATGAACTAATATCATCAGCATGTAAACCTTTGATTTAAAGTAGTACTCATCCTGAAATGCATACTTGAAGCCTTCAAGATTTATTGGGTTACAGTAGTCATCAATGAAAGCTTCACTCGGACAACCTAAACAAAGAGACGATTAGTAAGAAGATTAAAAAATGTTTAGACAACCCAGGCTAAGAATATAATAGACACATCAAAAGTGCCTCATTATCTTTCAAAAGAAAGAAATTTCTCACACATCAAAGAAGAAAAACCCATCTTTTTCCACACATTTAAATATATTAAATCAACATAAATGTTAGATGAGCCAAGCCAAAAACCTATAAAAAGGGTAGAACATAAGAAAAGTCTATGGTAATATACAATTCAGGAAAAAATAAAATAAAATAGGCTCTCTCTCTCTCTCTCCATCTCTCTCTCATCCAAAACAAACTGAATTTTGGTAAAATCCCTCCCAATATCTACACCCGCATTTCATCAAGCACCTCATATTCAACATAAATAAAAATTTTAACGTATAAAAAAAATTCTAGAACATAAGAAAAGTTTGTGGTAATATACAATTCAGAAAAAAGAAAAAGAAAAAGAAAAAGCATAGGCTGATGAGCAAATAAACCCATACCATTTTCCTATGCAATGGATACAAAATCGCTTTCTTTTATAGCTTCTGCACCTAACAACCCTGCCCTTACCACTGCTCCGCCATTGATGGCACATTGTGGCCTCCACTTCCATCCTCTGTGAAATCCAAAGTCATAAATTGCATAAATAAAAATAGTGACAACAAAGCATAAACAGAGAATTACAAACTTCTTACTCTTACTCTTTGATACTCCTTCCCAAAATTTGGCTTTGGTTTTTTCTTCTCTGAAATCTTTGAAGCCTTAACCGAACCACCAACATGTCAATGTCCTGTCTTAACACCCAACTCCTTTCAAACGCTTCTTTTTTCTGCACTCCCTTTTTCAAAACCATTTCAACTCCCTCGCCATTAAAACCACCACCACCACCTCCTTGACCTTCTCCTCATGACCCCAACTCACTAACCCCATCAACTTCCTCATTTCTCAGACGCATCCAACCAAACCCATTTTCCCAATCCCTGGTCACTCTTATTTGGTAATAGAAATACCCCCACACTTCTTATTCCCTCCACGCTTCTTATTCCTCATTCCTCTTCCAATTCCCACCACGCTTCTTCTTCTTCACAATCTGAGCAACCCAATCACCTTCAACTCCCAACCATTTTGTTCCATCACCACATCCCACAAAGAAGAGAGAACGTGGTTTGGATACAAAAGAAAAATAAAAGAGAACGTGGTCTCCTAAACGTGGTGTCATACTGCATTATTTTTCATATTTATTTTTTAATTTGTTTAATTGCAAGAGTGGTTGATTACTTATTTGTCCTTATCGAATTGAAATTGTATGTTTTAATAAATTTAATTAACTATGGGTAGTTGTGAGATTTCAAAAAATTTCACCTAATGGAGGTGTTTGCTTTATATATATAAAAGATAAATTATTAAAATATATGTAAATGTAATAAAAAATGAAACCCATCTAAAGTTCTAAACCCCAAAAATAAAAAACTTAATTCACTACAACAGTAAAACACAAACCTAAAGGCTAAAACATAAACCAAACCCCAATCTCACGCCGCCCTCTCTCTTTCAGTCTCACAGTCTCACAGTCTCAGTCATCTCTCTCAGTCTGACTCTGAGCTCTCAGTCACCGACTCACTCAGCTCTCTCGCGCTGGCCTCTCTCTCTCTCTCTCTCTCTCTCTCTCTCTCTCTCTCACTCTCTCGCCATCTCTCTCGAAGACTAGAAGGTCACACCGTCGCAGGCTTCGCAAATCGCAACTGAACAGGTATGTCTCATTGTCTCTCACTCTCAAGTCTCAATGTCTCATCTCTCTTTCTCTCGTCTCTCAGACTTTACCCTCTCATCTCTGTCTCTCATCTGTCACTAGGGTTTCGAATTCAAACTAGGGTTTCGAATTCTAATTTGGGGATTTTTGTGTAATTGCACTGCAATTATTGCAGCTCTCAGTCATCTCTTTCACTCTCTCGCCTCTCATCTCTGTCGAAGATTAGAAGGTCGCACCTTCGCAGGCTTCGCAAATCACAACTGAACAGGTATGTCTCATTGTCTCTCACTCTCACTCTAAGTCTCAATGTCTCATCTCTCATTCTCTCGTCTCTCATACTTCACCCTCTCATCTCTGTCTCTCATCTGTCACTAGGGTTTCGAATTTCAAACTAGGGTTTCGAATTCTAATTTGGGGATTTTTGTGTAATTTCAGCTCTCAGTCATCTCTCTCACTCTCTCACCTCTCGCCTCTCATCTCTGTCGAAGACTCAAAGGTTGCAGGGTCACAGGCTCGCAGGCTCGCAGCTTCTAATCTGAACACGTATGTTTGTCATCTCTCTCACTATGAAGTCTCGTCTCTCATCTCTGTCTCTCACTCTAAAACAGTGAAACTAGGGTTTCGAATTCAAAGAATCAAATTTGGGGATTTTTGTGTAATTGCAATTATGGCAGCCAAAGAATGAGGGGGATTTCGACTTTGCCTTTGTTGATGCTGACAAACAAAATTATTGGAACTATCATGAGAGGCTGATGAAACTGATAAAGATAGGTGGGCTTGTTGTATATGATAACACACTCTGGGGAGGAGCAGTGGCTTTGCCTGAAGAGGCTGTTCCAGAGATCAAAAAGTATGGGAGGCAGAGTACAATTGAGTTTACCAAATCAGTGGCAGCTGACCCTCGAGTCGAAATTTCTCATGCTTCTGTAGGGGATGGGATCATCATCTGCAGGCACATTTGCTAAGTTTCTTCTGCTGGGGTCTATCAGGTTCCAGTAACATGCAAGACCTTGTACTTAATCGTTGAGTGAATAAATATTGCTTACTATTTTGGAGGTTTATAGCTTTAGTGGTAAAGCACTTACTCTACAACAATGGCGAGAGTTTGAAATATTGCTTATTGTTTTGCTGAATCAATGTATGTCTCGTGTCATTTTCAAATGTTTACTTGTTTTTGATTGAAACTCAATGTTGAATAAGTGAATTGATCTAGAACTCAGATGTAACAAGATGAGTTGAGTGCATTCAAATTGCATGATCTTAATGTCTCAACTACTCTCAATTTCCCAAGCCAAATCCAGATTGTTTTCTTTCATAGTTTCATATGATGGCCAAAATAGTGCAAAGGAGTATGGGACTGAAAATGTGGGTTTTTGGAGTATGCATCCAAGTCCATTTATATTTACAGCCTTGCTAGAGTTGGAAAAATTATTGAGTGTAACTAATACACCGACACGTGGTGTAACTAATTCAACGTGTAAGGGTATTACTCAGAATTTAAATTATGTATTTGTTTTTGGTGCATGTTATTTATTTGGAAAATTAGAGTTTTTTTTTTGGCCCCTGGTAAAATTAGAGTTTAATGCTTAAAATGTACTCTCTTTAGACTAAAACTTTTTTCCTTAAAAAAATCCCTTTGACCACTGACATGTCAGATAAAAAAAAAAAAAAGCCACGTCAGACAATAAAAAAAATGCCAAAATTGTCTTTACAGGATAAGAAATCAGTTTTTCATGTGATATCATAATCTCCTTAATTAACGTGTAACATTATGTTATCCGACTTTGGTGGTATATACGTGTTTTCAGTTTGCCCCCTCCCCCTATTAATTTCTCAAAAATATGTGTGCAGTAGTTTCATTTTAACTGATGCTTAGTTTATGATTTTTCTCTGTTTTTGAACAAAAAAAATTTGCAATTCTTCTAATTTATGTGTCTGCTGTGAAATCACCATCTCTAACAACCATATTTGTTTGTTTGTAAGTATAACATAAAGATTCTACATTTATATTCTTGCTTCTGGGTCAACTGTAGTTGGTATATTGTTAGTACATTTTGGGCTCGGGCTTGAATTATAGGAGCCCAATAGGGCTTTCGGGCCAGGCTGGGCCGGGCTTTCGGGCCAGGCTGGGCCGGGCTTAGGTTTTAATACACAAGCCCAAGGCCTGCCCATTGGGCTTTGGCTTGCGGGCTTGGAGGGCCGGGCTGGGCTAGGGCCTAACGGGCGGCCCAGAATGGGCCCAAATCCTATTTAGACACATATATATCTTCAAAAAAAAAATATGGGATTTTGGTTATGTTGTGATTTGAACATGAGACCTCACATAACAAGCTTCAACTCTCAGCCAACTGAGCTGACTAGTTTATTTGTTAAGTTTGTGAATCATAACATGTTTAATAGCTCTTTCGTTTGTTTACTTCAATAAATTATTAATATGTTTATTAAGTTATTATATAATACTATTATGTTAGTAATAGTGTAATACCATAAATAATAAACTTTTAAAATTATATACAACATTACAACTATAATAAAACATAAATGTACATATGTTTTCAACGATCCGAACCGTTCAAATTTTAGTTATTTACTCAAAGATAATTCGTGCAAAAAATAAGCTTAATCGGAGATGTAAAAGTAACATAACGGTGGTCAAATTAATGAGCGATCGTGGTTTTTCTAATGATAATCGAATGGGTAGATGAATTTCGATTTGGCCGATTTTTTGTAAGAATGATCTTTGACTATGAATATAGAAAATGAACGGGCCAGATTGTTGAAATCACGTTTTGGTCTTCATAATTATGGAAACAACAAGATTTCAACGGGAAAGTTATTAGAATTATACTCTTCAAGTGTATTTATATGTAGAAGCTCACATATTGATCGTGTTTTCAACGATCCGAACTGTTCAAACTTTAGTTCCCCACTCAAAGAGAATTTTTGCAAAAAATTAGCTCAATCGAAAATGTAAGAGTGACGTAACGGTGGTCGAATTAATGAATGATCGTGGTTTTTCTAATGATAATCGAACATTCGAACAGGTAGATGAATTCCTATTTGGCCGATTTTTTGTAAGGATGATCTTTAACTATCAACATAAATAATGAACGGTTCAGATCGTTGAATTAATGAACGATCGTGGTTTAATAACTTTAATTATAATTGTATTATAAAAGTTTATTATAATAACTTTAATAACTATAGTTGTAAATTTGTAATGTTGTATATAAGTTTAAAAGTTTATTATTTATAGTATTACACAGTTTACACTATTACTATTTACTCACATTATATGATTATAGTATTATATAATAACTTAAAAAGCATATTAATAATTTATTAGAGTATATAAACGAAAAACTTATTAAAATGTTATGATTCACCAATTAGACAAATAAACTAGTCAGCTCAGTTGGTTGAGAGTTGAAGTTTGTTCCAAGAGGTCTCATGTTCGATTCACAATATAGCCAAAATCTTATATTTTTATTGAAGATATATTGTGTGTAAATGAGTTTTTGGCCGGGTCTAAACTTTTTAAAATTTTGAAAATTTTTAATTTTTTAAAGAATTTTATTTATTCAAAAGTTTTTAAAAATATTATTATCTTTTAAATGTGAGTAAAAAGATGAAAATACCCCTGCCACGTCAGCATATAACGGTTTATTTGACAGAAAAACTAACGAAGGTACTATTTTGACACAAAATGAAAGTTAAGGTACTTTTTGTCAAATTTTTAAAGTTGGGGTACTAAATTGAAAAACAGTGTATAATTGAGGTACTTACAGATAATTTGCTCCAAAATTAATATTAACCTAGCTATATTTTAGGGTTTAGACCCTAAAATATATTTTATATAACCCTATGACCTATTTTCTAGATATATAATATAATAATAAATTAATAATGTTTTAGTATATAATTTTAGTTATACCCATTACCCTATATAATAAAATTAGTATATTCTTTATATTTTATATAAAAAAAAATTAGTATATTATTTATAATTTATACTCTATATACTAAAATTTTTAATTGTTTATAGTTCTAGGGTATAATATATAGTTATATACTATATAAGTGTATAGGGTATATGCCATATAAGGTAATAAGGTATGAGATTTAAAATTTATGGTATAAGGTTTAGGATATAGTATAGGTCTTATAGGATATTAGGGTTTATGGTATAAGGATTTAAAACTTATGGTATAGGGTTTGGTTGCAACTCATCTCTCATTCTCTAAACCCTAAACCATAAAGTTTAAAATTTTATATATTCTATATACTCTATATAGTCTAGTTACATAAACTAGTTTGCCCAACCAAACCCCAAAACAAACCCAATTGCTCAAACCCCAAAACATATGTTTTGTATAAATTATAAAACATTAAAAAATTTGAAAATATGTAAATGTAATAAAAATACCAAACCCCAAACGAAACCCCAATATGGCCAAACCCCAAAAATATGTTTTATATAAATTATAAAACATTAAAAAATTTAAAACATATGTAAATGTAATAAAAAGACCAAACCCCAAACGAAACCCAATATGGCCAAACCCCAAAAAATATGTTTTATATAAATTATAAAACATTAAAACAATAAAACATATATAAATGTAATAAAAAGACCAAACCCCAAACGAAACCTCAATCTTACCAAACCCCAAAACATATGTTTTATAATTTTTATAAAACATTAAAACATTTGTAAATGTAATAAAAAGACGAAACCCCAATCTTGCCAAACCCCAAAACATATGTTTTATAATTTTTATAAATCATTAAAATATATGTAAATGTAATAAAAAGATGAAACCCCATCTAAAGTTCTAAACCCCAAAAATAAAAAACTTAATTCACTACAACAGTAAAACACAAACCTAAAGGCTAAAACTAGGGCTGGGTTGGTTTGACCGAAAAATCGAGATCGAACCCGAAACCGGCTCAACCAATGCCGAAAATAACCATACCGGAATATCGGTTTGCCAACCGAACCGGCATGTTCGGTTCCAGTTCCGGTTTTCAGATCATAGAACCGTCGGTTTATCGAACCGGACCGAGTATATATAACATTTAATTTAAAATAATACAATTTTATACATTTCTCATTTTCTATGCCCTAAAATACCTTTCTATAATACATTTATATACATTTATATAGTTTATAAAACATATATAAATTTATAAACCCTAAACCCTATGATTAATAATTTATATGTTTTCTAATTTATATAATATAATTATTTCAATTGAACCATAAATATATCATATATGACTATATACTATATATATAAATATATACTAAATTCTAAACCCTATATTCTATATCTCATACCCTAAACCCTATTGTGTGTTTTAAAAATTTTAAATCATATACCTTATATCCTATACCCTAAGACTATAATTCATACTTTCATAGTTGGTATATAATTATATAAGTATAAAAATGTTTAGGATATGGTATAATACTATAATATGGTATAATATTAGAATATGGTATATCACTATATGTTATACCCTATATACCCTAAGGTTTAGGATATGGTATAATATTAGAATTTAGGGTATTTTAATTAGTTTTTATATAGAAATGTATTATATAAATTAAAAAATTTATAATTTATAAATTTATAAATAGATGTTTTATATAAATTATAAAAATGTATTATATAAAAAGATATTTTAGGGTATAAAAATGTATTTTATATATAAATATATTTAAAGTAAAAACTCTAAACCCCAACCCCAAACCCCAAACCCCAAACCCCAAAACACTAAACCCCCAAAATCAGAAATTAATTCTATTTCTCTCAATGGCTTAAAAAAAAAAATCTCATTTCTCTCTCCTCTCCCTCGATGCTCTCATCTCTCTCATCCCTCTGTACTCATGCCGAGCATTGACTGGCGAAATTGCCGTCGTCCGGCCTTGGGTGGCGACGGGACCACCCCATAAAATCTTTCCTCTGTCTCCTCTCCCTCCCCTATCCTCAGATCACCCAAGGATTCCGAAAACCCAAAACCCAGTCAAGGCCGGTAGTCTTCTCCGACAAACTCTGCGATTACGGCGTCGTCGTGACTCGTGGTTGGTACCCAGAGCCTCCTCTCGTCGGCTTGAGTCTTTCGGTGTATTTGGGTTGTTCGTCCGACCACCGTAGGTGGCAAATCGAAGGCTTAAAAGGTTGCTAGTTTCCCTGCCAATTTTCTGGCGAACTGGTATGTTCTTGATCCTCTCATCAGGCCACCGCTCAACCCACTCGGTTAATTCCCATTCCGAGCCGAGCCGACCGGGAATGCCGGTCCAACCGAGTGCCGGTTTACCTACATTCTGGTACCGGTCTCGGTAACCAAAATGGCCAACCGAGGGGGGTTCGGTCGGTACACGGTCTGAGATTTTCGGTTCGGTAACTGTACCGAACCCACCCTTAGCTAAAACATTAACCAAACCCCAATCTTGCGCCGCCCTCTCTCTTTCAGTCTCACAGTCTCACTCATCTCTTTCAGTCTGACTCTGAGCTCTCAGTCACTGACTCACTCGACTCACTCAGCTCTTTTGCGCTGGCCTCTTTCTCTCTCTCTCTCTCTCTCTCTCTCTCTCTCTCTCTCTCTCTCACTCTCTCGCCATCTCTGTCGAAGACTAGAAGGTCACACCGTCGCAGGCTTCGCAAATCGCAACTGAACAAGTATGTCTCATTGTCTCTCACTCTCAAGTCTTAATGTCTCATCTCTCTTTCTCTCGTCTCTCAGACTTTACCCTCTCATCTCTGTCTCTCATTTGTCATTAGGGTTTCGAATTCTAATTTGGGGATTTTTGTGTAATTGCACTGCAATTATTGCAGCTCTCAGTCATCTCTTTCACTCTCTCGCCTCTCATCTCTGTCGAAGACTAGAAGGTCGCACCGTCGCAGGCTTCACAAATCACAACTAAACAGGTATGTCTCATTGTCTCTCACTCTCACTCTAAGTCTCAATGTCGCATCTCTCATTCTCTCGTCTCTCATACTTCACCCTCTCATCTCTGTCTCTCATCTGTCACTAGGGTTTCGAATTTCAAACTAGGATTTCGAATTCTAATTTGGGGATTTTTGTGTAATTTCAGCTCTCAGTCATCTCTCTCAGTCTCTCGCCTCTCGCCTCTCGCCTCTCATCTCTGTCGAAGACTCAAAGGTTGCAGGGTCACAGACTCGCAGCTTCTAATATGAACACGTATGTTTGTCATCTCTCTCACTATGAAGTCTCGTCTCTCACTATGAAGTCTCGTCTCTCACTCTAAAACAGTGAAACTAGGGTTTCGAATTCAAAGAATCAAATTTGGGGATTTTTGTGTAATTGTTGCAAGTTTCGAAATTCAATCAATTAGGGATTTTTGTGTAATTTCTAAAAGAAAGTGACTTAGGAACTGAATTGATTTGTTACAAGATAGTGAATTAATCAATTAGCACTGTAGATTACACTAATTTGCTAAAAGAAAGTGACTTAGGAACTGAATTGATTTGTTTTAAGGAACTGAATTGATTATTTTATATATTGTGCACCTTTTAGATTTGTTTATATATTGTGCATCATTCAGATTTGTTTATATATTGTGCATTTGTGCATCATTTAGATTTCTTCATTGCCTTCTCTTATTTACTGCATTTAGGGTTTAGGAGGGATGGACCCCCAACATCAGAAGCAAGACGAGTGAATAATAGCCCATTAGGCCCAGAACCGTGGTGGAGAACCGCACCTTGAATGGTCTGGTTTGGTTTGGTTTTTTTATTTCTTTCACGGTTTTAAGCACCGAACCGCACCGTGTATTAATGTCCGGCACAGCGCACGGTTCTAGGGGAAAAGTGAGTCAAATCGCACCGCGCTCACCCTTAGTGATCACGATAAGTGTTTTCTATTTTATTTTCTATTTAAATTTTATCTTTTCTCTAATTTCTTCTGAAATTCACCAGAAATTATCTCGTAGTTGTCAGTGTAATCTAAGAATAAGATGTTGTTCGTGACATTCTATACTATCTCCCCATATTTTTAGTTTCTTCAACGATTTACACGTTTTTTTCCAAACAATTGAAAATGTCCTCGAAAGTGCTTATTTACCTATTTTCTTCAATTTTTCTAATTTCTCAAAATTACAATCTAACTTTCGAAATTCTCTATAAATAATCCGGTCCTTGGATAATTATGATCTTAGTACCATTGTGTTCGTCTTATCGAGTACTTCAATTCTAAGCCCTCAAACTATTTTTGCAACGGTGAAAACCTACTTGAATAATTTCTGAAATACTTAGAAATGGTTTTCCTTAATTTCTAAAATAATAAATGAATTACTAATAACCTTAAATAAATTTCAGAAAATCAGTAATGACTTCAAATAAATCTTAGAAAATTTCTATAAGCTCAAAATAAAGTATAGGAAAATTCTAGGGCGTTACAGAATGACAACTGACGAAGGCAATGGCAGTGGGAGGCAGATCAATCTGGCAGAGGCAACTGAGGCAGTAACTGCAGGGATGCGCGGCATGACGGCCTACCTAGAACGGACTTTCGTCGTGATGGAGGAAGGAATTTTCACAGAGATGAGAGGTGTCAGGAAGACTTCGAAAACGGCATAGCGCGCCGACATGAGGAACAGTCTTGATAAGCTTAACTTGACTATGAGTGGCTTGGCTCAATAGCTTGGTTAAAACAGGCCTCAACCCAATGTTGTGTAGAACGAAGACGCGCCTGTCATCCAACAAATCATCTAGAATCCTCTACAACCACCACTAGAGGAGCAAATGGCTCAACATCAGCAACCAGTTCTCGAGATTGTCGAGCCAGTCTTGTTGCAATCGGCAGTTTAACCACGCCAGGTAGCTCCACCACAGGAGTTCGTAGTGCCACAACCGGCAAATCAACTACGTTACATTGCGCTGCACGCAAGAAACAACATCAGAAACGACGCAGGGAATAGTAATGGGCACAGCACGAATTACCTCTAAAGGGGCCAAAGGCCGCTGCCAAGGGTCCCATATAAGGATGTCGAAGAGGAAGCGGCACACTATGATCAACCAGTAACTATGGCCGTCGTAGAAAATATGCTCTAGGAACACATTAGAGGCTAAGGCTAAGAGGAAGCCTTAATATGATTTTCTCTATGGATCTTTTTCCTTACTTTGTTTAGTTTTCAGATTTGATGGATTTAATTCTTCTTCTATACATGTGCTTGATCATAGACTAGGATTTGGGTATTGAATTTTGGCATGAGAATTTGTTTTTAAACTATGTCCTGATTACATCCTGTATATGACACTTATGTCAAAACTCATTACAGGATATAATCATATATGTGACTCTGATGCTCTTGCCAGAGATTTTGCGAGTCTTTCTATCCTGGGACATCTCTTTCTTTTCGGAAGGTGAGAGTGTCACACCCCAAAGTGGGGTCTATCACTTTGAGCATGTGGCAGTGCCACATTGGTCACCAACTTTGAGATTAAGCCATCTCAAAGCCAATGATCAATGTAAGGCTGATTGACACTAGATTTTGAAACCAAAATTCAGAGTAAACTTTTTGCTTTTAACAAAACAAATGTAACCAGTGAAAGCATTCTCAAGTAGTGAGCTTATAAGTTTAAGCTGAATTTATGAAATGCTAATATAGACCCTTGTTTTCAAATTGATGGGAAAAGCAACATAGACAAATGAGAGATTCATTAAACTTTTAAAATAGAAAACCAATTGTGAAAGTTAAAGCAACAAGAGACATAAAGAGTAATGAGCCATTCTATTCCTTAGATCAATAACCAACAGTTTTCTCTTGCCAAGAGATCAAATCAAGGTAAAATAAAAGTGTGCGTAGAGTAAAAACATACTTATCCATGATGGGATCCTCTTCCTCATCACTTGTATATTCTGATGTGGGTGGTGAAGGAATGTCAGGGCTATGGGGTCTATCTTTCCAGCTGTCACATCTTCATCCTTCACTATCCGAGAGCTCTACAAAGCTAACCATGTTTCTTTCCTAAGGGTTTTCTACAACTTAACAAACTGTGTAGGGGTGAGCATTACTAATACCACTGATCACACACTCAATTAGTCTAAAACATTTTCATGCATTTCAAGGTAGTTTAAATAAGAAGATAATGTTTTAACAAACATGTTTTGCCAAGCTGGCCAAAATTGCAAGTATATCATTCACAAGGTATCCAATCGACATTAACATGTTCAAACCAAAGTATAACATGTGGAACTTATAATAAGATTTGCAGATTAACTTTGCTTAGGATTATTAGAACATAAAATGATATAAATCAATCAAGAAGACCATTTCTCAGTCTTGGATTACTTTGCATAATCCAATCACAAGTATCACAATCAACCATGCATCAATTCATGAAATGCAAACACTGATGTTCATCCACTCTCATACTTGTCCACAATAGTAAGGGCTTCCAACATCCATAATTTATTCATAAATTTGTAGGCGGAGGTTTTAAAACAGTTTATGCTCAAAATTGGCCAAGTGGTCAATGAGATAGTCTGACCTCCACTATGAGGTGTACGTCATATAAGATGACACGTCAAAACTAAGCACCCTGCGAGGCAAAACCCCAAACAATGAGCGAGAAAGGACATCAGTGTATATCGATTAAGGATCCTCCAACACTCACTCAGTTATCACAAATACCGAGCAAAGTAAATGTCAGAGCTATGTTAGCATGATTTCACCTTGTGAATAGTGACTACTATTCATAAGGATCAAAGTCGGCTGAACGTTTCCTTGGAGAGTTGGGAATTGACTGGCTAGTCATCCAATGCCGCGTGTCATCAAGTAGGGGTGGGCACAGATTGGTTTGGTTCGATTTTAGGTCTAAACCGAAGACTAAATCACTGTATTTAGTTTATGGATTTTCAAATCAAACCAAACCAATTAAAGTGAAAAAACCGAACCAATATCCAAACCGACTAAAGTTGATTTGGGTTGGTTGATCTGAACGATTTAGGTTTGGTCCAAAAAATCTTTTTTTTTTTTGTAGAGTGAGTGAGAGATGAGATGGAGAGATAGAGAGATATAGATGGAGATGGAGATGGAGGGGATGACAGCGGGCTAGAGGAAGGTGGCGGGGGCGGGGATAGTCTGGTATTGATGGGGATGAACAAACGAATTTTTTATATTAATTAGTATGTCCTTATTAGGGATGGCAATGGGCAGGTTCGGGGCGGGTTTGCAGTCCCGTCGGGTAATTGGTCCCCATCGGGAGTATTCGAGGTCTCTATTATTTTTTTAAAAATAACTTTTTTTATTAATAACATATCAAATTAATATATAATATAATAGATGAAATATATTAAATTTTATCATATTATATTACAATAACATTAAATCATAAAAAGAACACTATTAAATTTTAAAAACATGCAACAAAAATTAGTTTTGGACATATATACCGGAGAATTATATCAAGAAAATACCCTAAAAAATCAGATGAACAAGCTAGAAGGAGAGAGGAGCCGGAGAGAGGGGAGAGAAGCTGGAGAGATGAGAGCTCGGCAAGGCAGGTTGGGAGGGGAGGGAGGAGAGAGATGCGGTGTGTTGGAGGAGGGTTTTAGGGTATTTTAACAATGGGGCAAATTTGTAAAATCACTAATTAAGTGATTAGGGGTGTGCAACAAAGAAAAAAAAGGGTGTGCAACAAAGAAAATCTCTTTTTTAAATAACAGTATAGACATGATTAGCCCAAATTTTATGACTTTTTATATGATTGTAAATTTTCATCTCATTGATTAAATGAAACAAAAAAAAACATATATATAATAGAAAAAACCTATTAAACGGATTACGCTTGCTAAAATATCAGTGTTTGCTTACAACTTTATTTTTTACTTGCACATATATTTTGAGAACTATTTAAATAAATTTAGTAACTACATTCTCAGTTAATACATGTCTCAAAAAGTGACAATATTTACTACAAAGTGTAATGACAATTTGGTCAAAAGAAAAAGCCGGCCTCTCGCATGTATTACTTGAGATGAACTCGATACTTAGACTCATAACAACAACTGTCGTAACAAATCAATGGTGTATGCGTAAAAGTTTAAGATTAATCTAAAAAAAATGAAACACTCTCACGCTAAAAACAAAAAAACATCAAAGGTGCACAATAATAGATAGAATGTATGCTAAAAAACTAACGTATGCGCAATAGAAAGAGTCGCTTCGCACTCGCGAGAGCGAGTGCGGAGAGGCTAGATTAATCACAGTATAAGTTGAAATCAATTCTCTGTCATAAAGTTACAGGTAAGGTGCATGTTATTCTAGCCTCTCCGCACTCGCTCTCGCGAGTGCGAAGCGACTCTTTCTATTGCGCATACGTTAGTTTTTTAGCATACATTCTATCTATTATTGTGCACCTTTGATGTTTTTTTGTTTTTAGCGTGAGAGTGTTTCATTTTTTTTAGATTAATCTTAAACTTTTACGCATACACCATTGATTTGTTACGACAGTTGTTGTTATGAGTCTAAGTATCGGGTTCATCTCAAGTAATACATGCAAGAGGCCGGCTTTTCCTTTTGACCAAATTGTCATTACACTTTGTAGTAAATATTGTCACTTTTTGAGACATGTATTAACTGAGAATGTAGTTACTAAATTTATTTAAATAGTTCTCAAAATATATGTGCAAGTAAGAAATAAAGTTGTAAGCAAACACTGATATTTTAGCAAGCGTAATCCGTTTAATAGGTTGTTTCTATTATATATATGTTTTTTTTTTGTTTCATTTAATCAATGAGATGAAAATTTACAATCATATAAAAGTCATAAAATTTGGGCTAATCATGTCTATACTGTTATTTAAAAAAGAGAGCTGCTATTTGCACACCCTTTTTTTTCTTTGTTGCACACCCCTAATCACTTAATTAGTGATTTTACAAATTTGCCCCATTGTAAAAATACCTAAAACCCTCCTCCAACACACCGCATCTCTCTCCTCCCTCCCCTCCCAACCTGCCTTGCTGAGCTCTCATCTCTCCAGCTTCTCTCCCTCCTCTCCGGCTCCTCTTTCCTTCTAGCTTGTTGTCTGCAACACCACCCTCCCAGCTTGCCGTCTTCCTCGCAGCACCACCCTCCCAGCTCGCCAACCTCCTCGCAGCACCACCCTTCTCACACACCACCCTCCCAGCTCACCGAGCTCACCGAGCTCCCCGCAGCACCACCCTCCCTACAACACCACCTTCTCAGCTCGCCAAGCTCTTCGTAGCACCACCCTCCTTGCAGCAACATCCTCCCAGCTTGCCGACCTCCCTACAGGCCGCAGCACCACCCTCCCAACTCAGCACCGACCCTTATCTCTCTCTCTCTCTATCTCTCTCTCTCCTCCCTGCAGGACCACCATCTTATCTCTCTCTCTCTTCTCCCTGTAGCACCAATTTTTTTTTTTTTAAGTTATAGGTTCGGCTTACCAGTGCCGAACTTGGCTGTTTCGTTCAGCAGATATCCACCGAATAGAAGAGGATTGTTCGGCGGGTACCTGCCGAACGAAATAGCTAGGTTCGACACTGGTCTGCCGAACTTGCAATTTTTTTTTTTTTTAAGTTGGTGTTGTGGGGAGGAGGTGGTGCTGCGAGAAGGAGAGAGAAAGAGGAGGGTCGGTGCTGCGAGGAGGAAAAAGAGAGATAAGGAGGTGGTCGGGTGAGGGAAGGAGAGTGGGAGGGAGGCAGTCGGTGAGGGAGAGGGAGGGGCTGGGATGGCAAAGGCTTGAGTGTGGCTGGTTTTAGCATTTTTTTTTTGTTCTTTGTTTTTTTTTTAATTTAAAAATTCACATTTGGGGTGGGGTGTGTAGTGTTTGGATTGGGTGGGTGTGTAGTGAGAAATTTGGTGAGATTAATGAGGTTGGGGTATTTTGGTAATAAGAGGAGTGTGTAAAAGAGAAATTTTAAATTTTAGAAGATGGTAGGAGGTGTGTAGGAGAAAAAGGTGTGCAAAAAGGAAAAAAAAGTGTGCAAATAGTAACTCTCTTAAAAAAACATACGTTACTTTTAAAATGAGAATGCCTTTTCATGAAAAAACTTATAAGGAAAAGGATTTTAAAGAGTCTTGTTTTTCTTGGTAAAAAGAAGAAAAAGAGAAGATGTATTTTTATATATTATTTAAATTTTCTAATTGAAGCTGTTAGATACATTTTTTTTAATTTGTAGTTCACTTGTAAAAAGAATTATTTTGAAAATAATGGAGACAATTTGATTTTTGACCTCAAAATAAAAAATCAAAATTTGATAGTAGTGTCAATTCTACATAATGTAGAATTGGGTCAGTTTTCCCATCTGTTTTAACTTAGATAGATAAAAATTAGAAAACAAACAACTAAGAGAAAAACTATTTACAAAGTAGCATGGAGAAGAGTTTAAGCAAAGGCAAATAGAGTAGTAGAAACTTGGCAAAGTACACACGCTGGAATAAAGACAACGATGTGCAAAGTAAAAAAAAAAAAGATGATAATTGAAAACAAATGCATTTGTGTGTGTGCGTGTGTGTGCAATCAAACATGCAAATTTTTCTTTCTATTTAGTTTTAATTTGACAACAGATGGACAGCAGCCAACATGTACCCACAAAGCTATCATCCACATATTCAATTTAAAGAGTGTAGTAACAACAAAAAATATGCCACAGTTAATGAAAAACATTTCATAGGTAAGAAAAAAAAAAACTATTTAACAAAGTGCAGTCAAGATGAGTAAATGCTTTAATGATAAAAAAGTTTTGTAAGAAAGTTTTGTAATCTGCAAGCATAGCTGCTCCCCTTTTTTCCTGTGCACAGGAAAAATGCTGATATTGGCTGCTCTGGTTTCAATTGATCCTTTTCTTTCTTGATTTTCTAGCTCACTTTTTCTGTTTCCTATTTGAGCTGCAGGTATTCTTCAAGCAACTATATAGGTGTCTTCTACTTGTGCTCTTCTTCCCAGAACTGCATTGACTCACTCTCACACTTCTCTTTTGAAGTCACTTTCAAATAAGATTCTTTCTTTAGCCTGGTACCTTTCTTCATAAGGCTTTTTCTCTTCCTGATGTTCTTCCACTTTGCCCCCTAAATTTTTAAGATTTCTTAAAACTCTGCCTCAGGATTCTTCTTCTTCATCTCATTTCATCGATCTTTGGACCATAGGATATAAAGAGGGGCGGGCTGGCATTTTCTTTTTAGGGAACACCTATTTCTTGTCATTCAATGATTGAACGACGTCATAGTGGGTCTCAACTCCTTCATCTTTTGTACCTTCTTAAACTTCATCAGCAAAGTGTCAAAATAACAAATACAGTGGTACCTGAGAAAGTTGCAAGTGCCATCTCTGCTTGGTATAAAATAAAAGAGGAAGCTCATTCCCTTTGCACTGAAAGGCTTCATCCAAATAGTGTCAACTTCTAAAATCAATCAGGGTCATCAAAGTAATTGTCCATACTGAGCAAAAGAGAAAGAGATATGATCTACTCATAAACGGTGTCATCCGTATGAGTTTGCTTTTTTGTTAGTGATATCTATTGAAACATATATATAACAGTATTGAATTTTAAGGTTTGTCACCTAAGGAGATAAAATTGTCCACAATAGTATTGACTTTTATATTATATTTTTTCATCTCATTGATTAAAACATTTTTTTAAGGGTTTTCCTTCTTATTCTTGTGTCAATGCAACTTGTTGCATATGATGCACATGGAAGTAGGCACTAACACCGTATCCGTTCCCAAAATTATGACTGGAACTTATGATTACCCCAAACTATAAAAAAATATGCAAACTGTATTTAGAGAATCCAAGCTTTGAAAGGAATGGACAAATACACGAAGAACATGGTGCTACAAAAATGGACAACTACTGCACATTTTTTTAAGGGTTTTCCTTCTTATTCTTGTGTCATTGCAAGAGTTATGTTCTAAATTTCTAAAGAAGTTCCATTTCTTGTGCAGAAGTATTCCATTTTGGATTTAATGCTTGTAGACATTTTGGCTAGATGTTAAGATACTATTTTGGCTAAATGTGAAGATAAGTTCTGCAGGAGCACAATTCAATTGGATTGTAATCTGTCTATAGAATGTTAGAAATGCATTAACCATGATCTTCAACCCAAAAAAATAAAAAAACAACAAAAATCAAAGAGGAGAAAAAAGAGTTGATTAATATTTAGTACCTCATCCTTCCAGTTTTATTGGTCTTCTTTTTGCATCTCTGGCCCACTCCAGTTGTCTATTTTTGCATAGTGAAAAATAATAAAAACCATAAAATCAAACAAAGGAACAAAAATAGTAAAGGAAAGGTTTTTAGGGGGAATATCATTATCAAAATCCTAGAAGTAAAATGCTAAATACAACATTAATAATCATTAATCCTAGATTCACAAAACCTAGCGCCACACCTAACATAGTGTGTGTGGGGCTTGTTGCCCCTCTGTCCAGAGTTCCCTTTCCCATTGGTGCATAGGTCAAGCTGTTGGGAAGAGGTGTTAGGCTGCACAATGCACATGCACTACATAGATTAAAGATTTGACTTTCATACTAAAATTGTCATTACCTTAACAAAACTTTAACAGATAGATCGAGAAAAGAGAAGGAAATGCAGAAAATATCATTGACCCAACAATGAATTCTGTTTGTTAATATATGCAAAAGCCAAATATATCCTGAAAATGATTCCTAATAAAATAGCTTTAGGCAGCAAACCTGGGTATTGATGGAGGTAGTAAACTTAGGCCGACAATGAATTTGGAGTGAAACCCTCTCATCAAAAGCAATGAGTCTTCTTTCAACCCTTTTGCTAGTTTCGATTCTCCAACATTCTTTTCCAACGAAAAAAAATCAACAACACAGCCTTAACCCATTTTGGGTCCAACCCAAAATAAATCAAAAGAGAAAGAGAGAGAGAGCAAAGGGTAAACGGAGACGCTCACCATTTGGGTGGGTTGAGAAGGTTCGAGGTTTTGTGGGTTTTGGGCAGTTGGGATTTTGGAGAACGGATGCTCATCTGCTTCTCTTCTCAGCAGTCTCCCCCTCCCCCAATCCCTCTTACACATATCACTCCCTCCTTCTGATTTCCAAGAAAAGTCAAAGAAAGGAACAGACCTTTGTCTACAGAATGAGCTTTCCACGGGAGAAAGAGAGGGAAACTGAACCCAACAAAACTACTAAAGGAAATAGTGGGGAAGGAATGATGTGCTGCAGAAGAAGAGAACGTGCGAACGTGGTCAATTGGTCATGACTGGTTTTTTATTTTCTTAATTCGTTTACTTAGAATAGTGGTTGATTTACTTATTTATCCCCCTCAAATAAAAATTGTATGTTTTAGCAAACTGTTTCAACCATGGGTATTTGTGGAATATATGAAAATTTCACCTAAAGGAAACCTTTGCTTTATACATATTTACTGAAACAGGTAAGGTAACCGTTGCTAAAATAAAATTGTTTCAAATACGGAAACCAATTTATTTGAACAGGTGGAGGATGAAGGCCCAAGCACAAGAGTTTTATCCAATTCTGGCAACAACATTGAGCAACCTCTTAGAAGACGTTTGACTCATATAAGACGAATGACACGTTCGAGTACGTTGTACGTGTACGTAGATTGCCCTTCCACCCACACCGTCGCAACGCCGTCATGCGAGTGGATTTAGGGTGTCCACAATAGTTGAGGGTGTCCACAACTAGAAGGAGATAAAAAAAGCAAACATTGAATAAACAGATAGTGACAGGGGTGAAACAGTTGTTAAAAAAAAAAACTAGAAGGAGGTACCCTTCTAATTTTGATAGCAATAGTTTATCACCTATTATCATGTCTAGCAAAAGGGTTGAAAGAAGACTCATTGCTTTTTATGATTAAGGAATAGAAATTTTAGTCAATACAATTGTTGAGGGGAGAGAAGCTGGAGAGATGAGAGCTCGGCAAGGCAGGTTGGGAGGGGAGGGAGGAGAGAGATGCGGTGTGTTGGAGGAGGGTTTTAGGGTATTTTAACAATGGGGCAAATTTGTAAAATCACTAATTAAGTGATTAGGGGTGTGCAACAAAGAAAAAAAAGGGTGTGCAACAAAGAAAATCTCTTTTTTAAATAACAGTATAGACATGATTAGCCCAAATTTTATGACTTTTTATATGATTGTAAATTTTCATCTCATTGATTAAATGAAACAAAAAAAAAAACATATATATAATAGAAAAAACCTATTAATCTTTCGTAATTCCATTATAGGGGTGAGATCAATCTTTCGTGTCAAGCTAGAAGGAGAGAGGAGCCGGAGAGAGGGGAGAGAAGCTGGAGAGATGAGAGCTCGGCAAGGCAGGTTGGGAGGGGAGGGAGGAGAGAGATGCGGTGTGTTGGAGGAGGGTTTTAGGGTATTTTAACAATGGGGCAAATTTGTAAAATCACTAATTAAGTGATTAGGGGTGTGCAACAAAGAAAAAAAAGGGTGTGCAACAAAGAAAATCTCTTTTTTAAATAACAGTATAGACATGATTAGCCCAAATTTTATGACTTTTTATATGATTGTAAATTTTCATCTCATTGATTAAATGAAACAAAAAAAAACATATATATAATAGAAAAAACCTATTAAACGGATTACGCTTGCTAAAATATCAGTGTTTGCTTACAACTTTATTTTTTACTTACACATATATTTTGAGAACTATTTAAATAAATTTAGTAACTACATTCTCAGTTAATACATGTCTCAAAAAGTGACAATATTTACTACAAAGTGTAATGACAATTTGGTCAAAAGGAAAAGCCGGCCTCTCGCATGTATTACTTGAGATGAACTCGATACTTAGACTCATAACAACAACTGTCGTAACAAATCAATGGTGTATGCGTAAAAGTTTAAGATTAATCTAAAAAAAATGAAACACTCTCACGCTAAAAACAAAAAAACATCAAAGGTGCACAATAATAGATAGAATGTATGCTAAAAAACTAACGTATGCGCAATAAAAAGAGCCGCTTCGCACTCGCTCTCGCGAGTGCGAAGCAGCTCTTTTTATTGCGCATACACCAATATTTTGGTAAACATAATTCATTTAATAAGCTGTATTACGTATATTCTTAAAACATTTAGCTAGTCTTTTCGGGAATAGAATTTATCCGGCTTTCCTTCGTTCTGGCCAAATAAAAATATCGAATTACATTTTTAATTTACCACTCGCTTCAGCTATTGTGCGAATAAGCTCTCCTTATTGTGCAAACGTTGTTATTTTAGCATGCCCAATTTATCCTATAAAATTTTCTATTGTGCATACGTAAAAACTTTTTATAATGAAATAATTATTTATTTGAAGAAAGTTTCTCAATTTGACTTCTTATAAGAAAATTATAGAATCAAATATCATTGTGAATTTTTGATATATTCTCTTCATGTCCAGGAGTAGCTGAAGCAAGTGGTAAGTTGATTCATTTTCAACTTTTTGATTAGGGTTCGAATCCCATGGGGTGCAATTGTTATAATTTTTTTTTTATATATTGATACATTTTTTATTTGCTTTAAATAAGTTGGTTGTGTGTGTGTGTGGAAGAAAGTGCGTGAGTGCAGTGTGTGGTGAGGTAAGGTTAGTGGCTGTGAGTGTAATTGGTGCAGCGTTTCCTTGCAGTGTATATAGTTTGGTGAGTGGCTATGAGTGTGGTGAGTGTTCATTTGAATTTTCTTTTTCTTAATTGAAATTGGTTTTATAGCCTATAAATTTTGTAGAAAGAGAACCTTTAATTTTCCTTTTACAATAGATATTGTTACTTATTTGCATGAAAACAACAAATAGAAGAAATATTTATTTTAAGTGCACCTTGATACCCCCAATTTCCTCTCCATACTCCAGTACAAATTTTCTTCACAAAAAGTTTTCATTTCACTCTTAAATAAAAAAGATAAAACAAAATAAAGAAATCCCCCCCCTCCCCCCCAAAACAGGGGTTGGCAGCCCCTCCAAATCGGATGTCCCTCCCCTCTCCTCAATGACCCCAATTAATTCATGTTATTAATTGCCTAATAGTACCAAGTAAATAGGGTCATTGAGGGGAGGAGAGAGGGACATCCAATATCTAGTCTTTGGCCACATCCCCTGCACATGCCAAAAAGCTTTCTCATATTGCGCATAATTTAATTTGTTTTTCCACAATAGGTGTTGCATAATTTTCATGTGTGCATTTCTTTCTCCTTGCCCTTGCCTATATTTCTCTATGATATTTCTATATCTGATTATTATTGTACGTCATATTTAAATTTGCATGTTTTAGGTTCTTCTCAATGATACTCAAGGGATGGGAAAAACGTTATTATTCAAAAAATATAATATAAGGATAAACGATGGTGTAAGAAAAATAAAACCAATTAATAAATGTTATTAATTTGAACAATACCAATTCATATCACATTTTCTGTACAATACTATCAACTATTCCAGTTTTGCTCATGAGTTTAGAGTATAATACATAAAATAGTAACAATTCACACTACTTTTCTTGTTGTAATCTTCTAATAGCTAGTATTAATGTATACTCCCAATAGCTCAATTACATTGCAAAATCTTCTAATAGGTAGCACATCCGAGTTACTAATCTTCTTATTACAAAAATTAAGAACCTTAACAAATACCAAATTAACATGGGACACATCTGAGTTAATATCAGTGCATAATGAACTAATATCATCAGCATGTAAACCTTTGATTTAAAGTAGTACTCATCCTGAAATGCATACTTGAAGCCTTCAAGATTTATTGGGTTACAGTAGTCATCAATGAAAGCTTCACTCGGACAACCTAAACAAAGAGACGATTAGTAAGAAGATTAAAAAATGTTTAGACAACCCAGGCTAAGAATATAATAGACACATCAAAAGTGCCTCATTATCTTTCAAAAGAAAGAAATTTCTCACACATCAAAGAAGAAAAACCCATCTTTTTCCACACATTTAAATATATTAAATCAACATAAATGTTAGATGAGCCAAGCCAAAAACCTATAAAAAGGGTAGAACATAAGAAAAGTCTATGATAATATACAATTCAGGAAAAAAAATAATAAAATAGGCTCTCTCTCTCTCTCTCTCTCCATCTCTCTCTCATCCAAAACAAACTGAATTTTGGTAAAATCCCTCCCAATATCTACACCCGCATTTCATCAAGCACCTCATATTCAACATAAATAAAAATTTTAACGTATAAAAAAAATTCTAGAACATAAGAAAAGTTTGTGGTAATATACAATTCAGAAAAAAGAAAAAGAAAAAAAAAAGCATAGGCTGATGAGCAAATAAACCCATACCATTTTCCTATGCAATGGATACAAAATCGCTTTCTTTTATAGCTTCTGCACCTAACAACCCTGCCCTTACCACTGCTCCGCCATTGATGGCACATTGTGGCCTCTACTTCCATCCTCTGTGAAATCCAAAGTCATAAATTGCATAAATAAAAATAGTGACAACAAAGCATAAACAGAGAATTACAAACTTCTTACTCTTACTCTTTGATACTCCTTCCCAAAATTTGGCTTTGGTTTTTGCTTCTCTGAAATCTTTGAAGCCCTAACCGAACCACCAACATGTCAATGTCCTGTCTTAACACCCAACTCCTTTCACACGCTTCTTTTTTCTGCACTCCCTTTTTCAAAACCATTTCAACTCCCTCGCCATTAAAACCACCACCACCACCTTCTTGACCTTCTCCTCATGACCCCAACTCACTAACCCCATCAACTTCCTCATTTCTCAGACGCATCCAACCAAACCCATTTTCCCAATCCCTGGCCACTCTTGTTTGGTAATAGAAATACCCCCACACTTCTTATTCCCTCCACGCTTCTTATTCCTCATTCCTCTTCCAATTCCCACCACGCTTCTTCTTCTTCACAATCTGAGCAACCCAATCACCTTCAACTCCCAACCATTTTGTTCCATCACCACATCCCACAAAGAAGAGAGAACGTGGTTTGGATACAAAAGAAAAATAAAAGAGAACGTGGTCTCCTAAACGTGGTGTCATACTGCATTATTTTTCATATTTATTTTTTAATTTGTTTAATTGCAAGAGTGGTTGATTACTTATTTGTCCTTATCGAATTGAAATTGTATGTTTTAATAAATTTAATTAACTATGGGTAGTTGTGAGATTTCAAAAAATTTCACCTAATGGAGGTGTTTGCTTTATATATATAGATAAAAGATAAATTATTAAAATATATGTAAATGTAATAAAAAATGAAACCCATCCAAAGTTCTAAACCCCAAAAATAATAAACTTAATTCACTACAACAGTAAAACACAAACCTAAAGGCTAAAACATAAACCAAACCCCAATCTCGCGCCGCCCTCTCTCTTTCAGTCTCACAGTCTCACAGTCTCACAGTCTCAGTCTGACTCTGAGCTCTCAGTCACCGACTCACTCAGCTCTCTCGCGCTGGCCTCTCTCTCTCTCTCTCTCTCTCTCTCTCTCTCTCTCTCACTCTCTCGCCATCTCTCTCGAAGACTAGAAGGTCACACCGTCGCAGGCTTCGCAAATCGCAACTGAACAGGTATGTCTCATTGTCTCTCATTCTCAAGTCTCAATGTCTCATCTCTCTTTCTCTCGTCTCTCAGACTTTACCCTCTCATCTCTGTCTCTCATCTGTCACTAGGGTTTCGAATTCAAACTAGGGTTTCGAATTCTAATTTGGGGATTTTTGTGTAATTGCACTGCAATTATTGCAGCTCTCAGTCATCTCTTTCACTCTCTCGCCTCTCATCTCTGTCGAAGATTAGAAGGTCGCACCGTCGCAGGCTTCGCAAATCACAACTGAACAGGTATGTCTCATTGTCTCTCACTCTCACTCTAAGTCTCAATGTCTCATCTCTCATTCTCTCGTCTCTCATACTTCACCCTCTCATCTCTGTCTCTCATCTGTCACTAGGGTTTCGAATTTCAAACTAGGGTTTCGAATTCTAATTTGGGGATTTTTGTGTAATTTCAGATCTCAGTCATCTCTCTCACTCTCTCACCTCTCGCCTCTCATCTCTGTCGAAGACTCAAAGGTTGCAGGGTCACAGGCTCGCAGGCTCGCAGCTTCTAATCTGAACACGTATGTTTGTCATCTCTCTCACTATGAAGTCTCGTCTCTCATCTCTGTCTCTCACTCTAAAACAGTGAAACTAGGGTTTCGAATTCAAAGAATCAAATTTGTGGATTTTTGTGTAATTGTTGCAAGTTTCGAAATTCAATCAATTAGGGATTTTTGTGTAATTGCTAAAAGAAAGTGACTTAGGAACTGAATTGATTTGTTTTAAGGAACTGAATTGATTTGTTTATATGTTGTGCACCTTTCAGATTTGTTTATATGTTGTACTTGTGCATCTCTCAGATTTGTTTATATATTGTGCATCATTCAGATTTGTTTATATATTGTGCATTTGTGCACCATTTAGATTTGTTCATTGCCTTCTCTTATTTACTGCATTTAGGGTTTAGGAGGGATGGACCCCTAACATCAGAAGCAAGACGAGTGAATAATAGCCCATTAGGCCCAGAACCGTGGTGGAGAACCGCACCTCACCGCACCTTGAATGGTCTGGTTTGGTTTGGTTTTTTTATTTCTTTCACGGTTTTAAGCACCGAACCGCACCGTGTAGAATGTCTGGCGCGGCGCACGGTTCCGGGTTGAAAGTGAGTCAAACCGCACCGCGAGTGTGAGGACTGGGGGTGGCCTTTACCTAACCAAGTGATAATAATAATAATAATAATAAATTAATCAAAGCAGAAAGTTTGTGAGACCAAACCCACTTGCTAGAGTTTAGTTTCACAGTCTCTTTTAGTGTATATATTTACAACTTCAATCCCTTTGCTTCAAGCCAGAAAATATTTTGGGTACATCTCTCTATCTATCATCGTAAGCATGATACCAATTTGCAACCATGTGAACATTATTTTTGTGGTTTTCAATTTTTTTAATATGATAAATCTCATGCTTGGCTTGCGTACTATTACATTGTTTTTACCATTTTATGTTATGATTTGTCGACACCATATATATCACTGATACACTCGTAGCTCTATATAGAATATGGAATATTGGAATTTGTTAGCTGAAAACGAATGGAATTTGTATCCGTTTATTTAATACTACAAATTTATTCTCGCTACGTTTTTTGGAGTTATGGTTTTTAATTTTCAGATTTAATAGGAGGAGGTTACATGGGGTTTGGGTTGCCTATAAAATTGGTCACCCTACTTCACAATTGATATACTAGTATAATTCTTTCTCTACCTCTCTTATATCTTTCAGCTTTGTTATTTTTCACCTTGGAGACTAAAAATATTGTTTTACTTGATAAATATTTATTGGATTCCAGTGATTGCCTGCCTTGGCTTGAAGTTAAAGTGTACCTGAAAGTTTGAATTCTAAAACTAGCTTCATTCTCTAGGAAGATTTTCAGAATTCTTGTGCACCAGAGAAGCAATGGAAGACACTACAAAGCAAGTGATTACGAATAACCCGAACCCAACTGTGTTGCAGAGCAAGGAGTTATATGAGGTATTGTCCATAGCTAGTCTGCTTAATTGGAATATATTTGTCTATATGCACAAATTTACATTTAAACTGGTCTTCCCATTGATGTGACAGTATATATTGAACACTAGTGTGTACCCAAGAGAATCAAATCTTCTAAAGGAACTGAAGATTGCTTCTACAAACCACCCTATGTAAGTCTCCAAATTTCTAACTACTATGCCAAAATGATGGTGCAGTCAGATTACAGAAGTTAAAGTTTGCATGTGACGAGAGAGATTGACACACAAAGTGTGTACACTGCGATGACAACCGAACTAAATTGTGGTCTATCCATTTTATTGTGTAGGGCTTTCATGGGTGCAGCACCTGATGCAGGTCAGTTAATGGCCATGATCTTGAAACTAGTGAATCCCAGAAAAGCAATTGAAATTGGAGTTTTTACTGGATACTCTCTTCTCCTCACAGCTCTTACGACTCCTGATGATAGCAAGGTTGGTAACTTGGTGTGTGTATATACGAGACAGTCTAGCAAGATAAGATACTTTTCCAAATTCACAGTCTAACAACATAAAATCTTATGTTATAATATATATTATATACATATCAAGTAATATAGATGTCTACCTACCAACAAAGTTATGCTTTATAATGCATATATCAATGCAGATTACAGCCATAGACATTGATCGAAAAGCATACGAAATAGGGTTGCCAGTTATCAAAAAAGCTGGTGTGGAACACAAGATCAATTTCATTGAGTCCCCAGCTCTGCCTATCCTTGATAAACTCTTACAAGAGGTAAGGAGAGAAGAGTGGTACTTTGTATTTGGATTCGTTTCTTAAATTCCAAGTATTTGAAAATTGTTGCTGCTTCAATCTTCATGCATGTTTTGCTGCAGCCAGAGCAGGAAGGGAGTTTTGACTTTGCTTTTGTTGATGCGGACAAGAACAACTATTGGAATTACCATGAAAGGCTAATGAAGCTGATTAAGGTTGGTGGGATAGTTATCTATGATAACACACTCTGGGGAGGAACAGTTGCTTTGCCCGAAGAGGCTGTTCCAGAGGCCAGAAGGGAATGGAGGCAGTGTGCAATTGAGTTTAATAAATTGGTTTCCACTGACACTCGCGTCGAGATATCCCAAGTTCCAGTGGGTGATGGGATCACAATCTGCAGGAGAATTCACTGAATAAAAAAGTGAAGCACATTATTATATTTCCAAAAAAAGATTATAGAAAATAATCTTGTACCTCAAACTTCTTGTAACAGTCTTATGTACCTCGGTTGAGATGAATAAAAACCATTCAGTTCAAAAAATTACAATTTCAAATCCTTTTCTCCCATTAAGTTGTGCAAGCTTGATAACAGAAATTTGACTGGTTGGTGTTTGGTTCAACTGTCAAATCAAGATAAGCAGTTGCAGATTAAGAATGGCAGCTTCTTTGAGTTATATTTTATTCAACCAAGCACTCATTCATGGCAATTAAAATAATATGAAAATTATTAAATTAAAAAATAAGCAAGGGTTAGAAAGGTAGTTAATGAACTGTGAGACAGAAGGAAAGCAGGAAGTGGTATACTTGTTATGCCACCTAACTAAACTATGTCCTAACCATTTTATATATTGTGAAGTGCTTTCTTTGGTACTGCACCAGATGCAGGTCAGTTATTGGCCATGCTATTTAAAATTGTGAATGCCAAAAAGACAATTGAGGTTGGAGTTTTTACTGGATACTCTCTTCTCCTCACTGCTCTCACTATTCCTGATGATGGCAGGGTTTGTTTTTCTTCATTCATCAGCTGTCTGTGTTTAATAATCTCATTAACAAACTAGAAATGGTTGTTGATACAATAATGCAGATTTTGGCTGTGGATAGTGATCGAAAAACATATGAGGTAGGCCTGCCAATTATCAAAAAAGCCGGAGTAGAACACAAAATCGACTACATTGAATCTCCAGCTCTGCCTATTCTTGATAACCTCGTGGGAGATGTAAGCATTAATAGTCCATATTACTGCTACTCTTCATGCACCATTTCAAACAACGTCCTAAAACAATTTCTTTGAAGCCTATTTTCTTAGTAAATTGTTGTGTTAATATGGGGTTCTGTGGCAGGCTGGCAGCCAAAGAATGAGGGGGATTTCGACTTTGCCTTTGTTGATGCTGACAAACAAAATTATTGGAACTATCATGAGAGGCTGATGAAACTGATAAAGATAGGTGGGCTTGTTGTATATGATAACACACTCTGGGGAGGAGCAGTGGCTTTGCCTGAAGAGGCTGTTCCAGAGATCAAAAAGTATGGGAGGCAGAGTACAATTGAGTTTACCAAATCAGTGGCAGCTGACCCTCGAGTCGAAATTTCTCATGCTTCTGTAGGGGATGGGATCATCATCTGCAGGCACATTTGCTAAGTTTCTTCTGCTGGGGTCTATCAGGTTCCAGTAACATGCAAGACCTTGTACTTAATCGTTGAGTGAATAAATATTGCTTACTATTTTGGAGGTTTATAGCTTTAGTGGTAAAGCACTTACTCTACAACAATGGCGAGAGTTTGAAATATTGCTTATTGTTTTGCTGAATCAATGTATGTCTCGTGTCATTTTCAAATGTTTACTTGTTTTTTATTGAAACTCAATGTTGAATAAGTGAATTGATCTAGAACTCAGATGTAACAAGATGAGTTCAGTGCATTCAAATTGCATGATCTTAATGTCTCAACTACTCTCAATTTCCCAAGCCAAATCCAGATTGTTTTCTTTCATAGTTTCATATGATGGCCAAAATAGTGCAAAGGAGTATGGGACTGAAAATGTGGGTTTTTGGAGTATGCATCCAAGTCCATTTATATTTACAGCCTTGCTAGAGTTGGAAAAATTATTGAGTGTAACTAATACACCGACACGTGGTGTAACTAATTCAACGTGTAAGGGTATTACTCAGAATTTAAATTATGTATTTGTTTTTGGTGCATGTTATTTATTTGGAAAATTAGAGTTTTTTTTTTGGCCCCTGGTAAAATTAGAGTTTAATGCTTAAAATGTACTCTCTTTAGACTAAAACTTTTTTCCTTAAAAAAATCCCTTTGACCACTGACATGTCAGATAAAAAAAAAAAAAAGCCACGTCAGACAATAAAAAAAATGCCAAAATTGTCTTTACAGGATAAGAAATCAGTTTTTCATGTGATATCATAATCTCCTTAATTAACGTGTAACATTATGTTATCCGACTTTGGTGGTATATACGTGTTTTCAGTTTGCCCCCTCCCCCTATTAATTTCTCAAAAATATGTGTGCAGTAGTTTCATTTTAACTGATGCTTAGTTTATGATTTTTCTCTGTTTTTGAACAAAAAAAATTTGCAATTCTTCTAATTTATGTGTCTGCTGTGAAATCACCATCTCTAACAACCATATTTGTTTGTTTGTAAGTATAACATAAAGATTCTACATTTATATTCTTGCTTCTGGGTCAACTGTAGTTGGTATATTGTTAGTACATTTTGGGCTCGGGCTTGAATTATAGGAGCCCAATAGGGCTTTCGGGCCAGGCTGGGCCGGGCTTAGGTTTTAATACACAAGCCCAAGGCCTGCCCATTGGGCTTTGGCTTGCGGGCTTGGAGGGCCGGGCTGGGCTAGGGCCTAACGGGCGGCCCAGAATGGGCCCAAATCCTATTTAGACACATATATATCTTCAAAAAAAAAATATGGGATTTTGGTTATGTTGTGATTTGAACATGAGACCTCACATAACAAGCTTCAACTCTCAGCCAACTGAGCTGACTAGTTTATTTGTTAAGTTTGTGAATCATAACATGTTTAATAGCTCTTTCGTTTGTTTACTTCAATAAATTATTAATATGTTTATTAAGTTATTATATAATACTATTATGTTAGTAATAGTGTAATACCATAAATAATAAACTTTTAAAATTATATACAACATTACAACTATAATAAAACATAAATGTACATATGTTTTCAACGATCCGAACCGTTCAAATTTTAGTTATTTACTCAAAGATAATTCGTGCAAAAAATAAGCTTAATCGGAGATGTAAAAGTAACATAACGGTGGTCAAATTAATGAGCGATCGTGGTTTTTCTAATGATAATCGAATGGGTAGATGAATTTCGATTTGGCCGATTTTTTGTAAGAATGATCTTTGACTATGAATATAGAAAATGAACGGGCCAGATTGTTGAAATCACGTTTTGGTCTTCATAATTATGGAAACAACAAGATTTCAACGGGAAAGTTATTAGAATTATACTCTTCAAGTGTATTTATATGTAGAAGCTCACATATTGATCGTGTTTTCAACGATCCGAACTGTTCAAACTTTAGTTCCCCACTCAAAGAGAATTTTTGCAAAAAATTAGCTCAATCGAAAATGTAAGAGTGACGTAACGGTGGTCGAATTAATGAATGATCGTGGTTTTTCTAATGATAATCGAACATTCGAACAGGTAGATGAATTCCTATTTGGCCGATTTTTTGTAAGGATGATCTTTAACTATCAACATAAATAATGAACGGTTCAGATCGTTGAATTAATGAACGATCGTGGTTTAATAACTTTAATTATAATTGTATTATAAAAGTTTATTATAATAACTTTAATAACTATAGTTGTAAATTTGTAATGTTGTATATAAGTTTAAAAGTTTATTATTTATAGTATTACACAGTTTACACTATTACTATTTACTCACATTATATGATTATAGTATTATATAATAACTTAAAAAGCATATTAATAATTTATTAGAGTATATAAACGAAAAACTTATTAAAATGTTATGATTCACCAATTAGACAAATAAACTAGTCAGCTCAGTTGGTTGAGAGTTGAAGTTTGTTCCAAGAGGTCTCATGTTCGATTCACAATATAGCCAAAATCTTATATTTTTATTGAAGATATATTGTGTGTAAATGAGTTTTTGGCCGGGTCTAAACTTTTTAAAATTTTGAAAATTTTTAATTTTTTAAAGAATTTTATTTATTCAAAAGTTTTTAAAAATATTATTATCTTTTAAATGTGAGTAAAAAGATGAAAATACCCCTGCCACGTCAGCATATAACGGTTTATTTGACAGAAAAACTAACGAAGGTACTATTTTGACACAAAATGAAAGTTAAGGTACTTTTTGTCAAATTTTTAAAGTTGGGGTACTAAATTGAAAAACAGTGTATAATTGAGGTACTTACAGATAATTTGCTCCAAAATTAATATTAACCTAGCTATATTTTAGGGTTTAGACCGTAAAATATATTTTATATAACCCTATGACCTATTTTCTAGATATATAATATAATAATAAATTAATAATGTTTTAGTATATAATTTTAGTTATACCCATTACCCTATATAATAAAATTAGTATATTCTTTATATTTTATATAAAAAAAAATTAGTATATTATTTATAATTTATACTCTATATACTAAAATTTTTAATTGTTTATAGTTCTAGGGTATAATATATAGTTATATACTATATAAGTGTATAGGGTATATGCCATATAAGGTAATAAGGTATGAGATTTAAAATTTATGGTATAAGGTTTAGGATATAGTATAGGTCTTATAGGATATTAGGGTTTATGGTATAAGGATTTAAAACTTATGGTATAGGGTTTGGTTGCAACTCATCTCTCATTCTCTAAACCCTAAACCATAAAGTTTAAAATTTTATATATTCTATATACTCTATATAGTCTAGTTACATAAACTAGTTTGCCCAACCAAACCCCAAAACAAACCCAATTGCTCAAACCCCAAAACATATGTTTTGTATAAATTATAAAACATTAAAAAATTTGAAAATATGTAAATGTAATAAAAATACCAAACCCCAAACGAAACCCCAATATGGCCAAACCCCAAAAAATATGTTTTATATAAATTATAAAACATTAAAAAATTTAAAACATATGTAAATGTAATAAAAAGACCAAACCCCAAACGAAACCCAATATGGCCAAACCCCAAAAAATATGTTTTATATAAATTATAAAACATTAAAACAATAAAACATATATAAATGTAATAAAAAGACCAAACCCCAAACGAAACCTCAATCTTACCAAACCCCAAAACATATGTTTTATAATTTTTATAAAACATTAAAACATTTGTAAATGTAATAAAAAGACGAAACCCCAATCTTGCCAAACCCCAAAACATATGTTTTATAATTTTTATAAATCATTAAAATATATGTAAATGTAATAAAAAGATGAAACCCCATCTAAAGTTCTAAACCCCAAAAATAAAAAACTTAATTCACTACAACAGTAAAACACAAACCTAAAGGCTAAAACTAGGGCTGGGTTGGTTTGACCGAAAAATCGAGATCGAACCCGAAACCGGCTCAACCAATGCCGAAAATAACCATACCGGAATATCGGTTTGCCAACCGAACCGGCATGTTCGGTTCCAGTTCCGGTTTTCAGATCATAGAACCGTCGGTTTATCGAACCGGACCGAGTATATATAACATTTAATTTAAAATAATACAATTTTATACATTTCTCATTTTCTATGCCCTAAAATACCTTTCTATAATACATTTATATACATTTATATAGTTTATAAAACATATATAAATTTATAAACCCTAAACCCTATGATTAATAATTTATATGTTTTCTAATTTATATAATATAATTATTTCAATTGAACCATAAATATATCATATATGACTATATACTATATATATAAATATATACTAAATTCTAAACCCTATATTCTATATCTCATACCCTAAACCCTATTGTGTGTTTTAAAAATTTTAAATCATATACCTTATATCCTATACCCTAAGACTATAATTCATACTTTCATAGTTGGTATATAATTATATAACTATAAAAATGTTTAGGATATGGTATAATACTATAATATGGTATAATATTAGAATATGGTATATCACTATATGTTATACCCTAAGGTTTAGGATATGGTATAATATTAGAATTTAGGGTATTTTAATTAGTTTTTATATAGAAATGTATTATATAAATTAAAAAATTTATAATTTATAAATTTATAAATAGATGTTTTATATAAATTATAAAAATGTATTATATAAAAAGATATTTTAGGGTATAAAAATGTATTTTATATATAAATATATTTAAAGTAAAAACTCTAAACCCCAACCCCAAACCCCAAACCCCAAACCCCAAAACACTAAACCCCCAAAATCAGAAATTAATTCTATTTCTCTCAATGGCTTAAAAAAAAAATCTCATTTCTCTCTCCTCTCCCTCGATGCTCTCATCTCTCTCATCCCTCTGTACTCATGCCGAGCATTGACTGGCGAAATTGCCGTCGTCCGGCCTTGGGTGGCGACGGGACCACCCCATAAAATCTTTCCTCTGTCTCCTCTCCCTCCCCTATCCTCAGATCACCCAAGGATTCCGAAAACCCAAAACCCAGTCAAGGCCGGTAGTCTTCTCCGACAAACTCTGCGATTACGGCGTCGTCGTGACTCGTGGTTGGTACCCAGAGCCTCCTCTCGTCGGCTTGAGTCTTTCGGTGTATTTGGGTTGTTCGTCCGACCACCGTAGGTGGCAAATCGAAGGCTTAAAAGGTTGCTAGTTTCCCTGCCAATTTTCTGGCGAACTGGTATGTTCTTGATCCTCTCATCAGGCCACCGCTCAACCCACTCGGTTAATTCCCATTCCGAGCCGAGCCGACCGGGAATGCCGGTCCAACCGAGTGCCGGTTTACCTACATTCTGGTACCGGTCTCGGTAACCAAAATGGCCAACCGAGGGGGATTCGGTCGGTACACGGTCTGAGATTTTCGGTTCGGTAACCGTACCGAACCCACCCCTAGCTAAAACATAAACCAAACCCCAATCTCGTGCCGCCCTCTCTCTTTCAGTCTCACAGTCTCACTCATCTCTCTCAGTCTGACTCTGAGCTCTCAGTCACTGACTCACTCGACTCACTCAGCTCTTTTGCGCTGGCCTCTCTTTCTCTCTCTCTCTCTCTCTCTCTCTCTCTCTCTCTCACTCTCTCGCCATCTCTGTCGAAGACTAGAAGGTCACACCGTCGCAGGCTTCGCAAATCGCAACTGAACAAGTATGTCTCATTGTCTCTCACTCTCAAGTCTCAATGTCTCATCTCTCTTTCTCTCGTCTCTCAGACTTTACCCTCTCATCTCTGTCTCTCATTTGTCACTAGGGTTTCGAATTCTAATTTGGGGATTTTTGTGTAATTGCACTGCAATTATTGCAGCTCTCAGTCATCTCTTTCACTCTCTCGCCTCTCATCTCTGTCGAAGACTAGAAGGTCGCACCGTCGCAGGCTTCACAAATCACAACTAAACAGGTATGTCTCATTGTCTCTCACTCTCACTCTAAGTCTCAATGTCGCATCTCTCATTCTCTCGTCTCTCATACTTCACCCTCTCATCTCTGTCTCTCATCTGTCACTAGGGTTTCGAATTTCAAACTAGGATTTCGAATTCTAATTTGGGGATTTTTGTGTAATTTCAGCTCTCAGTCATCTCTCTCACTCTCTCGCCTCTCGCCTCTCATCTCTGTCGAAGACTCAAAGGTTGCAGGGTCACAGACTCGCAGCTTCTAATCTGAACACGTATGTTTGTCATCTCTCTCACTATGAAGTCTCGTCTCTCACTATGAAGTCTCGTCTCTCACTCTAAAACAGTGAAACTAGGGTTTCGAATTCAAAGAATCAAATTTGGGGATTTTTGTGTAATTGTTGCAAGTTTCGAAATTCAATCAATTAGGGATTTTTGTGTAATTGCTAAAAGAAAGTGACTTAGGAACTGAATTGATTTGTTACAAGATAGTGAATTTAATCAATTAGCACTGTAGATTACACTAATTTGCTAAAAGAAAGTGACTTAGGAACTGAATTGATTTGTTTTAAGGAACTGAATTGATTATTTTATATATTGTGCACCTTTTAGATTTGTTTATATATTGTGCATCATTCAGATTTGTTTATATATTGTGCATTTGTGCATCATTTAGATTTCTTCATTGCCTTCTCTTATTTACTGCATTTAGGGTTTAGGAGGGATGGACCCCCAACATCAGAAGCAAGACGAGTGAATAATAGCCCATTAGGCCCAGAACCGTGGTGGAGAACCGCACCTTGAATGGTCTGGTTTGGTTTGGTTTTTTTATTTCTTTCACGGTTTTAAGCACCGAACCGCACCGTGTATTAATGTCCGGCACAGCGCACGGTTCTAGGGGAAAAGTGAGTCGAATCGCACCGCGCTCACCCTTAGTGATCACGATAAGTGTTTTCTATTTTATTTTCTATTTAAATTTTATCTTTTCTCTAATTTCTTCTGAAATTCACCAAAAATTATCTCGTAGTTGTCAGTGTAATCTAAGAATAAGATGTTGTTCGTGACATTCTATACTATCTCCCCATATTTTTAGTTTCTTCAACGATTTACAGGTTTTTTTCCAAACAATTGAAAATGTCCTCGAAAGTGCTTATTTACCTATTTTCTTCAATTTTTCTAATTTCTCAAAATTACAATCTAACTTTCGAAATTCTCTATAAATAATCCGGTCCTTGGATAATTATGATCTTAGTACCATTGTGTTCGTCTTATCGAGTACTTCAATTCTAAGCCCTCAAACTATTTTTGCAACGGTGAAAACCTACTTGAATAATTTCTGAAATACTTAGAAATGGTTTTCCTTAATTTCTAAAATAATAAATGAATTACTAATAACCTTAAATAAATTTCAGAAAATCAGTAATGACTTCAAATAAATCTTAGAAAATTTCTATAAGCTCAAAATAAAGTATAGGAAAATTCTAGGGCGTTACAGAATGACAACTGACGAAGGCAATGGCAGTGGGAGGCAGATCAATCTGGCAGAGGCAACTGAGGCAGTAACTGCAGGGATGCGCGGCATGACGGCCTACCTAGAACGGACTTTCGGCGTGATGGAGGAAGGAATTTTCACAGAGATGAGAGGTGTCAGGAACACTTCGAAAACGGCATAGCGTGCCGACATGAGGAACAGTCTTGATAAGCTTAACTTGACTATGAGTGGCTTGGCTCAATAGCTTGGTTAAAATAGGCCTCAACCCAATGTTGTGTAGAACGAAGACGCGCCTGTCATCCAACAAATCATCTAGAATCCTCTACAACCACCACTAGAGGAGCAAATGGCTCAACATCAGCAACCAGTTCTCGAGATTGTCGAGCCAGTCTTGTCGCAATCGGCAGTTTAACCACGCCAGGTAGCTCCACCACAGGAGTTCGTAGTGCCACAACCGGCAAATCAACTACGTTACATTGTGCTGCACGCAAGAAACAACATCAGAAACGACGCAGGGAATAGTAATGGGCACAGCACGAATTACCTCTAAAGGGGCCAAAGGCCGCTGCCAAGGGTCCCATATAAGGATGTCGAAGAGGAAGCGGCACACTATGATCAACCTGTAACTATGGCCGTCGTAGAAAATATGCTCCAGGAACACATTAGAGGCTAAGGCTAAGAGGAAGCCTTAATATGATTTTCTCAATGGATCTTTTTCCTTACTTTGTTTAGTTTTCAGATTTGATGGATTTAATTCTTCTTCTATACATGTGCTTGATCATAGACTAGGATTTGGGTATTGAATTTTGGCATGAGAATTTGTTTTTAAACTATGTCCTGATTACATCCTGTATATGACACTTATGTCAAAACTCATTACAGGATATAATCATATATGTGACTCTGATGCTCTTGCCAGAGATTTTGCGAGTCTTTCTATCCTGGGACATCTCTTTCTTTTCGGAAGGTGAGAGTGTCACACCCCAAAGTGGGGTCTATCACTTTGAGCATGTGGCAGGGCCACATTGGTCACCAACTTTGAGATTAAGCCATCTCAAAGCCAATGATCAATGTAAGGCTGATTGACACTAGATTTTGAAACCAAAATTCAGAGTAAACTTTTTGCTTTTAACAAAACAAATGTAACCAGTGAAAGCATTCTCAAGTAGTGAGCTTATAAGTTTAAGCTGAATTTATGAAATGCTAATATAGACCCTTGTTTTCAAATTGATGGGAAAAGCAACATAGACAAATGAGAGATTCATTAAACTTTTAAAATAGAAAACCAATTGTGAAAGTTAAAGCAACAAGAGACATAAAGAGTAATGAGCCATTCTATTCCTTAGATCAATAACCAACAGTTTTCTCTTGCCAAGAGATCAAATCAAGGTAAAATAAAAGTGTGCGTAGGGTAAAAACATACTTATCCATGATGGGATCCTCTTCCTCATCACTTGTATATTCTGATGTGGGTGGTGAAGGAATGTCAGGGCTATGGGGTCTATCTTTCCAGCTGTCACATCTTCATCCTTCACTATCCGAGAGCTCTACAAAGCTAACCATGTTTCTTTCCTAAGGGTTTTCTACAACTTAACAAACTGTGTAGGGGTGAGCATTACTAATACCACTGATCACACACTCAATTAGTCTAAAACATTTTCATGCATTTCAAGGTAGTTTAAATAAGAAGATAATGTTTTAACAAACATGTTTTGCCAAGCTGGCCAAAATTGCAAGTATATCATTCACAAGGTATCCAATCGACATTAACATGTTCAAACCAAAGTATAACATGTGGAACTTATAATAAGATTTGCAGATTAACTTTGCTTAGGATTATTAGAACATAAAATGATATAAATCAATCAAGAAGACCATTTCTCAGTCTTGGATTACTTTGCATAATCCAATCACAAGTATCACAATCAACCATGCATCAATTCATGAAATGCAAACGCATGTTTAAAAGATAAAGTACAATGCAATGCGTACCTTTTCTCCATTTCAAAGCAAACATGTCAAGATTAAAAATAGTGGCCCTTATTCCCTAATTTGTAATTGTTATTACCCCTATCCCCATTTCCTACTAATAATCAAATAGGTCTAGATAGTGAGATGTCCTTCATTGAAAGTAGATAACCCTATCTCTTTTCATCTAGCATATTCTTAAAACACATTACGAATTCCAGATAAAACCTGTATGCATACTTTTAGGGGATTGAACCCAAGAATAGAGTAAAAACTGTACCCCTTCATCTCTAATTAGGAAATCTAAACACAAAACATATAGTACACAATTTTAATTCATTAACCATGAATGTTCAAATGTAATGCAATGGCACCCCCTATGAAGGGAAGATCTGCCCTTAATGAACCATAATATAATAATTATGCGTGCACAGATGTAATGGCAGTTTCATAAATGCATTATAACTTCATTGCATAAGTTAGTTTTAACATGCTTCAGCAAATTGGTTTAATGAAATAAAAGCAATGGATCATCAAACTAAAGTCAACCTTGATCCAAAACCAAAAGGATTACCTAGTCACCAACTTATGCAAAATAACTTTTGGATTTTAGCTTTACTAGTTTCACAAGCCTAAAATCAAACATAATTAACAAGTGATGGAATTAGTTCAAGTTTCCCTAGAGTTATTCCCAATTATGATGCTCCTACTGTTTTCATTTTAAGTGTGAGTCCATTTCAGTTTCATCTTAAGCCTAAGTTAGTGAGTTTCATTCCTTAAATCAAGTTGAAGCCACTAGTATAACCTCTCATAATGATTGACTTAAAACACTAAGCCTGTTGTCCAAACTAACAAATCATACAAACCAAGGCAATTGAGACTAACTTTCAATAAACAATTGATTTTCCCAAGCATGGTAAAGCAAGTTGAAGTCATCAACATGCTTTCACATATTTGATTTTTCTTAAACAAAGTAGGCAGCTCTTACTAAGTGTTTACAGAAAATCTACCTAGGGATAGAGTTATGCAATTTCTTATAGGTTCTTATCATGGCATATTACTGCAAGGAAAACATGAAACAAAACAAATTATCCATACTCAATTTGATAGCATGTCTTCAGCATCAAAACCAAACACATGTGTAAATATAAATACATATAGGTATAAGGAAAAAGCATGGGGTTTTAAGTGGACTAGCTCCCCTACCTCAAATGTAGTCCTTATCCTTGCTGCTGGCCCAACAAGTTGTTTCCCTAGTTTAAACACAGCCAAATCAGAAATGGCTTCTTCTAAACATAAATTAGGGTTTCCTAGGTTTGAATGGCTTAATGAACAAGCTAAGTTGCAAATCCAAGATTTTAAAATCAAACAATAAAAGTTTGACCCTTTACAATTTCTAAATCATGTATTGAAGCATAAATGAAGGTTTAAAAGTATAACAAAAACCATACTAGAAGATTGGGTATGCTGCAGATGGGTTTTAATTCAAAATCGTTGGAAAACTTGATCCAATATCAATTGGACTCCCTCATGTTCCCAGAATAGTCACATGGGTGATTTTTGACTTGTGCAAACTGAAAGTTTAGGCCATAAAGCATTAAAACAAAATATGATAATTTTGTGCACAATTAGTTCCTTAAAAAGTCTAAAAGAGCAACACCTGCTTTATGATTTTTATAAAATTCTAAAAACATAATTTGAACAAGATTTTTTCACAAGACGTTAGAAGACACACTCAGATTCGTGCATAAAAATTTTCAAAGCATTTGGAGTTGTGCAAGTAGGGTTTCAAAGAGCCAAAGTTCACACCAGAAAACTGAAATTCTGCATAATCACTGTTCATTTGGCCAAAATCTCATTTTTGTGTATACTGAACCAAATTGAGTGAGGCAAATTGAAAAAAGGTTTGAAATCAAATTTAAAAGCTACTATAACAATTTCAAATGAAAATTTCAAGTGTATCAAAATTTGTGCATAAAAACCTAAGACTTGTATATTTGAAAACATGCTCAAAGTGCAGTAACTTGTAAAATCCATTCCAAATCCATAGCAAGTTGGATCTGAGTGGTTCTTATTTCTAAATAAAGATTAAGGTTTCTAGTTTATTACAGTAAAACAGTTTTATTAAATTCCAAAAGAATTAATGCAGGCATCGAAAACATGGTAATGGGGTCAGTAAGTTGAAAATCAGCCAAACACGGTTTTAAAAACATAAAAGCCTATTGATTTTCGAAATGCAACTTATCTAAGCCATTCTAACATCTTTCCAATGATATTAAAAGACTTGGAAGATTGGTTTGTAGGTTTTCTTACCAGGGTTCCTTTCAAAGGCAGTGTAGGCTGCACTCCTTATTCTTCTTTCTTGAGCTTGGTTGTTCTTGGATTCCTTCAAGTTCTTCCCTTTCTCTGTCTCTCTTTCTCTTTCTCTTTATTTTTCTTTTTCTCTCGTTGAAACTGAATTGATGGTGGGAATGGTTTGTCTGAAAAAGTGTTTGGTTTTATAAAGTGAAAATTATGACTGTTGGAGGGAAAACAAAGAGTCACAACCCTTAAGTTTTCCTTCTTTGCATGGGAAAGGGTTTCTAGGCTATCTGTCATATTTTGTTTCATCCAAGAGGCTTTTAATTGGCTGGCCAATCCCATTGGGGCCTGGTTTAGTGAATGATTAGCCTAATGGACTAGACTTACAGCCCATTAACCAATCTAAGTCTATTGCTTTCTTTCCTTGCTTAATCCACTTAAATAAAAACCATCATTTAATCCATTTTCTTCCTCTAACCTAAAACTACACTCTATCCTTTAGCCTAAGTCATGATCATCATCTCATGCAAAAGTCATCTTTTTTTATCTCTTGCTCAAGTAATTAACCTAGGGTTATTCTAGCCCTAGTGGTCAAAGTAAATTTCTCAACTCTTTGGTCTTTCTAATGTTGCTTCCACCTCTAGTCATGCAAATGTCAAGGTTGTATTGCCATACAACCATTTCATGCATGTGATCCGAAATGATCACTCAAGTATAGTCAACAACTTGTTTGAATAATTAAGTAATAAAATAAGTGTGGTAGGCATTATTTAAGCATGTCATAAACATACAAGTTAATGATATGCTTTTGCATCCGAGATCACTAAGTGAGTGGACAAAGTTGTGTAAATAATCCACTACTTGTGAATACATAAGCATTTAAATCAATGTGTTGTGCATAAGTGACCATGTTCTTAGTTTTAAAAACACGAAGCAAGTGGCATGTTTTAAAAGAGTGCACAATTTCAAGTAAAGTAGATAATTTGATTCCTTAAAGTTAATCATGTGGAATAAATCCACATTTGTGTTCAAAACATAGCAATTAATACTAAATCAATTGATAAACTTAGTAACACCCTTTAACCAAAATTAAGAAACTTTGGGGTGTTACAGAGAGATTCCATGTTGCACACTTACACGCCTCCATATGTGTGTCAATGCACCCAACGTACACATGTAATTCATGCTTGATAACGTTGGTCCATTTTGTGCTGTCAAAGTACACTGAACACACACACAAGACATCGGTGGTGTCTCAAGTCTAAGGACTAATCAGTATCTATCATAACCAAAGAGTTCCTATTTGACATGCCTTAAAGCTGCATTTAGGATTCTTTGTTCGGTCAGTTCTGTGGACGTGTCTCCAAGCACGCAACCACATATATACCTGCTCCAGTGTCTCTACACTATGGCATGAAACTCACCAATCCAAAGAAAGCAAACGTACGTGCTAGTCTTGATTTATTGGAATGTTAATGTCGAGTTAATATTCCCTTCATCGACTAGGAACGTTTAGGAATCTAAGTATCTGATAACATGAATCTCAATGGTCTCACAGCTCATCATGTTTCTTCTCTTAGATTTTCATGGATGCATTCATTCACTTACACGATGATCCTAGAGTTCCAGTGAATAATGCTTATGCCCTATATATTAATGTGTAATACAGATTAATTGAAATAGCCCTTGAGTCACTAACTTCAACCAAACACGTTTGGTTAACTAATTGCCATTGGTTTTAGGGCATATTTCCAACACTCCCTCCCTCTCTTCCTCTCTCACTCTTCACTCATCAGAGTCTCACACAATTAATCACCAACACCAACACACACATCCAATATTCTAATTACATAATTAATTACAATACTTTAAAAATGAGAGAGAGAGAGAGAGAGAGAGAGAGAGGATCCAAAGAGAGTGGTGTTGTACTTTGGATACTAACTCAGCGACTAAAAACATTTATTCGTTAAAAACCAAAAAAACAAAAATAAAAAATTGATAGAATTTCGCATGGTGTAAATATGGGAGAAGGTAAGGGCAAATTAGGATATTCATGCAACTTAAATGGCTGACATTGGGCCCATTGACCATTATGGAAGAGAATATTAAAACCTATTGACCATTATGGTAAAAAAAAAAGTCCACATTAACTATTTTAGTATTTAAAATTGTTTGACTGATTTTAATATAATTTTTTATAATTGATATTGGGTCTTGTTTGTTGTAAATAATTGAGATACAGAATAGAACCACATATAAATTAATGAGATATGTCACATTAATTGGATAAAGAAATTAAGTTAGGATATATAATAGTTTTTTTATCTTAATAAAACATTAAAATAATTTGTGGCATCTCTAGTATTAACAATCAGCAACTCAACCAAATGTCATAAAGATTCACCCTCTAATCTATATAAACAGATTAATCAATGTAAATAGAATGATCATAACATGATCATGGTGGTCCCACAACCCAAAACCAGCAAAGTGAAAATGTCAGGAACCGTCCTATGGCCAGCAACATATGTTACCAAGTCAATTAAATTGTAAAGCTAGGGTTGACAAAACAGAGGATATGATGGTATAATAAAGAAGTAAAGATTGGCTGAGATAACACCCACAAGATAATATTACAGAAATTAAAAAACATCGAATACACGATATTATTATTAACAATGACATACATGGCATGCTAAAGCAAAACCAGATAACACCCATTAATTGACAAGGACACAAATAAACACTCAAACAAGCATTAATTCTCTAGAGGTAGTAGTGCGACTCTACTGCACTCTGAGATAACATTGTTGACAGAGTACTTAGTAGTGATTTATCACATAACACAAAATAAGTAAATGAAAGGCAAACCTCTTTGTAACGCCCCGAACCTCGGGCCCATAAATGCACTGAAACCTTGACATTTAAACCACTTTTCAAAGAATGAGCCATGCACTTAATATAATAAATAAATACGTTAAATAAACCAGAGTGTGAGCCCAAAACATTTATGTAAAATTGGCTGTATAAAATCAGTTAAATCAAATTTAAAATAAGTCCCACTGCCTCGTCTTCTCCTCACTGCCTCCTCAGCCTGCTTAACCTGCAAAACACCAATAACCACACTGCACCATATCCATGGTACACCGGGTCATTCGAACAAATAACCCGGTAAGCTCACTAGAGCTCGTATGAGTGAAATAACGAAATAATTAACCTTAATAATATCCTCAATTTCCATACTCAAAATAATCCACAAGAGTATCCATAATTACTCAATCACATCACAAATTCATCAACAAATATTCAAGCATCAAGATAAATATAGTTCCTCAAATTCACATCTTAAATCCCATCAATAAATAATAATCCTCATTCTGGCAAATCAATTGCCTAAACGTCAACTATTAACCTCAATCTCGAATCGTTCACATCCTAACTCATAACCTCAATGCATAAACCATTCATCAATTTCATCCTCAAGATTCAAGCCTAGACTTACCCAGTCCTAATCAAATCAAATCCTAGCAAACAAATGCACACAAGCACACAAAGCAACGAAATAGACTATCTAATTTCACTCACTGTTTAACCACGTAAAATGACGAAAATGCCTTTCTTGGCTCCTTTGCTCGGATCTCCAATTCGGCAGCATAACAACATCGGGAATGAGATTTCCCGAGCCCGTGTACCTGTTAAGACCAGACAATCAACAAATACAATTCAGAAACACAATTGGGCCACTGAATGACCGAAACAGGCGGCCACCACCACACACGGTGGCTGCCCAGCCCCCAAACAACACAGAGAATGCCACAAAACTCACCACTGGACCAGGAAAGGCTTCTGGAGGTTCCGAAGAGGCATACCGACGAAGAAGACCACCCAAATCGCCGCCACACAAGGCGGAGCTACAGTGGTCGTGGCTGCAAAATAGGGGAAATTGGATTCGAATCACAATTGGCTTAAACAAAGTGCACAGACATGAAGAGCATGTCGAGAGGATGAAGAATGATACCTCACTCGACGGAAAACACCGCCAGATTCGCCGGAAAAGCCGTCGGAGCAGCTGCAACAAGGTGGCGTCGAATCGCCGTCGTGGAGCATCACCGGGGTGAGAGAAATGCACGGGAAGACTCGCCGTGGCCTGGGGAAGAGAACCCAGGTGGTCCGGCGCCGCGATTTGGCCGGAAAATACGAGATCGCCGACGAGAGCCTCTCTCGGTCTTCGCGTCGATTCGTCGTGATGGTGGCTCAGCTGGATGATCGGCGGCCAGGGGGAGGAAGAGGGGAAGGCGGCGAGGCTGGTGGGCCAAAAACCCAACCCATCCGCCGCCGGACGCGCCGCCACGCGCCGGTGGCAGATCGGCGGAGGTGAGAGAAAGAGACAGGCGCGGGAGGGAGAGAGAGAGAGAGAGAGATGAGGAGAGAACTGACTTTTGGGGTTTTAAAACCCACCTTTGTAAAAATTACAAGTTTGCCACTCGTTTCAAAAGCCCGTATCTTTCAAACCGTAGCTCTGATTGACGCGTGCCGCGTGTCTACGAACTCGTGGACTCAAGACCTTTCCAATGTGCCCAAAGTCGAAGACGAAAGTCCATTAGTCTTAAAAGTCAACTTTTGGGTCGAGCCCAATTTAAAACAAAAATTAAAAATTAAACCAAAACCTTTTAAATTTCCAAATAAATTCCCAAAATCCTTAAAATAAATTCGTAAGATATGTAAAATAACTCCTTGAAAAATACGGGGTCTTACACTCTTCCTCTTGTTCCTTGGTCTCTTTCTTGTCATGATGCTCGTGGAAGGCAAACCCACCAGAACCAAGTGCAGCTACTGCACCAAGTTCCTCTTCTATCTTGTGCCTGTGCGCATGCGGGTCTTTCTTTGACTCGTGCTTCTCACGCTGCGCACGTACGTACACCAATATATCATAACCACATACAGATTAAGAGGGAATTAAGGGTCAAAATTTCTAAATTTATGTTACTTATTTTGAGAATCACGATTGAATCTAATACCACACATCAAAATAAGAGTGCCTTAATCTGATAATTAAATGATCCAATTGAAATGTAGGGGGCGTGGATCCGCATCATCTCATTTTTGACATAAGTTTTGACACAATATTTAATTAGGGCTCACTCCATATATGACTTAAACGATCCGAATCGTCTATTTTTTAAGTTTTCATTAAAGGATTATCTTTGTAAAAAATTAAATAAATCAAAAATCATTTACTTACAAAAATTTAATGGTCATAATTATTTTGGTTGTCTATTTTTTTGATCATAATTAAATAACTTAATAGTTTCTGATTTATCAAATTTTTTTTTACAAGAATATCCTTTAATAGAAACTTAAAAAAATAAATAGTTCAGATAATTGAAAGATCATATATATAATAGGCTCCATTTTAATATTGTGTCAAAACTTGTGTTAAAAATGAAATGTCACGGATCCTTCCCCAAAAATGTAATAGCATGCCAAATCGTTTGACAAGAAATTAATTAAACATTTTATTTTCCAACAAAGTTGATCCAAGCCAAGTAAAAAAAGGTTACTTATAGAATCGACTAGGTTTGATCCAAGAAAATTTTGAAGTTATAGAAAACATAAAGCCCCGAAGATTAGTGAAAAAAAGGTGATGGGCTACAATAAAGATATATTTGAATAATAAATCTGAATTACCAATGCATAAACACCAGCAGCAGCAGCACCCAACTCGCCGAGCTGCTCGAGATGCTTGTGATGCTTCTCCTCCTTCTGAGATGGATATGGGATTGTGAGATTACCACATTGGTAATCAGTGCAGCCAGGCTTGGCCAGAGACGGCTCGGCTTGAGCAGCTGCTACCGCTGCTGCTGCTGCTGCTGCAGCTAATATTAACAGGCAAAGTTGCAGAATCCAGCTCCCATGTAAGGCCATGGCTGGCCTATGCATGCACCAGTAAGTACTACGTACTACGTACTTAATTAATTCCTTTCCTTCTAGCTGGCTATTAAGTGGAAATCTAGAGCTAGTACTGTACTACAAATTTTGAATTGTATATATTTTTGCTTGCTTGAGAGAAGTATAAGTGCTAGCCTGCAGTATGGTCTTTGATGGGGCCTCATGGCTCATGCATTCATATATCGAGTTGGTAGCAACTAGCAAGCAAGCCTGGCCTTATCTGTAGGCATATTAAATTATTGGTCGATATGGATCAATAATGGAAGGAAGACGAGAGACTGGTATGCGTGTGATAGTTCAAGATCTATGAGATTGAATAATACAGAAGAGGTGGTCATCGGAGACTATGAAAAGCAGTTACAGAACTGGAGTATCCCAGCATTCCCAACGAAGGAAATCTACCAGAAAGGGACGTTCGAATGGAGAAGTGATTACGTCATCAAGACCTGTGAACGCACAGTATCCATCTCCAACCAGGATGATAACATCCAGCTGTTCACTCCAAGCATGCTAAACCAGCATGTCAGTAAAAAATACAACTACCTACATATAGGGGTTGTTCAGGTAGCTGTTAAGCCCTTGGTAAGGATGGGCTTAAACACTTCTGTTTTAGTGTGTGTACGAGATTGTAGACACAATAGATTCTCAGATTCTTTACTAGGAGTTGTGGAATCTTCATTAAGTGAAGGACCAATATTTTTTAACTGTTTTCCCAATTTCTCAGTGGCTCTCGCAGATAAAGGAGTGCTAAAAGCACTTACACTGAACATCAGGTCGCAGGGATTTGACATGATCCCAGGCTCCCAGAATATGGCGGTAGTATACAGGATATACTACAAAGCAATGACAACTTTGTGTCCAGGGGCTAGAGATTTGCATGAGGAAGGTAAGACCATTATGTTCCAAGCTGACACGAGAAGAGCAAACGTGGCAGTACCCAAAACCATTTTTTGGGATCAGGTAAATTTACCTAGAGAATGGACCCTAGTCCAAGAAGCCCCTCAAAGACCACTAGAAAACACCCAGATTGACCAAATAGTGGAATACGAGGGAGGTGAGGTAGAAATTGGGTTTTCTGATTCTAGATCTACTAGGATTGGTAGCTCTAGTACCAGGCCCCCTAGATCGAGTAGTCAGAGACCTTCTGTGGCTATTAGATCTGAGGATCCTTGTCTTTCAAGAAATTTATATTCTTCCGAGCCATCTAGGAGATTAGATGATGACCCAATTATTATGGGAACAGAAAGGCTAGGAAACATCAGCAGGCCAGTTTACATAAATCAAGCCGAGCCGAGTATCAGAGAAGGCCCAACCTTTTCTGACATTGATGGCCCAATTTATACTGGACCTCATATTAATGTCCTAGAAGCCCACCAAGAGTCTAACTTCAGACTTAACAAAGATATGCTAAAAGCGGATTTCATGAGTAGTAAGAATCTCCTCAAGAGGAGGTGGCTAATGGAAAACCTAGACAAAGAACAAAGGTTCCAATCCCACTACCAGTGGACAGAATGGATGAAGGAAAATAAGAAGATGGTTCCATTTTTTGATTGGTTTTATGAAAATATCCAGGGAACCATATTTGAGGATGCAATCAATGCCATAACTAGTCCATTTAAAACCTATTTCCCTAAATCAGGGGATCCCATTAAAGCTATTCATCTGCCATGTTGTGTCTTAAACTTTGTCGGAGCCGTTGCAGCACCATTTAAGGCAAGTCTCAAAGTAGATATTGAGTCAAAGGTAAATTCGACACATATTGAAACAATCATTCAACAGAATAACTTTTCGAATTTATGCTTGCAGACAATAGGGGAACAAACTACCAGAATTGAGGAAGCTCTGGCGGAAGCATTTCCTAAAAAGGCAACGATCAAAATAGGATCTACCACTGAGCAATTGATGTTCAAACCACCACCTGAGATGGGTGAGACGTTCTCTCTAAAGACTTCTAATGATGATTTAATAGATCAAATTTCCAATAGATTGGCAGGCATTAAAATCCAAGAAAAATCCAAAGGGCCCGTAGCCACAACAAGGAATTCTTCAGGAGGAGAAAGCCCAAGAGCTGGCCCATCCATTAATGTTCTGGCCCATGAGGACTCAGAAATTGAAGAAATCGAAGAGGCCTTTAGACACCCTGAACATGATGCTGAAATTAACAAAGTCCAATTTGGAGCAACACAGGTAAGAACAGCTCCTACCAAGAATTATTATCACAGGCCCACGCCTGTTGATATGCAATTTGAGGAGAATTGGATAAATGATCCAGTTAGGTTTGACGGGTCTTCCATTGTTGAATGGAATATAGACGGCAAGACAGAGTACCAGATCGTGGACACCTTTAGACAAATGATGATGCTAGCCACTGCTTTGAAGGCAAATCATAAAAATAGTACTGATAGGAATTTTGCTGTGGCAATAGTCTCTGGTTTTGCAGGTCAGCTCAGAGGATGGTGGGATTTCTTGAGTCAAGAGCAAAGAGAATCCATCCTAGGGGCAAAGAAAATTGTCGTCAAGCAAGAGGGCGGTATGGAACGTGAAGAAGAACAAGGAGATGCGGTCAATACACTCATTTTTACACTAACTCTTCACTTTGTAGGTTCCACTCAATTAATCCAGGATAGGTCTAGAGAGGTTCTCATGAACCTAAAATGCTCTAGTCTATCGCAGTACAGGTGGTACAAGGATGTTTTCATGGCAAAAGTTTTCACACGTGCTGACTGCCATGCTGACTTCTGGAAGGAGAAGTTCATTTCAGGTCTTCCAGCCCTGTTTGCTGAAAAGGTAAAAAACAGGTTAAGGGCCAAGTATGGAGGACAAATTCCTTTCCATGCCTGCACATTTGGAGAACTTAATGGAGAAATCTGTGCTGAAGGATTATCCTTATGCACGGATATGAAATTGAAAAGGCAAATCGAGAAGGAAAGGCTGCTTAAAGGAAAGGAGCTAGGCGACTTCTGCGAACAGTTTGGCTTCTCAAAAGAAGCATCAATGGCGAGAAAGAAGAAGGTGGGCAAAAGGCAGAATCCTAAACAGGATTACTATGCGAAAAAGAGACCCTCTTACCAAAAGAAGCAACACTTTAGGAAGTCACATTTTGGTAAGCAATCTAAACCTAAACAGGTAATGAAGGGAAAAGGTCCTACTTGCTATAAGTGTGGAAAAGTAGGACACTACCAGAGAGATTGCAAGATGAAAGATAAAATTAACTCTTTGGATGTGAGTGATAGGCTTAAAGAACAGCTATCATTACTACTGCTGGAATCTGATGCTTCCGAAGAGGAAGAGATGAGATCTTGGGGTTAAAGGATGAGTCTACAGAAGGAGAGTCAAAATCTTCTAGCGAATCTGAAAATGAAGAATGCAGTTGTCAGGTAAATGTTATTTCCTTAGAAGATAATATGTTACTTGACTTAGTTGATAAAATTCAGGATCCAGTCCAGAAAAGGGAAGCTTTGGAAACCTTGCTTGAGCGAGCCACAAAGTCAAATGAAGAGAAGCAGAGCAGGATGGCTCAAGCCGACAAATTCGAGCCATACAATTTTCAAAGTATTATCAACAGGATCCAGCAACAGACCCCTAAAAAGGAGATAACCATTGCAGACCTAAAAACTGAGGTCAATCAGGTAAAAGAAGAGCTAAAAGCTCTTAAAGGAAGGATGTTTCAACTAGAAACCCAGGTGAATGATGGAAGAATTCAGGAGAAAGAATTTGAAGAATTCTTCCCTGAGGAGCAAGCTGAACCTAGTGGAACCATAGAACAGTCAATCAATCTCATTGACAAGATAAGATACCAGAAATGGTACACCAAGGTAACTGTGATAGTAGATTTAAATGACAGGAATTTTCAATTCTCTACTATTGCCTTGATTGACTCTGGTGCTGACTTGAATTGTCTTAGGGAAGGGTTAGTACCTTCTAAATATTTCAATAAGACCACTCAAATTCTTAGGACAGCGAATGGGAAGAAACTGGGCATAGAATTTAAACTCTCTAACTCTGCTATTTGTAACAATGGAGTTTGTTTGCCTGTCCAGTTTATCCTTGTTAAAGACCTAAATCAGGCCTGTATCCTAGGAAATCCCTTTTTAAGTGAGTTATATCAATCTAAAAGCATGCAGGTTGATCAGGACGGTATTACCAGTGAGGTCCAAGGTGTTCGAATTTACTTTAAATTCATCCAGGAACCCTTGTTCAAACAGGTTGACATTATTGCTGACCAAGTTGAAAGTAAAGAGAAGTTTCTATTATCTCTAAAAGAAGAGATACAATACAAGCATGTAGAGAAGGTTCTGAAAGAACCTTAGGTCCAGGTCCAGGTAAGAAATTTAAAAGAATTATTTGATAAAAATGTCTGTTCTGACCTTCCTTCAGCGTTTTGGGCCAGGAAAAGGCATGTGGTAGAATTGCCATATGAGCCAGACTTTAAGGAATCCATGATCCCTACCAAGGCCCGGCTCATACAGATGAACAAAAGGCATTTGGAGTTATGTCAGCAGGAGATAAAGGATCTCTTGAACAAAGGTTTGATTAGGCCCAGCAAGTCCCCATGGAGTTGTCCGGCCTTTTATGTGGAGAAAGCGGCAGAAATTGAGAGAGGTGTACCGAGGCTGGTAATAAACTACAAGGCCTTAAACCAGGCCCTGAGATGGATCAGGTACCCAATTCCAAACAAGAGAGACCTCCTAAACAGGCTTCACCAGGCTGTTGTCTTCTCCAAATTCGACATGAAATCTGGATATTGGCAGGTCCAGATAGCAGAAAATGAAAGGTACAAGACGGCCTTTACTCTTCCATTCGGACACTAAGAATGGAATGTAATGCCCTTTGGGTTAAAAAATGCCCCTTCGGAATTTCAAAACATTATCAATAACATTTTTAATCCTTATTCATCCTTTACTATTGCATATATTGACGATGTGCTTGTGTATTCTTCATCTGTGGATCAACACATTAAGCACCTCAATACCTTTTTACGTGTAGTTATGGATGCAGGTCTTGTGATTTCATCTAAAAAGATGGAATTATTCCAAACCAAGGTAAGATTCTTAGGCCACAACATTTACAAAGGAACAATAATCCCTATAGATAGAGCAATAGCTTTTGCTGACAAGTTCCCAAACGAGATCAAAGATAAAACTCAGTTACAAAGGTTTTTGGGCAGTTTAAACTATATTGCTGATTTTTACAGGGATTTGGCCAGAGATAGTAAACCTCTTTATGAAAGATTGAAGAAGAATCCTCCACCCTGGAGCCACAGGCACACTAAAGCAGTGATGGCCTTAAAAGCAAGAGCTAAAGAGCTTCCATGCTTAAGCATCCCTAAACCAAGGTTGTTAAAAATTGTTGAAACTGATGCCTCTGAAAGGGGTTATGGAGGGATCCTAAAACAAAAGGATCCGAGTTCTAAACAAGAACTCCTTGTGCGTTTTACTTCAGGGGTCTGGAATCCAGCCCAACAAAATTATGCAACTATCAAAAAAGAAATCCTTGCAATCGTTTTAACTGTTACAAAGTTTGAAAGTGATTTATTAAATCAAGAATTTCTTATTAGAGTCGATTGCAAAGCAGCCAAAGATGTTTTAAAAAAAGATGTTAAAAATTTGGCTTCAAAACAAATTTTTGCCAGATGGCAAGCTATTTTTTCAGCCTTTGATTTTCAAATCGAGTAAATTAAAGGGGAAAACAACTCTCTCCCTGATTTCTTAACACGTGAGTTTTTACAGGGCAAGGAAGATGAGGCGAAGCCAGATGAGGAGAAATCACTACATGGGGAAGAGTCCCTAAAAGGTGTCTCAAAGGCACCTAGAAGATACCCAAGAGCACACCCAGAAGCTTAAACAGCCTCTGGGAGAGGGTCCTAAAAGGACTCCATATTACCCAACCCTAGAGGTTGGAGTATCAGTAATAGAAGATTATCAGTAATAGAAGATTAAAGTGACATACAAGAATTAATTTCAGAGGATAAAGTAAGATAAAAAAAACATAAGGAGTAATGTGAGAATTTGAATTACTTTTAAGGAGTAAAACAAATAATAATCCTTAAAAAATTGTGTGCGCTTCCAAATTCGCTCCTGAGCATAAGCCTTACCGAAAATTAACGTTTTTTAAAAGGCAATACCAAAATAGCCCTCACTTGTCTTTTAATGTAATTTTCTCCTTCCACGTTAGTCACGATGCTGACTTCTAACATCATGCATCACCAAAGCAAATTAAAAAGTAACCACTTTCTACTTTTGGTACTACAATATCACTTTTTTTTTTTGCCACTACTCCAATATCACTTTTTAATCGAAAGCAACATGATAATTAACATTCTACTTTTGATATCATGACGTCAGCAAAGAAGTTTTGCTGAGCCCACCTATCATGCATGATTGATTGATATTATTGCATCTTCCTTCCTTCCTTTCTTTCTTTTCTTCTTTCTTCCCGTGACTAAAGTCAAGTGTTTAAATTTCGAAATTTTTGGCAAAATTTCGTCAAAAATTTCGATTTTTAGGGGTTCCAAAATTTTAACACCCATTCGACCAAATTTCAAAAAATTTCAATGAAATATTCGAAATTTCAAAATTTCACCGAAATTTCAAAATTTCACCGAAATTTTGAAATTTCGCTCAAATACCCAGCTGAAGCCAGTGAGGGACTGAGGGAGGAAGCAGAGACCAGAGGGATAGAAGGGAGAAAGAGGCGAGCTGGCCTCGTCGCCAACCGTCGCCGAAGGCAGTAGATCGAAGATAGAGAAGAGATCGGGGAGGGAAGGAGGAAAAGAAGGAGAAAGGAGGAAGAGAATGAGGGAGGAGAAAGAGGGAGGAGAGAGAAGGTCTCGGAGTGGGTCTGGTGGCTGGGCAGTGGGAATGAAGAAAGAGAAGTGGGTTTGGTGGCTGGGCAGTGGGAAAGAAGAAAGAGAAGGAAAAGATGAAGTCACGGGAAGAAAGAAGAAAAGAAGGAAATGAAGGAATTAAGGAAAGAAAAGAAAAAGAAAAGAAAAGAAAGAAAAGAAAAAGAAAAAGAAAAGAAAAGAAAAGAAAAAAAAAAGAAAAGAGAAAGGAAAAAAAAAGTTTAGAATTGGTTGAGGACATGAGGTTTGGGGCCTTTGTGTAATTAGAAAGAAAAAAAAAATTTGGGGTTTCATTTAGTTGTTTTTAAATTTTAAATCCTAATACATTTTTATATAAAAATAATTAAAAATATCTTAAAGAGCCTAAACTCTAATATCTTATACCATATCCTAAAGAATATAGAATACACATTATAAAATATATAAAATTTAGTGTATATATTATAGAGTATATAGGATTTAGTGTATAAATTATAGAGTATAAAGAATATAATAATTTTATTTATTAATTATACTAATTTTATTTAATAGTATTTGCCTCCAGCGCACATTATATTCATTACATATCACATGAAACCTACCATATAATTTGGTTTTTTCAATGTTTTTTATCAATGTAGTAGATAATATGTTAAATAAACATATGGTAAAGTTTCATTCAAAATTTCCGTATTTTGATAACAATTTCCGTCGTTTCCGTCGAATTTTTGTGGAAATTTAAAAATCTTCGAAATTTCCGTCGAAATTTTCATCGAAATTTCCTCGAAACCCGAAATTTTATTCTTTGCATAAGACCATAATTATGAATTTTTGAATCAACTTCGACTGTTAAATTAGACATTCCACAATGCAATTTGAATTTAATTTTTAAATTTATTTTTTAGATATAAAATAGATATAGTCTAATTAGAATAGGTCCAAATATGATTTCTATCATTTTTTAAGACTCAAAACTATTCTTAATTTTGGATATAGACTATACTTAAAACTAAATTAAATAATTGGCCCACTAACAAATAAATAAGTTAAATATTAATATTTTTATATTTGGGCCTCAACACCATTGTGTTAGTGATCCCTAAAATTTATATTTTTATAGTTTTTTATACACAAAATTGATTTGATTATTAAATAGTTAGAGATCACCATTGTAAATAGTATAGTATCTCATATATCCTATAAGAAATTTAGTTAGTATGTTATTTCTATTGTTGTTCTACAAGAGTACGAGGTATGCCTGTGAATTGGATCTATTCATGGCAGTAGAGGGAAAATTTCTTACTCATCTTTACTCACTTGTCACTTGTCTGTTTAAGTCACGATGTGACTTCACTAACATCGTGCATTTTTTTTGGTCATGACTAACATCGTGCATTACCAAAGCAAAAAAGTAACCACTTTCTACTGTTGCTACTCTAATATCGATCACTTTTTGAAAGTAAGATGATAACTTTCTATTTTCGATATTTCAGTAACCTTTCTCTTTTTTTTATTTTTTATTTTTTATTTTTTATTTTTATATCTAGGTTGTTGTGGAACAGATGGGATGATATCATGATGTCAGCAAAGAAGTTTTGCTTTAATTCGAAAGAAACCAGATTGTGGTGTTGTTAGATTATAAATCAAACCATTGTTTAAATAGGATAATTTTTGAATGACTCAAGTATATTTACATCCATCAACTATAGAGTTCATTTTAAGTTAATTCACGAACTAACAAAAAACATACAAAATAGTTGACAAAATCGGGTTGACAAAAAAATCGAACCGAACCGGATTATTTATATATATTTATATATTTTATTATATATTTTATATTTTATATTTTATAAAAGTTATATATATTGAATAAAAAAGATGTAAGGTGTTTTTTGCACATGTTGGGGTTCAAACCCATGACTTCGTGAGGAGAGTCAAAGTATGAATTCTCACTACACCACTTAACCATTTATGAAATTCAAGTACATGTAATATATTTATAGGCATACTTGATATTTGAAATATAATAATTTATAAAATTAAATATATTTTATATATCATTCATTTTTTTTAAGATATTATTTTAGGTTTCTATTTAAATATTATCATTGCAAAAAGTCTAAAAATTTTACTAGTTTATATTTTATATAATTTATAGTTTCTATATTGTAAACATATTACTAAAAGTCCAAAACTATAATTTATAATTTATATACTAAAATTATTAGAGTATAGGGTTAATTTTTAAGGTATAATGTTTCAGACTTTATGGTTTAGTGTATAAGGTTATGGTGTAGAATACTAATTATAATTTTATAAATTATTATATTTCAAGTATCAGTATGCCTATAAATATATTGCATGTACTTAAATATCATAAGTGACTAAATGGTGTAGTGGGAATTCACACTTTCACTCTCCTCACAAGATCATGGGTTTTCACTCTCCTCACAAGATCCTGGGTTCAAACCCAGCATGTTCCAAAAACACCTTATACCTTTTTCATTCAAAATATATAACTTTTATTTAATAAATAAAAAAATAAAAATATATATAAATAATCTGGTTTGGTTCCCTTTTTTTGTCAACCCGATTTTGTCTACCATTATGTATGTTTTTTGTTAGTTCATGGATCAACTTGAAATGAACAATATAGTTAATGGGGAAATTTGAAATGTTTTATAGTTCGTAGATCAACTTGAAATGAACCCTATAGTTAATGGGAAAATTTGAAATATTTTATAGTTCGTGGACCAACTTGAAATGGACCCTATAACTGGTGGATATATATGTAATTGAGCCTTTTTGAATATACATTTTTAATTGTCAATTTAATAATATGGGATACCAGATATCTTATAAAAGATGATTTAGTTAATATGTATACACTTTCAATTGTTGTTCCATAATGGTGCGTTTGGATGAAGTAGTTTGAAATTACTAAAGAATTCACAAATGACGGAATTTAAAACGATGTGATTTAAAATTCAAGAATATGTAAATTCTCTTGTTTGGAGAACATGTAAACATAATGGAGTTTAAATACAGAATTTATGGTAGTTTTAATTTTTGATGCATCAATTCAAAATAGAGATGGTGATGGTGGCAACAATAAAAATGATGTTTATGGTGAGTTGACCATATTGGTAGGGGTGATGGCCCACAAGCGGTGGGAGAAATGGTGGTGGCTAAAATTGGGGTGTTGGCGATGGCGGTGGTGGTGTCGGCAATGGCGATGATGGTGGTGGTGGTGGTGGTGGTATCGGCAATGGCGGTTATGGTGGTGGCGGCGGTGACGGTGATGGTGATGGTGATGGTGATGGTGGTGACGGTGATGGTGATGGTGATGGTGGTGGTGGCGGCGGCGGTGGTGGCAGTCTCGGTGTTGGTGGTGGTAGTGGTGGTGGCGGCAGCGGTAGCGGCAGCGAAGGTGGCGGGGGTGGTGGTGTTAGTGGTGGTGACGTTGGCGGCAGTGATGGTATGGTCGACACGACTTATTTTTCTTTTGTAAAAATTGGAATTTTGAAAATGACACCAATTTAGGTGGAATTTAAAGTTGGAATTTACAGCCTTGAAATCCCAAGTTTTTTTCCACCTAGAATTTACAAAATTCTGTATTTATTGAACCAAATAAGGAAATTAGATCATGTAATTTCTTAAATGCTGAGTTTTGTTTAAATTCTGAGTTTTTTTCCTCCATCCAAACACACCATAAGAGTATGAGGGCTGGACCATAGGCGAACTCGTGACTCATCAAACGATCACATAGTTTTTGAGACCCATCACCTGAATCTAACACTTAGGTCAAATTGGAACCCACAGGAAAAAAAATGGAATTGAAACTCACATAATCTGTTCGTAATGAGTTTTTTTAATGATTCGAATATTCTTTGAGGGAGGAGCTAGATTTTCAGTTCAAAACTCATTGACCATAATTGATGAAAAAAATAAAAATAATCATATTTGCTAAATTACTTTGAAGTTGTGGGATAACTTTTAAATGACTTATAAAAAAAGGTTCTTAATTAACAAATTACTTTGAAGGTTGCAGGATAGATATGCATTAAAACTTACCATAATATAACAGAAGAAAAATAAGGTAAGTCCACATACATTAAATCAAGATTGATATTTGTTAAGGAAGAAAATTAACAGCTGGAAGACTACCAAAAAAAAAAAGCTTGAAGAGGGATTAACCCTTTTACAGGGCCGAGATCTAGTAATTTGTACAAGAACAAATTAAAAACATACACAACATTTCATCAAGAAGAAAAATACTACACAACATTTACGACCCACATTACACCAGTAAATATGTTTGCTCACATATTTTTATTTTAAGAGGCACACTCACTCAAATACAACAAATTAACTACAATTTAATATGTGATCCCAAGTAAGGGACAACTGGACAAGTGAACTAATTATCGCCAGCATCATTAGGCTTTAATATTTGGGCTCATACTTCTGTCGTACTCGAGAGTACCGGTTGTAATATTACTAGAACCACCAACATCATGACCTTTCCACCTTCTAGTTTAGCAGTTCCTTGAGACTTGATAGCCTGATCATGAGAAATTAGACCCTCCCAGATTATTCTTTAACTGAATATAACACAATAACTTATTGTTATCAATAGAAATAGTTAAGACCACCAACGTCATTAAACCTTTCTCTTTATAATTAGAAACATTATAGCTCTAAAATCAATGAATGACAGTGTATCAAAGTGTTTGGTGGTGCATAAAATATTATTACAAGTAACAATAACATGGATAAAACCTGAATCATAATTTATCACAAAGAGGAGAAAGAGGTGGATATTGTGGCTGAGATTCTGCCATGGGTGGTTGTTGTGGGTGAAGTAATAAAATGGGAAAAAAACAAAAAAAACAGAGGAGAAAGAACACGCAAGAGAGGTTCTTAAGTGAAGGCAGAGGAGTAATCCGTTTAAAAGAAAAAACTTATCCTAACTGGATTGTGTATTCTCAACCATTGGATTAATTGAATGCTCAATATTTGACAAAAGGCAGAGAACATCACGTTTAGAAAAGGCAAGCGGGATCCTATAAATTGGCCTTGCCTAAAGGGTTCAATCCCAACGACATTGACATGTCAGAGAAGCCAGGTTTGGTAAGCTATATGCAGACCCCTTTACAAGTAGTCCCTGAATTGAGATTGCCAGCACACTTGTACAAGTATCTGCTTTGACTATGTAAGTTATGGTTTCATACATGTTAAACATTTTGTTCTGACTAGATTATGGCAGTCAAAGACATAAGCATACAACAAATTATAACCCATTTTTTGCGTGTTAGTGTAAGAACATGTCTGAAATTCAAAATCACTGCTTATGCAAATTCTTAGTAGAACCAACAATAAAGATGCCAAATAAGCTTTCCATTCCATAAGTAGCATATATCCTCATTGGTGGCAGTAAAAACCATAAGAAACTAAAAGACCATTATAATTTTGTCATCTAGACACCTGCATATCAGGGAGGAAACCACAAAAATAAACCTGTTGTAACAGAGAACAGTCATGATAATAGAACAGTACTATCAAGAAAAGAGTTAAAATGGTCATTTCCCCTATCACCCTCAGACTTAACATATCAACTACTATAGACCACTTCTCTTATCAAAGCAGCAAATGCCAAAAGATTTGAAGACCCAGATGGTATTTTACTTTACAAAATAATACACATACATTCATTGCTCCCCCTCAGGGAATTCCCTGCTAGGTTTGAAAAATAGTTTTAGATAATTTAAAATCAAGGGGGCACAACACAAACCAGTTGTCAAGCTTTGTAAAACTAGTAACATGCTCATACAGTTTTCAAAATACAGTTTTTCAGGCCCAAGTTCAGAATCATACATGTTGACCAGCCGTTAGGGCTAACTACCCTCTCACAAAAACATAACAAAGTCCTGGAGTCATTTGACCGGGACAGGGTAGCAAAAGTGGCAATTTCATGGTTATACCGCCTAGACTGGCCTCCCAAGAAGGACAATCGACCAGTCCGTCCGTACAACCCCTCATGAGGTTTCGGGGATCGAAACCCAAGGTCTACCGTAAGGGACCTTTCACTCTCAAGTCAAACACAATGACAATCTCACGAGAATATGCATAACAGTCATCATTCCAATCATCATAAAACCAAGCAGATATGCCAATCAAAAACATGCATCTTTATCACATAGTATTTATTGTATAGTACATGCAGGAAATCCACTAGTCAGAGTGTGTTGTCCCCCTACCTAGCGTCCAAAGCTTTTGTCTGTTCTCGAGTACAAATCACAATTTGCCACGTCGCAACGATCTCTTTTAGGTAACTGGAGTTCCTAGTTTGACAACAACTGGTGTTAAAAATGATCTTCACGTAAATCGATGACCTTGTCTGTTAAGACCAGGTATAATTCAAAGGTTTGACACTAGCGTAACTGCTAGGCTTCTCTGAATTCTTAATCCGACATGACCTTGCACCCCGAGGCAAACAGTCATGTCAGACCGTGTGATTTCTATATCTATTTTTATTTATTGTCGAGGAGGTTAATCAGATATAAACCTACAACGTGACCAGGTCAGTGCATGGGGAAACTGAGGGAACTCTGGCTTAGTACCCAACGCCTGTATGCTCATGGACTGACCTTAGTTATCACGTTATTTGGTTATCACTGATATGGCCTCAATATTTATTAAGTTCATTTGATAACAACAGTTTAAACGGCGTTCCGTCTATAACCACAACTTAAATAACTGCATATTAAATAAGCTGAGTTGAGGGTATACCTGTTGAAGACTTCTCACGGGCAGAGTCTCGGTACTACTAGACTTGCTAAGTAACAAGATTAAAAGAGCCTAATTAACAAGAGATTAATTTAACAAAATTTTAGCAAAAGTTCGATAGGGATCAAGAAATTACCTATGGAGCTCAGAAATGATTTTTTTAAAACTTCACCAAAACATAGCCTTCACACTACTAGACTTAAAGAGCTCGTCGCCACGATCGCGTAGGCGAAATCGGATCGTCAATCGGAGCTCCAGAACTCAAGATAAACTCAAAACAAGATTGAAGAAGAGAGAAAGAAGAAGAGAGGAGAGAGAAGCTCTCTCTTAGGAAGCGTGCGCTGAGATGGGATGAAGAACCAACTGAGTGTGCGCCACTATTTATAGAGAGAGAGGGTGAGTCAACTCAGTGAACTCATCCGAGTTGACCGGGTTGACTTAAGTCAACTGTCACAACTTGGACCAATGAGAAAGTGACACGTGGCGTGTGCACTGACACTTGGCTGCACATGCAGCCATCAGATCTTGCTGCCATGCAGCGATGGACGCTCCAAATCGTGCCACGTGGCGCGATATGGTGATTTCTCTATTTTATTTTTTTTTTCCTATTTTTTCCAATTTCAAAAATTAATTAAAAATAGCTCGGGACTCAGAAAAATACCCCGAAAAATACTACGGACTCGTATCGACTAGTACTAATTAACTATGAGGTCAAATTACCAATTTTCCTTTTAGAAAAATTTCAGAAATTTCAAGCTCTACAAACTAAGATAAAATGCTTTAAAGAAAAAAAAATTTGAGAAATTCATAAAATAATTTCCCAGACTTGAAATAATACAAGACTTGCACGTTGGGTTTGTAAGTAAAAGTACTATCTTTTCAAGGTCTAACTTGGGTCAAAACCCTAGTCAAAGTTGGTCAAACAATTAAAGCTCAAGGTGGAAAAATTAGATTTTCCAACAAATAAATTCTATAAAAATTTTAAAAAATAAGGAAAAATTCCAAAAAAAATTTTGAAATTTCCGTGTCTCATATGACCAATGACCATTATTGTAGCGGATGATCTAGTTTTCAATGTGTGACCCTACGTAATGTGAAAGCCAAGAATGTTTGGAATTATAAGAAAGACTTGGGGTCTTCTATTGTCAAGACTAACAATTGTATTTTGCCTTTAGGCTTCATGTGTTTTATTAAGCTAGTAAACATTAATTTAATCAGCATTTCAAGTCAAATTTGTTTACTTGTTTGTCCATATAAATTTGATGGAAGTACATAATTGAGTTCACGTATTTGTAGTTTTGGACCGATCAATTAGAGCTCGTCTGATAACGTGTTATACAATATAAAAAATATATGCGACATAGCTTTACCACCTTAATATTTGGCTTCGGTCAGCTCATATATATATATATATATCCCTAGTCGAGTCAAATTAATGAGCCAAAATGAAGGAAAGAACATGTAGATTTTAATTAATGAAGTAAAATTCTGAATTCATAACATATAAGTATATAAGAGCAACTTTGAACAGGACATAGATCTAGTATTTGTACAAGCACAAAAAACATACACAACTTAATTTCATCAAGAAAAATACCACACAACGTTTACGACTCACATTACAGCAATATGTATGCTCACATACTTTTATTTTAGGAGGCACACTCAGTCAAATGAAACAAATTAACTAGAATTCAATACTCGATCCCTAGTAAGGGACAAAAGTGAACTAATTATCGGCCAGCATCATTAGGCTTTAATGTTTGGGCCTGAGTTTGCATGCTTCTGTCGTACTCGAGACTACCACTTGCAATACTACTCGAACCACCAACACCAACTTCACCTTTCACATCCACACCATCAGCATTGAATTTAGGTGACCCATGCAAGTGGTCAGTCTCTTTGGGAGATCGTTTCTAATCAGCCTTTTATGCATGCTTCTCTATATCTTCAATTAATCCATCGAGCTAATTGAATACTATTTTCATGGAAGGCCTTTCCTTCCCTTTTAACCTCAAACATCTTTTTGTAAGCTCTGCCACTTTTTGGACCAATTCAAAGTTCCCCTCCTTGACTATTTCAGTATCAAGAATTTGAACCAAACGACCCGGCCTCTTCCACCGAACAAACAAAAAAGTTTGCTAGGTTTCTCTCTGCCTCAGGCTTTTCGAAAGACAATGCATGTGTGCTTGTTAGTAGCTCTGCTAGCACAACTCCAAAGCTATACACATCACTCTTTTCTGTTAGAGTGTTTGACTGAAATTATTCAAGGTCTAAGTAACCGAGTGTCCCTTGCACTAAAGTTGATAGTTGATCTTGATCTTCAGGAACCAATCATGAAGCTCCAAAGTCTGACACTTTCGCCGTGTAATATTCTTGTACGTCTAATAGTATGTTTGTTGATTTCACATCTCGGTGTATGATCATTTGCAAGGAAGTAGAGTAGTGTAAGTATGCTAGTCCATCTGCAGTAGCTACTGCTATATTCAATCGTTTCTCCAATGAGAGTGGTGGCCATGGTCCGTCTTCGCCCACTTTTTTATGAATGTGATCATAAAGAGTGCCATTGCTGACGTACTCGTAAACCAATATGGGCCATGGAGTCTCCAAACAACAACCCAAGAGCCTCGCGACATTTCTGTGGTTGATTTCAGAAAGAACAATCACCTCATTAACTAACTGATTACTTTGGGTTGGGGGGGCATTAACTTTGGACTTCTTTATGGCAACATCTGTTCCATCCGACAGTTTTCCTTTGTAAATTGTTCCATACACTCCTTCACCAATTTTTTCATTGTAATTGTGTGTGGCCTTCTTAAGTTCTTCTTCAGTAAAGATTCTGGCTAGTTGTTGTTTTAAATGTAAGGCACCATTTTGTTTAAAGTACATGTCTTTGAGTCTCAGGAACTTTCTTCTCTTCATTCCGCAATATATCCAAAATATTACAATCAGTAAAACAAAGAAGCTCGCAAGGACACCTGCATAAATTGAAATCATAACGAAATTTGATTTTGTAGATCAATTAACTATTTATGTAAGAGCATAGTTAGGGATTACAAATTTGTATTCCAAATTTAGATCCCAAATTATTTGTCAGTATTTTATTGATTAATATATATATATTTATAGCTCAACTTAAGAATTATTTATTTTACAACAAGTAATTAAAATACTAACATGTGTAATGACACATCATTCGAGATTCAAATTTATGATATAATTTGAGATCCATAGCATTATAGTTTATGTAATTCTATATAATATCCTGGGGTTGGATGTCAGAAGTAGATTATTTTGAAAGAGACACATATCTTGGCTTTGTTATCTAGTGTTTTCTTTTTGAGCTTCAAAGGTTTGAAAAGTGATATATATATATATATACAGACGTACTAAATATAAATGAATATATGTATTTCAGAGAAACTTACTAAAGAAAATAAAAAGAGGAGAGAGAGCTAGAAATTACTAAAGAAAAGTAGACCCTTTTAGTTTAGTAGTTCCTTTAGATTTGATAGCCTAATCATTAGCGGCATATTGATCATTTAGGGGGTTAAGTGAGAAAGTTAATAAGGAGGTTTAAATAGAACCATTGTTTTCAAAATTATATAACGAAGTTGTATAACTTTAGAAATTTAAATGTTACCCCCCTTAAAGTTTTGACTCATAAAGTGAAATTCTGAATTCATAAAATAAGTATATAAAAAGCAACTTTGAACAGGAAAGAGATCTAGTAATTGTACAAGCACAAAAAACATACACAACTTTATTTCATCAAGAAGAAAAGTAGTACACAACTTTAAACGTTTATTGCAGCAGTATGTATGCTCACACACTTTTAATTAATTTAGGAGGCACACTCACTCAAATGAAACAAATTAACTAGAATTCAATACATGATCGATCTGTAGTAATTAAGGAACAAGTGAACTCATTATCGGCCAGCATCATTAAGCTTTAATGTTTGGGCCTGAGTTTGCATGCTTCTGTCGTACTGGAGACTACCGCTTGCAATACTACTTGAACCACCAGCATCAACTTCACCTTTCACATCCACACCATCAGGATTTAAATTAGGTGACCCATGCAAGTGGCCAATCTCTTTGAGAGAAAATTTGTAATCAGCCTTTTCTACATGCTTCTCCATATCTATAATTAATCCCTCGAGCTCCATGGATACTACTTTCATGGAAGGCCTTTCCCTCCCTTTTAACCTCAAACATCTTTTTGTAAGATCCGCCACTTTTTGGACCAACTCAAAGTTCCCCTCCTTGACTATTTCAGCATCAGAAATTTGACCCAAACGACCCTCTTCCACCGAACAAACAAAGAAGTTTGCTAGGTTTCTCTCTGCCTCAGGCTTTTCGAAAGACAATGCTTGTGTGCTTGTTAGTAGCTCTGCTAGCACAACTCCAAAGCTATACACATCACTCTTTTCTGTTAGAGTGTTTGACTGAAGATATTCAGGGTCTAAGTATCCGAGTGTCCCTTGCACTAAAGTTGATAGTTGATCTTGATCTTCAGGAACCAATCGTGAAGCTCCAAAATCCGACACTTTCGCCGTGTAATCCTTGTCTAATAGTATGTTTGTTGCTTTCACATCTCGGTGTATGATTTGCAAGGAAGTAGAGTAGTGTAAGTATGCTAATGCATCTGCAGTACCTGCTGCTATATTCAATCGTTTTTCCAATGAGAGTGCTGGCCGTGGTCCGTCTTTGCCCTCTTTTTTATGAATGTGATCATAAAGAGTGCCATTGCCGACGTACTCGTAAACCAATATGGGCGATGGAGTCTCCAAACAACAACCCAAGAGCCTCACCACATTTCTGTGGTTGATTTCAGAAAGAACAATCACCTCATTAACAAACTGATTACTTTGGGTTGGGGGGGCATTAACTTTGGACTTCTTTATGGCAACATCTGTTCCATCTGACAGTTTTCCTTTGTAAACTGTTCCATAAGCTCCTTCACCAATTTTTTCTTGGTAATTGTGTGTGGCCTTCTTAAGCTCTTCTTCAGTAAAGATGCTGGCTTTTTTCCCAACTTTTCCATTGTAACTAGCCAGTTGTTGTTTTAAATCTAAGCCACCATTTTGTTTAAAGTACATCTCTTTGAGTCTTAGGAACTTTCTTCTCTTCATTCCGCAATATATCCAAAAAATTACAAACAGTAAAACAAAGAAGCTTGCAAGGACACCTGCACAAATTGAAATCATAACAAAATTGATTTTTGTAGATTAACTATTTATGTAATAGAAAGTTAAGATTAAATACCAAATATCAATAGTTTTTCAGCAAAGCAACAAGACACTAATTTTTTTTAGTTTAGGTATTAACCTAGAGCAATACATTTTGGATTAGGTCACAAATTGGTTTGCTATACAGTTGTGACTGTTTCAAATTCATAAAAATTCAAAATTTATAACGATTTAATGCTTTTGATTTAAGTTTGGGGGATAAATTGCTATAATCTAGAAACTAAACATTAAAGTTTAAGCCTTACAAATATTAAAAAAACAACAATTTAACAAAAAGGTTATGATTGTCTGTGACTGTTTCAAATTCATAAAAATTCAAAATTTATAAGAGTTTAATGTTTGCGATTTAGGTTTGGGGGATAAATTGCTATAATCTAGAAACTAAATATTAAATTTTAAGCCTTACAAATATTGAAAAAACAACAATTCAACAAAAAGGTTATGATTGTTAGTCAGAACTCGACATAATTATGTTTTTAAAAATTGGTACCTAAATTGAAATTTAGTATTTAAAGTTAGTTGTTAGTCAGGACTAAAGTGAAATGATATAAACATTTTAGTATTTAAAATGAAAAAACATTACAATTTGGTACCTAAAGTCAACGAACCTTTTATGTAATTCTATCTAATATCCTGGGGTTGGATGTCAGAAGTTGATTTGTTTTAAAGAGAAACATATCTTGGCTCTGTTATCTAGTGTTTTCTTTTTTAGCTTCAAAGCTTTGAAAAGTGATATATATAGACTAAAGATAAATGACTATATGTATTTGAATGAAATTTTTCATGCACTAGTTCATGTAACTTGCAATGCATTCTTTTTGTTATTTCGTTTTAAGAGAATAGGAAATTAGATTGACATTCGATGATAAGCTTATTTTGGTATTGTTGTGAGAAAAAAATAATATGTGAAATAAAACGTAAAGCTGTAAAGTAAAGTCAATTGTAAAGTAAAGCGATTGAGTGTTTGGTAAATTATGTTTTTAAAAATACTGTGAGTGCAAATAGCATTATTAAGGTGTTTGGTAAATTTTAATATAAAACTATTGTGGTTGTGTACGTATGATTATTAATATGCACATGATGTGAAAGTGTCTAAAATTAGGGATAACTCTTTGTTATTTTGAATAAAAATTTAGCGTATATTAGGCAACTCAAAATTTTTATTAATAAAACCCACAACTTTCATTCACAACAGTTTTGAAAAACAGAAAAATAGTTGCTTTTCAAAATTAAAATGAGTAACCTAGAATTGTGAGACACTATAGCTTTTACTTTATTACTAAACACCAAAATTATTGTCAGTTAATATGCAAATTGTTAGGTAGCTCGTACATACCCAATGAAATCTTCAGCTTCTTTGATCCCTCATGTTTGCTGCATTTCCTCGGGTCGTCTTCGTTTCTGTACCCACTTTTACATGTACAAGTGTAATTTCCGTGTGTATTTTTGCAGACTCCATTCTGGCAGAAGTTTTCAGACAGGCACTCATCTTCATCTGAAAATTAAGAAAGGAAAACTCATATAAATATATATATATATATGTATCACAGATCAATCAGATTAATTAAATCTCTATTTTTGAACCTTAATTTCCAGCTGCAACAACAAATTTATGTGTTTAACATATCGTATACATATATACAGGCTGGTTCAGACGTTTCGCACATAGCACCAAGTGTTTGGTGGCCATTACAGATCTCTCAGTAGTGTAAAAATTTTTAGCACCAAGCAATTTGGCCTGATTTGTCGGCCTTTATATTAGAGTTTAACTATGGATGTTAAACTCTGAGATAAAAGCCTCCTAGGATGTGTGTGCATGTATATATAAAGAATATGGATCACCTTGGCAACCATCTGGGAGATATGGGTTTCCTTGGTAACCTGGCTTGCACTGGCATATGTAACCATTCCGATTTGTGGGGTTGACACACATGCTATTTGCCTTGCATGCAAAATCCCCCCTCGTTTTAGCTACATCACATCGGTCTGGCTCATAGCCAATTGCCCAATTAAGAACCATCGGAAGGAGTCTTGTGTTGTTCAGTTCTTGAAAACTTGTGTGGGAGAAATTGAACTTGGTTTCTTCGACAATGAAGGCGTAACTGCAGGGGTTAAAGTCCAATATGCCAGAATGATTGTTATAGCTACTCAATCTCACAGTACGGTTCTTCAGTCCGCTGGGGATGGAAGTTTGGCAACACCCAGCGCCAGAGCAAGAGCCGTCATCAACACTGCTACGGTCGTCACATAAGGACATGCACCCAGTTACCAACGCTTGTTCGCCTCGGAAGCCTTTGAAAATTGCATAAGTGTCACAGCCAACAGCAATGAACTTGTTTTTGGTATCTGAGATGGTATAAGGAGGCGACAACCGGAGCTGAGGGGAATTGTTTTCTGTACGCTCACCCATGTTGTCATAACAATCTCGGGCTACGAACTCGAATAGTTGCAGCTCACCCTCAGAAATGTTGAAGTTAGTAATACGGACATTGCTCTTGGTCCAGTTTGCTGAAGGGGGTTGGGTGGTTTCGTCACAAATGAGGTGAAATTCTTCTCGCAGGTAACAACCTTCACCTATGCCAAAAGGATATGGAATTGTAAGATTACCACAGTGGGTTGGGCAGCCAGGCTTGGTTTGAGGAGGGAGGGCTTGAGCTACTGCTGTTGTTGTTGCAGCTGCTAATATTAACAAAGAGAATTGTATGATAATTAGCATAATTCCTTCTAGTAAGAGGAAAAATGTTAGCTTACTAATATTGGCCAAGTTTTATGAGTAAAGTGGTAGCAACTAGCAAGCATGCCTGGCCTTTTTATCTGTAGGCATATTGAACTATTGATCGATATGGAACAATAATGGAAGGAAGACTCAAGACTGGTATACGTGTGAAATGCGTCAATTCATGTGACTTCACTAACATCATCCATCACCAAAGCAAAAAAAAGTAACTACTTTTTACTGTTGCTACTCTAATATCAATTTTTTAATTGAAAGCAAGATAATAGCTTTTTACTTAATTACGATATTCAACAAACTTTTTTTTTGTGATTAAATACATAAATGATCTTTGAATTTTATAATAAATTTTAATTTAATTTATTAATTATAAAAAATATCAATTTGATTTATGAATTTTTTAAATTATACTAAATCAGTATAAATATTAACTTTTATTAAAAAATTTAATAAAAACTAGTTATGTATACAATAAATGACTATATTTTTAAGGACATTTTAATCTATTTATTACATTTTTATGTGACAAATTTTATTAATTTTTTGATAAAAATTAATATTTATACTACTTTAATACAATTTGAAAATTTGTAAATTAAATTGATATTTTTTATAATTAATGTACTAAATTAAAAATTAATATAAAATTTGTATATCATTTTTGTATTTAATTTTTTTCTTTTTTAATCTACTGTGAATCACAGATTGGATGGCATCATGACGTAAGTTTTGCTGAGCTCGCCTATACTGCAATATTGATTGATATTATTGCAACTATTTTGAAAGAGACCAGAACCCATGATTATGAAATCTTTGGGTCAAGGTCAACTTCGTCTCGTAATCTTTTCTCACCAGAATGTCATGCGTGTGAATTGGCTCTATTCATCGGTCAGTCCACGTTTTAGTCAAGATGCTGAGTCGATCACTTCACTAACATCATGCATCACCAAAGCAAAAAACGTAACTACTTTCTACTGTTGCTAACTCCAATATCAATTTTTAATTGAAAGCAAGGTGATAACTTTCTACTTTAAATATTCCAGGAACCTTTTTTTTTTTTTAAATCTATTGTGGATCACAGATTGGATGACATCATGACGTAAGTTTTGCTGAGCTCGCCTATAATGCATTATTGATTGATATTATTGCAACTATTTTAAAAGAAACCAGAAGGTCCAGAACCCATCATTATGAATTTTTGGGTCAACTTCAACAAGTAATTTTTTCTCACCTTAGAATGTAAATCAGACCACTGCTTAGATATGATCATTTTTTAATAACATAGCATGTTAAATATATTATAAGAGACTAGCCTCGGCTCTTTCTATTGCGCATACGTTAATTTTTGGACACATTCTATTTATTAATGTGCACCTTTGAAGTTTTTTTGTTTCTAGTGTAAGAATGTTTCATTTTTTTTTAGATTGACATCAAATTTTTTAAGCATACACCGTTGATTTGTTACAATAGTTGTTGTTATGTGTCTAAGTATCGGGTTCATCTCAAGTAATACATGCGAGAGGCTGGATTTTCCCTTCTGACCAAATTGTCGTCGTACTTTGTAGTAAATGTTATCACTTTTTGAGACATGGATTAACTGAGAATGCAATTACTAAATTTATTGAAATAGTTCTCAAAATATATGTGCAAATGAGCAATAAAGTTGTAGGGAAAACCACCATAATCCATATGATTAGGTTGCTTATGAGAGACACGTCATACGTTATCAGGTTGGAGCAAAACTTCTTTGTACACCACATTTCTGGTAAAAATGCCACTTTCACCGGCTATTGAGCCTTTTTTTACTTGAACCTTAGTTGTTGACCTTGAAACCCCTCTCGATAAAGCCACATATAACTGCCCATGACTGAAAACATGATCTGGAAGATAAATACCTACGTGTGGTATTGTTTGACCTTGAGATTTGTTTATAGTCAAGGAGAAACTCAATTTAACTGGAAACTGCTTCCTTGTCAATTCGAATGGGAGTCCAGCAGTCTCTGCATTCTTTAGAGGAATTCTTGGTAGAAAAACTCTAGTTCCCGCAAATTGCCCAGTTAGAATTTCTGCGTCAATGAGGTTTTGGTAAGAACCACGGCACAATAATCTGGTACCATTACACAATCCCAATTTCGGATCAATATTCCTTAGCAACATGATTGGAGCACCTCTCTTTAACGTCAATTTGTGTGGCGGCAAACCACCAACCGTTATTGCATTTAAAAATTCTGGTTGATACAAATTTCTTGTGTCATCCTCGACCTTGTCAAATGAATACAAAGTCTCTTCCATACCTGGAAAGATACCAATTATCTTTTCATTCAACATGTCAACAACTTCGTTTGTAGGGGTTATTAAGGCTCTTTCCACCATGTACCTCGCATCATATACATGATCTTCCAAATTAGGGAAAACCTCAGCAATCAGTTGATTAATGGATTGCTCGCTTTCCCACGATACAACCATATTTTCAGGTATTTTAATCATGTCATCCTTGACCACATGTTCTTCCCCATTGCCAACACGAAGTAAAAATTCAGAAAAATGTTCATCATTTCTAGATCTCATATTTTCTTTGAGTTTCAGAATCTTTATTTGCGACCAAAATGAAGCTTTCACTACACTGGCTTGAATTAGTTCAGCTTTGGTCCCTTTCGGAACTACGGGAAGAACTTGTCGAAAATCTCCACCAAAGATCATTATCTTCCCCCCAAACGGTAAATCGACATCTAATATATCTCTGAAAGTTCGATCCAATGCTTCAAAGGCATGACGATGCGCCATTGTGGCTTCATCCCAAATGATTGCTGTTGTCCTTTGTATCAATTTTGCAAGATCAGATTGTTTACTAATAGAGCACGTTGATGATGCATCGGGGTTTAGTGGAATCTTGAATCTAGAATGGGCTGTCCTCCCACCCGGCAATATCGTAGCCGCTATTCCAGATGTTGCTGTTGCTAATGCTATTAGACCTAATCTCCTTAAGTTTGCCAACAATGCACGATATAAGTAAGTTTTTCCAGTTCCACCTGGACCATCCACAAAGAATATTGAATTTGCATGACGGTCAACTACACCCATTATTGTGTTGAATGCAAACTTTTGGTCGTTATTTAGACGCTCAATTGCATCGAGGTCCGCTTGTGGAATACTTATCAACATTTCATCTTGAATACATCTCGGCTCCATTGAGCTTGTTTCGACATCACTTGTCATTTGGGGAAGATCGTATTGTGAAATGTTTTTGTTAAACTGCTCCAGTAGTCCATTTAAATCACGCAAGAGTCTGTTGACGACGAACACATCATTTACGTCTCTTGAAGAAGGATAATCTTCAATCAATAATGGATAAAATTCGTCCCATAATCTCCGTACGCCAGTTGGTTCACAATACACCAAAATTGTGACGAATAATCTTCGTAAAGCTGATGGCATCCTCATAGTAGAGGCCTCATGCAAACATTGTTGAATACTGCCATCTTCTTCTAATAAACCTACACACAAAAACAACAACAACATTAAGAAAGTAACCTTTAAAAAAAAAAAATTTCTGATTCAAATCATTTGAAAATCAAGAAATAAGATTTTATTGGCTAACCCCGTCTTTCGGCTGCTTGCTTAAACGTGGGACACATCACATCATCAACAGTTCGTAAATCCTCGAATGATCTTGGTCCTTTCACATGATTAAGGAGGATGCGAAGATAAAACTTTTCACCTTCAGAAGGTGAGACTGTGTATATCCTCCCAATAACCCTTTGAAGGCCTACTCGTTTAGTCCATATTTTCTCCTTACTGATCCATCTATAGTGTTCAGGCATTTCTCGATACAAATATCTTCTCGCTTCCACATCCGTACGATTCAGAGTGAAATATTCAGTAAGCATTGTCATTGATAATCCATCATTTGACAAAATATTTGTTATAGTGTCATTTGCCTGATATTGGACTTGTTGCATGTTCGGAAGATGTATTTGTAATCGCCACACGGATGGACATATCTTATTCATGGTAAATTTGAAAATATGCCATAGTGCTTCCGGTGCACAAACCCATCTTGCATCGACAAATTGCCTTATTTCGTCTCTAATAGGATCTGGCTGTACTTCAAGGGCAACTCTGTCTGGTCCTTTGTAAACATACTTATATAAGTACTTAACACTTTTTATACTGCAACATATTTCTACATTGATGTGACAATCATACTTTAAAAGCAACCACGGATTGTATGGAATAACCCAACTGTTATCAACCATTACAGTTCCACGTCGATCTAGAGGGACGGACATGCGATCTCCTCGTCTTCGATAAATTGGATAAGAATCACTCCCTAGAATAGTGACGGGTGCAAAGGATTTAGGGTAACTTCTTTTACATCTGCCATTTTTCATGCATGGAGAATGTTGGTTTTGTACTCCACATGGACCATGTATCATATGTTTTAACACTGCATTGTAAAGATGCGGCTCTCCATCTTCGTCCGGTATTTCAGCTTTAACAATGCGGTCATAATCATCTGGGTTGTGAACCTTATCATTTTCATCTAACACAATAAGCATGTGTACATGAGGAAGGCCTCGCTTTTGAAATTCAATGACATAAGCATGTGCAACAACTTTACCCAATACCCCTTTATCCACAATGTCTTGCTTTAAGTCTGTAAATTTTGCTCGAAAAATTCTGGTGAGTAAGTCAGGACGATCTTGAGGCGTTTGGCCAGGGTGTAATTCACTTTTAATTTCTTCCCAACTTGGGTTGCATGTCATTGTGATGAAAAGATCAGGCTTCCCATATTTTTGAACCAAAGCCATTGCATCTTGGTACCGCTGATACATGTCACGTGGGCTTCCAACAAATGATGATGGCAAAATGGTTCTGCGACCGATGTTACCTATGACATTAAAATTTTTGTTTGGTAATTACTTTGCACACTCCTTACATGGTAGATAATATTTAGTTATGATTGTGGAGAGAGATCCATACCAGCATTATTTTCACCTGCATTTAGAGAGTCTTGAAGGCCTTGGTAAAGTTCAGCTCGAAGTGTTGTTTGATGGGAACGTACCCATCTAAGTCTGTGTGATTCAATTTTCACGTAATTATCCACAACGTACTGTTGTAAAAGACGCCCCCCTCGAAGTAGAACTGATGGATCATCCTCGCGTATCTGCAAAATCAAAGTTTGGGTTTACATTTCAAAATTCTCTGAAATTAATTAGGTGGTTTTTATTTCTTTACGCACCTGTAAAATATACGCATAATAGTCGCAAGACGATAGTTCTCTTCCACGATCGTCACGACTATTAATATCCCATCCATATGATCCATACGACAATAACAACGGATACTGTAAAGGATCATAGAATCCAGCCGTGTCTTGGACAACCATTGGTCGCTTCCCTCGAGATGCCTCGCGCCGTCGAGCCAAATAATTGCGATATTGTGAAGAACTCAATGATTGTCTCCATTCTGTTGAACTCATCCTATAAAAAAAAATAAGGATAAAATAAAGACTTGTGAAAAAATTAGGGTTCATTTTATTTTTTTGGAAAATTATCAGTCAAGTTTTTTATATCATGGTGTACTTTAAAATTAGCATAACGACGACCATGTTGATTGACTACAATCCCAAATATTTATGGTGGGCTGCACTCAGAGAAGGTAAAATCACACCATCATCCTCACTCTCTCCTCCTATTTTTCGTATTTATTAATTGTATTCCAATATGTATTCTAGATTATGAAGGTAATATATAAAAAGTGTGTTATGAAATATGGAAGTTTGAAATTCAAATGTGATGCGCAGAATTAAAAGTGTGTGAAAGACTTTTTTGGGTGTATCTTAAAAATTGCAATGGATTAGGCAAAAAATTGTATTTGTCTTTTGATTTGTTTCTCAAATATATTTAAAGTTATGAAGGTTTGTGAATTAGTGGACTGTGAAGGGTAAAATAGTTAGGCTTATGTTTTTTTTTTTTTTTCTTATGTGAACAGTTATATTAATCTCTAATATTTGGATAAAGGTGTCGACATAATATAAAGCAATATATAAGAAAATCTCAACAATCATAAAATACAAAAATTGCATACCTATGCAGAACCAAGATCAAATATGTTTCCTGCGAATATTTCCCTAACCAAATTCTCTAAACGCTATGCTTCATTTGCAATAGCATCATTAATTTTGTGCTCGCAAATTGCAATGCAACACCCAAGTGGTAAGTAATTAGATTGAACTAAATTTTGTGCTTACAATGCAATCAGGCGGTCCACCGTGACTTTGAAGGTCCTTCTTCAAGTCCTCGAGTATTTCAGCATACCTTTCACAGTAAAAAAACAAAAACACATTACAGACATTTCAAAAAACCCAGCTCACAAACCACCACAAACAATCAGTACACTTTACCTCGGAGCAAATTTCTCAGCTTTAACTGGAGCATCAGGCGCTGGAGCATCAGTGTCAGCGAGTTTCCTGCCCCAAATCAATCCAGTATGTTCTCCTTTTTACTTGTTAAAAGTGAACAAAAAAACGAAACCAGTAGGAAGCATCATTCAGACAACACGATCAGAATGAAAAGCCAGCTAATGAAATAACCAAATCAAGACACCATTAAATAAGTGCAACATAACTAATAATCAATAGAAGAATATGAAGCTTTAAAAAGAATTCTTTTAACAAAATCAAAAAAAGAAGCTTAATACCTGAAAGCTTTGGAATTTGAATTAGAAAAACCAAAGAGAGAGACTGGCAATAAGAAACTGCTTTGAACTTTCAAATGCTTTGTTCTTGCCCTTTTTCAGCCTAAATAAAGTGAAGAGCTATTAAAAATCCAAAAATTATAAATATGACTATAATCCCAAATATTTGTGGTGGGCTGCACTCAGAGAAGGTAAAATCACACCATCATTATAAGAATCATTTAGACATATTTAGAGGTTTCTATATGTAACTCTAAAATCTAGAATAAATGTGACAGCCAAAAAAAAGATGCATGGGTGAATGCATAAGCAAAAGAAAAAAGAAAAAAAAATGATTAGTCAGCTATGCACATTACAAATATGTGTTGATATGGATTTGCATATTAGGCTTGAATGGAGGACAATTGATTTCTACTAACACAGAGAATACCAATTACATCAATACCTTCTCATAAGTAATCAATTACAAAGAATAAAATAAATTCTACATAGTCAAATCGCTGTATAAGACTATAAGAGCATAGAGATCTCTAATAGTAAAATGCACCTCAATTTGATGATCACCATGCCACATGCATAAATGGATAGAGAGCTGGAGAAAAAAATATTCCAAACCAATCTCATCGAAACTTGCAAGGCTTCCTCTGCATGCTTATGATCTTATAACCATTATTTCTGCACAATTTTCATTCGATAATAATTTGAATCATACAAAGAGAGCTCTTCTTGCTACTTCCAATCTCAATTGTGCATAATTTATGTTCTGAAGAATAGTAGCCCGGGGAAAAGACAAATTAATCAAAAAATGTCTCCACTCTTAAACTTCCACCAACTCTATGATCCACATGGAACATCTGCAAAAATCAAATCCTTGTTAATATAAGAATTAATAAACCAAGAAATAAAAAAAAAAAAAAGTTTAATAAACAAAGCAAACAATGATATTGTTCTCCTCACAAAATTCATATGAAACTTGTACACAAAATTCAGAGGAATGCATTAATAATCCAAACAAATACATGCACACACAATTAGTGGACTCAACCTAGAACGGCAGTGCCAATCCGTACACCAAATAGAAAGATATATTCACTATATTAGCATTAGGCCATCAGAATTGTGTAGGCCATCAGAACTGATGTATCTGAAATGGATGCCCTTTATGCCAACAAACAATCCAATATATATTATGTGATTCCTAGAGAACAATAACAAATTTGACCCAATTTCTAAATAGGAAAAAAAATAAGAACAAACTCCTATGCAAGTTTATTAGAATTCCACTAACTTGTTGACCAACGGGAAAACAAAAATACTCGACTCACCGAATTGGAAAACACTAAAAGTCACTTAAATAAATGTGAGAACATCCTCATTTTTTGCTGAAATTTTTCCCCAAATTATATTAACAACATTATACTCACACTTGCTCATGTTCATACACTCTGAAATCTCTCCCATTTTGTCATGAAACAGATCGGCAAAGGTAAAAATAAGCCACATAGGATAGGTGTAGAAGTAGTGATTGTAACGACCCAGCCCAAATTTTCACTAGAAATTTAAATTTCTATTTAACTATATTTTTAAGAGATTTATTTTAAATGATGTTGAATTGTATTTAGAAAATAAAAAGGGTTTTGATTTATTTATTTATTTTTGTTTGGGCTTGTGACAAAGTTGACTTTTAAAATAGATCGCCCTTCTATTTTGACTTTAGGTCCGTTGAATAGGTTTCAAGCCCACGAGTTCATAGATATGTAGCACGCATCATTTCGAGTTACGGTTTGAAAGATATGAGCGTTTGAAGCGAGGGGCAATTTCGTAAAATTTGACAAATTGGGTTTAAAAATCAGATTTTTATTAAAAGGGAATTTTTTTTTCTCTCTCTCTCTAGAATTCTCTACAGATTTCTCTCCCCTCCCTTATATTTTTTCTTCTCTCCCCGCACCACACACACTTTCTCCCTCTCTTCCCGAGTCCACTCTCCCCTTCCCTTCTCTCACCGGCGCGGCCAGCTCCGGCCACCTTCCCGACGACCCAAGCCCATCGGCGAGCTGGCGCCAACCCTCCCTTCGCCAGCCAGCTACCACTTCGACGAGGGGCACAACACACCAGCCCACAACCCACCCCTGCACGCACCTGCCTCAGCCACCCAGTCACGTCCGGTCACTTCTTGGGCGACCTAAGGCTCCGGCGAGCCTCCCCCGACGCCGACCAGCTCATCTCGGGCCTCCTCCAGCCAGCCCAGCTCCCATACGTGCGAGAGCGAGACCAGAGGAAGCCCAGCCCGCCGCCACTGTTCGCCGGATTCCGGCCAAATCTCGGCTCTTCCCACCTCTATTTTCGGTGAGACCCCTTCCCTTTCCTTTGGGCTTCCATTCCCCTAACCTTAGGTTGATTAATTTTGAATAATTAGAATTGGAAGTGTCTGGAAGTTATAGTCGTTTTGGGTTCATATGAAATTTCTGGATTTTGGGCTGTTATTGTATTTTCTTAGACAAATTACACCCTTAAGATACCCATTTGTCATTTAGAACTCGAAATTTGACTAAATTTAGAGGAAATTAAGTTTTGGGAGGTTGGATTTGTGAGGTTAGAATAACCATTTCGGGTCAGTTGGGGTTTGGCCAAGTCTTAGGGTATTTTTGGTGTAGTTTTGGACAATCTCTTGTGTAGGAAACCTAAAATTTGCTGTTAGATATGAACGTATATGAAAATTGAGAATTTCCCTATATTTGGTAAAATATGGACTCGAAACAGCCACCTTGGGTAGCGACCCTTGTGATTTCGAACCCCCGCTAATATTCCATGATTTTAGAGTATTTATGACAATTTGTTGAGTGGGTTATTGATATTAGTTATAGTGATTGTGGATTGGTTGAGCCGGGAAGCGTTAGGGGCGTTGTGACGATCCGGCGGAGGATCGAAACTAGTTTTCCCCAGTTGTGAGTGGACTTTATTTTGCAAATGTTTTTTTTTTAAATTCATGATTTATTTATGTGGTTATTGAATTTGTTTGAGAGATATTAGAGGTTGAATTGGATCTATGATTTGGAAGTGTTTTCTTAAATTATGATTTTATTACTTGGTTATCATGAGTCTTGAATTGGAAATATTGATTTGAGTTACGAATTTTATGAAGATAAATGAGCAGTTTAAAACCGTCATATTAGTACCCCCTACAACAGGTGTATAATTGCTCTGCACTTGCTTAGAGATGACTCGGCGGTGTATGACCAGCACAGGTACATAATTGCTCTGCACTCGCCTAGAGATGACTCGGCAGTGTATGACCAGCACAGGTGTATAATTGCTCTGCACTTGCTTAGAGATGACTCGGCGGTGTATGACCAGCACAGGTACATAATTGCTCTGCACTCGCCTAGAGATGACTCGGCGGTGTATGACCAGCACAGGTGTATAATTGCTCTGCACTTGCCTAGAGATGACTCGGCGGTGTATGACCAGCACAGGTACATAATTGCTCTGCACTCGCCTAGAGATGACTCGGCGGTGTATGACCAGCACAGGTGTATAATTGCTCTGCACTTGCCTAGAGATGACTCGGCGGTGTATGACCAGCACAGGTACATAATTGCTCTGCACTCGCCTAGAGATGACTCGGCGGTGTATGACCAGCACAGGTACATAATTGCTCTGCACTCGCCTAGAGATGACTCGGCAGTGTATGACCAGCACAGGTGTATATTGCTCTGCACTTGCCTAGAGATGACTCGGCGGTGTATGACCAGCACAGGTACATAATTGCTCTGCACTCGCCTAGAGATGACTCGGCGGTGTATGACCAGCACAGGTGTATAATTGCTCTGCACTCGCCTAGAGATGACTCGGCGGTGTATGACCAGCACAGGTGTATATTTGCTCTGCACTTGCCGAGAGGTGACTCGGCAGTGTATGACCAGCAGTTTTTCCGGGTACTAGTGTGGCGTGAGTTTTCAGTTGTGAAGTGTTTTGAGAAAATATATTTCACCAGTAAACGTTTTAAACGACAGTTTCATTAAGGCATTTTATTTTATTTTATTTCAGGTATTTTAATAATTTTTACAGCTTGAGAGTATTAATTGTTTTTCATGAGTTTTATAACATTTTTAAGACTTGTGAAATTGTTTTAAAACTGGGGGATTTCATAGAGTAACGAGAGGTTTTAGAGTTAACGTGGTTTTTTTTAAGGATTATCTGAAACATAAATTTTACTTATGTTTCTCGTTAAACTGTCCACTCACTGAGCCTGTCTCACGGTTTGTTTTGTTTTGTCTTAAATTGTCCCCCCAGGTAGTGGCTTTGGTGGAGGTCGAGCCAATAACGTCGAGGCATTCGCGTCCATCTCCCTAGTCGGACTCTGTAGGCGACACTTTATTATATAAAATTTCCTTGTAATAGGATAGGAGCTCTGATAACCACTCTAAAAATTTTAAGTTGGTTTCTCTGTGAAATTGTTGGGTCTGAGACCCTATTTGGTTGTGGTAGAGGTGGTTGCTGTTTAGAAGTGTTTTTAACAGGTTTAAAATTTCTGGGTTAGTCCATTTTCAGGGGAGGTTCTGCCGAATTTTCGGTAGGATTTTCCTTGAATTTGGATTCCCGCAGGACCTCTCCGGGTTTCAGGGTGGAATTCGGGGGCGGTCCTGTCAGTGATATAATAGCATGATGCATTAAAAAAAAAAAGAAATAACATCATGAGCAGTGGGCAAAACAAATACCAAACAGAGAAGATGTTGAATACCTCACATTCTTGAGACATGGATGCGTCTTCTTTAGAGGAGGGGATAACAGTGGATTCAAGTTTGGTTGAGAGTTTGGGAGCAAGCGTTGTTTTAAGAGTGGGAAAAGGTATGTGGGTTATATGAATATTTATGATCAAATTCTGTTATTTTATCATGTAAACTTGAATTTTAAAAAAGTATTTCAAATATCCACCATATCCAAAGAAAAGTTAATAACAGTGGGAAAGGTATGTGGGTAATATGAATATTTATGATCAAATTCTGTTATTTTATCATGTAAACTTGAATTTTAAAAAAGTATTTCAAATATCCACCATATCCAAAAAAAAGTTATCAACACATAAGTTATAACCCATGAAAATAGGAAATACAATTAACATGAGAAGCCACAGCCGTATAATACCTTATGTCGCTGCATGTATAATACCTTCTGGCTAATTAGCCACATATTGAAGACAGTGGGGATTAAGTCCAGGAGCCATACCTCTGCATTGGACCTCTGTGCAGCTAAAGCAGCATTAGCTGGTAGATGTTGGACTTATTATTGGACTCAATAAGCTTAGGAGAGCCCATAGTTTTGGCTCCACTACCCTTATTAGACTCCGATTGCCGGCGCAGCCTATTGTTAGTCTCTTGCCAAAACCTCGCCGGCACCACTATCCCTCTAGCCCGTGGCGCTTGTCCAACACCACCACCGAGCTCGTGTGGTCCTGAAGTGGAACCACCGGAAGACACACTATCAGAATCAGAGGAAGCCACAGTTTCTGGTTGTGTAGCTGAATTGCGGCAATAGTTTCATCAACAGGCTCAGTAGCTTTCTCTAAACCCAGATTACACGAATTAGACCTCATTCTTCCACTAACATCATCCCCCATCCTCACTGCATGTATAATACCTTTTGGCTAATTATGACGCCGTCATCGAACAAACCCAGAAACCAAAACAGAACTATGGAACTTTCATGAGGTGAAGCAGTATCCCATGAAATCTCATGATAGAAATAAGAGAATCTGATCATAAAATCTAAGAAACCTCCACCCATAAAATTGAAAACCAAGAAGAAGAGAACTGTAGAAGAAGAGCTTGTGTAAATAAAGAGAGAACGTGGTTTGAAAAAAAGAAAAAAAGAGAACGTGGTCTGTTATTGCATCCTATTTAATTTTTTTTAAATGAATTTGTTGAATTGATCTGTTGCTTGATTTACTCATTTGTCCCTATGGAATTAAAATTGTATGTTTTAACAAAGTTAAGTAAGCAAGGATATTTGTGAGATTTTGGAAAACTTCACCTAGTGGAGGTGTTTGCTTTATATATATAGATGAGTAGATGACTTAGTTAGCATGTATGCCCCTTCAATTGTTGTTCCATAAGAGTATGAGAAAACGATCACATAGTTCTTGAGACCCACTGCCAGGATCTAACACTTGGGTCAAATTGGAACCCACTAAAAAAAAAAAAAATTTGATACCCACATAATCTGTTCGTAATGAGTTTTTTTTATGATTCTAATATCTTTTGTGGGAGGAGGCTATGAGTTCAAATCTCATTGACCATAGTTGACAAAAAAATTATACGTGACAAATTACTTTGGAGTGGTGAGGTAACTTTTAAATGACGTATAAAAAACTTCCTTAATTCTTATCAGGAATTTAACTCTACAATTTGCATAATTACAGAGAGCATTAGGCTGCAGAATAGATATGCATTAAAACTTACCATAATATAACATAAGGAAATCCGCATACATTAAATCAAGATCGATACTTAATTGTTAAAGAAAAAAATTGACTTGGAACTTGGAAGACTACCAAAAAAAAAAAAACTTGAAGAGGATTAACCCTTTTACTAGATCAATTTGAAAGGCCAGTTGCAGTGCAAGTTTACAACAATAAACCTGTAGAATCAGATTGTAATAAAAGACAATCGCAAAATTATAGAGTATACATATGTTAAGCTTATATTGAAGAAGTGGAAATTACAGATTTGGTCCACTTATTTTATATCTAGTTCAATTTTGGTCCACAATCTTTTTTAAGTTCTATTTTAGTCCACTAATTGTTCAACTTGTTCAATAAAAGTCCAGGTTTGTTTTCTCAAATTTGTCCTGTCTTTTATCCTATCAAATCTCAGCCAAATTCAGCAAACATATACTTGTTTTAAAGCTATGCATCTCTTTTTTACAACCATATAAAGATCATTCAAATCGGAGTTCTAAAACTCAAGATAATTGGCCCCAAAGTAGGGTATCCGAAACTACTAATTTTTCCTAGAAAATTTTTCAGATTTTTTAAATTTCACCAAATTTCAAATCTCTTTGATTTAATACTTCAAATTGATTCCTATGACTAAGAAATGATGAAATATAACTTATACTTCAATTATAATAGAAAAAAACACAACCAAAATGATTTAAAATCATAATTTAAAAAAAATTGTGGACCAAGATTGAACTATGTATAAAATAAGTTGACCAAATTTATAATTTTCTCTATTGAAGAAATAGCTAACTGCAATAATAGATACCTAAAGAGCATGTCTAATAGCTACTATGAGAGAAAAGAGCAAACTTGATACCTTATACCAAATTTGGGGTTCTTGGTTTACATATTTAAACAAAAAGGGCGGCTCAAAAATAAACACTGGTTGGTACAATTGTTGAGCTGAAATTAAAGTCTAGAATTGCATCTTTTAGAAGACCCAACATGTTTTTTTTGGCCGAGGACCCTGAGACATTAATCTACAAGGAATAACAAATAAGAGACAGCCAGTCTAACCCTCTAAGAATGTACAAAACCATAAATTAATTAATAAGAAATCTTAGTACAACCAAGGAATGCAATTTCGAAAATTTTGGCAAAATTTTCGTATATTTGAGATGCCGAAATTTTATTTCATATCTGTTATTTTTCATAATTATTTCGCCGAAATTTCGCTTATGGAAATTTCAAACACACAACACTCACAGTTTTGTAAAATTTTGTCCAAATTTTGCCCAAATTTCGCTGTGACTCTCCCATCCCAGCCCCATTTTCCATTTTCTTAGATCTCTCTCTCTTCTCTCTGTAATTTCAATGGCCTTCGGCGGTGGCAAGGGGCGGTGTCAGGGGGCGAGAGAGAGAGAGAGAGAGAGAGATGAGGTTGGGGAGAGAAAGAGAGATGAGGTCGAGGAGAGAGATCTCATCTGGTGTGTGCGGCTGGAAAAGAGGGATGAGGTTGGGGATGAGGAGAGAGAGAGAGAGAGAGAGAGAGAGAGAGAGAGAGAGAGAGAGAGAGATAAGGTCGGGGATTGGAGAGGGAGAGATGAGAGTGAAGACTTTAACATAGTAGGCTCTAAATTCAATGAGATTCTTGGCGAGTGAGACTTGAGAATGAGAAATTAAGAATCACTTTAGCAATACTAGCCTCTCCGCACTCGCTCTCGCGAGTGCGAAGCGGCTCTTTCTATTGCGCATACGTTAATTTTTGGGCACATTCTATTTATTAATGTGCACCTTTGAAGTTTTTTTGTTTCTAGTGTAAGAATGTTTCATTTTTTTTTAGATTGGCATCAAATTTTTTAAGCATACACCGTTGATTTGTTACAATAGTTGTTGTTATGTGTCTAAGTATCGGGTTCATCTCAAGTAATACATGCGAGAGGCTGGATTTTCCCTTCTGACCAAATTGTCGTCGTACTTTGTAGTAAATGTTATCACTTTTTGAGGCATGGATTAACTGAGAATGCAATTACTAAATTTATTGAAATAGTTCTCAAAATATATGTGCAAATGAGCAATAAAGTTGTAGGGAAAACCACCATAATCCATATGATTAGGTTGCTTATGAGAGACACGTCATACGTTATCAGGTTGGAGCAAAACTTCTTTGTACACCACATTTCTGGTAAAAATGCCACTTTCACCGGCTATTGAGCCTTTTTTTACTTGAACCTTAGTTGTTGACCTTGAAACCCCTCTCGATAAAGCCACATATAACTGCCCATGACTGAAAACATGATCTGGAAGATAAATACCTACGTGTGGTATTGTTTGACCTTGAGATTTGTTTATAGTCAAGGAGAAACTCAATTTAACTGGAAACTGCTTCCTTGTCAATTCGAATGGGAGTCCAGCAGTCTCTGCATTCTTTAGAGGAATTCTTGGTAGAAAAACTCTAGTTCCCGCAAATTGCCCAGTTAGAATTTCTGCGTCAATGAGGTTTTGGTAAGAACCACGGCACAATAATCTGGTACCATTACACAATCCCAATTTCGGATCAATATTCCTTAGCAACATGATTGGAGCACCTCTCTTTAACGTCAATTTGTGTGGCGGCAAACCACCAACCGTTATTGCATTTAAAAATTCTGGTTGATACAAATTTCTTGTGTCATCCTCGACCTTGTCAAATGAATACAAAGTCTCTTCCATACCTGGAAAGATACCAATTATCTTTTCATTCAACATGTCAACAACTTCGTTTGTAGGGGTTATTAAGGCTCTTTCCACCATGTACCTCGCATCATATACATGATCTTCCAAATTAGGGAAAACCTCAGCAATCAGTTGATTAATGGATTGCTCGCTTTCCCACGATACAACCATATTTTCAGGTATTTTAATCATGTCATCCTTGACCACATGTTCTTCCCCATTGCCAACACGAAGTAAAAATTCAGAAAAATGTTCATCATTTCTAGATCTCATATTTTCTTTGAGTTTCAGAATCTTTATTTGCGACCAAAATGAAGCTTTCACTACACTGGCTTGAATTAGTTCAGCTTTGGTCCCTTTCGGAACTACGGGAAGAACTTGTCGAAAATCTCCACCAAAGATCATTATCTTCCCCCCAAACGGTAAATCGACATCTAATATATCTCTGAAAGTTCGATCCAATGCTTCAAAGGCATGACGATGCGCCATTGTGGCTTCATCCCAAATGATTGCTGTTGTCCTTTGTATCAATTTTGCAAGATCAGATTGTTTACTAATAGAGCACGTTGATGATGCATCAGGGTTTAGTGGAATCTTGAATCTAGAATGGGCTGTCCTCCCACCCGGCAATATCGTAGCCGCTATTCCAGATGTTGCTGTTGCTAATGCTATTAGACCTAATCTCCTTAAGTTTGCCAACAATGCACGATATAAGTAAGTTTTTCCAGTTCCACCTGAACCATCCACAAAGAATATTGAATTTGCATGACGGTCAACTACACCCATTATTGTGTTGAATGCAAACTTTTGGTCGTTATTTAGACGCTCAATTGCATCGAGGTCCGCTTGTGGAATACTTATCAACATTTCATCTTGAATACATCTCGGCTCCATTGAGCTTGTTTCGACATCACTTGTCATTTGGGGAAGATCGTATTGTGAAATGTTTTTGTTAAACTGCTCCAGTAGTCCATTTAAATCACGCAAGAGTCTGTTGACGACGAACACATCATTTACGTCTCTTGAAGAAGGATAATCTTCAATCAAGAATGGATAAAATTCGTCCCATAATCTCCGTACGCCAGTTGGTTCACAATACACCAAAATTGTGACGAATAATCTTCGTAAAGCTGATGGCATCCTCATAGTAGAGGCCTCATGCAAACATTGTTGAATACTGCCATCTTCTTCTAATAAACCTACACACAAAAACCACAACAACATTAAGAAAGTAACCTTTAAAAAAAAAAAATTCTGATTCAAATCATTTGAAAATCAAGAAATAAGATTTTATTGGCTAACCCCGTCTTTCGGCTGCTTGCTTAAACGTGGGACACATCACATCATCAACAGTTCGTAAATCCTCGAATGATCTTGGTCCTTTCACATGATTAAGGAGGATGCGAAGATAAAACTTTTCACCTTCAGAAGGTGAGACTGTGTATATCCTCCCAATAACCCTTTGAAGGCCTACTCGTTTAGTCCATATTTTCTCCTTACTGATCCATCTATAGTGTTCAGGCATTTCTCGATACAAATATCTTCTCGCTTCCACATCCGTACGATTCAGAGTGAAATATTCAGTAAGCATTGTCATTGATAATCCATCATTTGACAAAATATTTGTTATAGTGTCATTTGCCTGATATTGGACTTGTTGCATGTTCGGAAGATGTATTTGTAATCGCCACACGGATGGACATATCTTATTCATGGTAAATTTGAAAATATGCCATAGTGCTTCCGGTGCACAAACCCATCTTGCATCGACAAATTGCCTTATTTCGTCTCTAATAGGATCTGGCTGTACTTCAAGGGCAACTCTGTCTGGTCCTTTGTAAACATACTTATATAAGTACTTAACACTTTTTATACTGCAACATATTTCTACATTGATGTGACAATCATACTTTAAAAGCAACCACGGATTGTATGGAATAACCCAACTGTTATCAACCATTACAGTTCCACGTCGATCTAGAGGGACGGACATGCGATCTCCTCGTCTTCGATAAATTGGATAAGAATCACTCCCTAGAATAGTGACGGGTGCAAAGGATTTAGGGTAACTTCTTTTACATCTGCCATTTTTCATGCATGGAGAATGTTGGTTTTGTACTCCACATGGACCATGTATCATATGTTTTAACACTGCATTGTAAAGATGCGGCTCTCCATCTTCGTCCGGTATTTCAGCTTTAACAATGCGGTCATAATCATCTGGGTTGTGAACCTTATCATTTTCATCTAACACAATAAGCATGTGTACATGAGGAAGGCCTCGCTTTTGAAATTCAATGACATAAGCATGTGCAACAACTTTACCCAATACCCCTTTATCCACAATGTCTTGCTTTAAGTCTGTAAATTTTGCTCGAAAAATTCTGGTGAGTAAGTCAGGACGATCTTGAGGCGTTTGGCCAGGGTGTAATTCACTTTTAATTTCTTCCCAACTTGGGTTGCATGTCATTGTGATGAAAAAATCAGGCTTCCCATATTTTTGAACCAAAGCCATTGCATCTTGGTACCGCTGATACATGTCACGTGGGCTTCCAACAAATGATGATGGCAAAATGGTTCTGCGACCGATGTTACCTATGACATTAAAATTTTTGTTTGGTAATTACTTTGCACACTCCTTACATGGTAGATAATATTTAGTTATGATTGTGGAGAGAGATCCATACCAGCATTATTTTCACCTGCATTTAGAGAGTCTTGAAGGCCTTGGTAAAGTTCAGCTCGAAGTGTTGTTTGATGGGAACGTACCCATCTAAGTCTGTGTGATTCAATTTTCACGTAATTATCCACAACGTACTGTTGTAAAAGACGCCCCCCTCAAAGTAGAACTGATGGATCATCCTCGCGTATCTGCAAAATCAAAGTTTGGGTTTACATTTCAAAATTCTCTGAAATTAATTAGGTGGTTTTTATTTCTTTACGCACCTGTAAAATATACGCATAATAGTCGCAAGGCGATAGTTCTCTTCCACGATCGTCACGACTATTAATATCCCATCCATATGATCCATACGACAATAACAACGGATACTGTAAAGGATCATAGAATCCAGCCGTGTCTTGGACATTTATAAGTTGCCCTTGAGCTGTCTGAACGATGAAATTTCTTCCATTTTGATTGGTGGCTTCATCTCCGCTTATTATAATTGCAGCGACCTGAGATGCAGATGGTAAACTATATTGAGGCCGGTTTGCTGGTTGCTCCTTTAAGATGAGTTTGCAATTTGGCAACTGTGGGTGTCGCCCTAAGTGTTGTAATGTCTGAGCGAACGGATTATGTTCATTAAGAATCCGTTGTATCTTTTCAACCACACTTCTATCTAGAATATCACTCTCAGCCAACCGATTTTCAATTGCATGCTCGGTATCATATATATAAGCTTGTAGAAATCGCGGTCTATTACCTTCTCTTGGTAGAAGACTACCAATTTTATGATATATAGATCCATGTGCTCGAAATGTATAAATTCCACGTCCTCCAATATTAATTCTGTCATCAACATGGACACCCATTGAAGTGAAGGCAAATACATGATTGTAGGCTCGAATATTTTGCCTAAAGTGTCTACCCTCCGATGTTTGGTCTGTGAAAAGTGTTACCATTTCTGGCGGAGATGGTATCCATGGCAAGGCAACTTTTCCGTTGCAACAACACATATTGGAGGTCTCATTATGAAATAATTGCGCTGCGCACTTTGAACATATGGTTGGTATAGGTAATTGGCATCCTGGGACTCCCATGCTCTCACAATAATCTCTAGCACAATTATGATTTCTCCTTTCTCTTGGCCTACGTTGAACTCGAGGTACGCTATTGCTGCCTGGCCCCGCATTATGATTCGTTGTTTCATTAGGCACTTCTGCTTTTAAATAATTCACTTTTAATTGTGAGTGAAAGAATTGTAATTCAAACTAAAAACAATGCAAAAAATAACTCACCATTAGGAGCAGAATTTAGATTATCCTCGTCGGCCATTTGCAACGTACCCGAACGTGCCATTCGTCTTATATGAGTCAAACGTCTTCTAAGAGGTTGCTCAATGTTGTTGCCAGAATTGGATAAAACTCTTGTGCTTAGGCCTTCATCCTCCACATGTTCAAATAAATTGCCACTCGTATTTGAACGTGGCATCTGCGTTATATGGTTCACACGCATTGTAGAAGCATATTGACCTTCATTCGCATGATTTGACATAACTCTTGAACTTGGGCCTTCATCGCCAACTCGTTCTATCCAATTGATGATTACACTTGAGTATTATATAATTTTAATTTCACTTTTCATGCTTAAAAAATTATAATTATAGAAGAATAATAATAAAAATGCTATTTAATAGTGTAAACAATATATGAACTTATTTTAAATAAGACTAAAAATGTATAAATATTAGTTAAGCGTATAAAAAATACCAGGGGATGACTGATCTCTATTACTGGTGTCCGCCTCAATTCGATCATCACAAACATTATCAACCATTGGTCGCTTCCCTCGAGATGCCTCGCGCCGTCGAGCCAAATAATTGCGATATTGTGAAGAACTCAATGATTGTCTCCATTCTGTTGAACTCATCCTATAAAAAAAAATAAGGATAAAATAAAGACTTGTGAAAAAATTAGGGTTCATTTTATTTTTTTGGAAAATTATCAGTCAAGTTTTTTATATCATGGTGTACTTTAAAATTAGCATAACGACGACCATGTTGATTGACTACAATCCCAAATATTTATGGTGGGCTGCACTCAGAGAAGGTAAAATCACACCATCATCCTCACTCTCTCCTCCTATTTTTCGTATTTATTAATTGTATTCCAATATGTATTCTAGATTATGAAGGTAATATATAAAAAGTGTGTTATGAAATATGGAAGTTTGAAATTCAAATGTGATGCGCAGAATTAAAAGTGTGTGAAAGACTTTTTTGGGTGTATCTTAAAAATTGCAATGGATTAGGCAAAAAATTGTATTTGTCTTTTGATTTGTTTCTCAAATATATTTAAAGTTATGAAGGTTTGTGAATTAGTGGACTGTGAAGGGTAAAATAGTTAGGCTTATGTTTTTTTTTTTTTTTCTTATGTGAACAGTTATATTAATCTCTAATATTTGGATAAAGGTGTCGACATAATATAAAGCAATATATAAGAAAATCTCAACAATCATAAAATACAAAAATTGCATACCTATGCAGAACCAAGATCAAATATGTTTCCTGCGAATATTTCCCTAACCAAATTCTCTAAACGCTATGCTTCATTTGCAATAGCATCATTAATTTTGTGCTCGCAAATTGCAATGCAACACCCAAGTGGTAAGTAATTAGATTGAACTAAATTTTGTGCTTACAATGCAATCAGGCGGTCCACCGTGACTTTGAAGGTCCTTCTTCAAGTCCTCGAGTATTTCAGCATACCTTTCACAGTAAAAAAACAAAAACACATTACAGACATTTCAAAAAACCCAGCTCACAAACCACCACAAACAATCAGTACACTTTACCTCGGAGCAAATTTCTCAGCTTTAACTGGAGCATCAGTGTCAGCGAGTTTCCTGCCCCAAATCAATCCAGTATGTTCTCCTTTTTACTTGTTAAAAGTGAACAAAAAAACGAAACCAGTAGGAAGCATCATTCAGACAACACGATCAGAATGAAAAGCCAGCTAATGAAATAACCAAATCAAGACACCATTAAATAAGTGCAACATAACTAATAATCAATAGAAGAATATGAAGCTTTAAAAAGAATTCTTTTAACAAAATCAAAAAAAGAAGCTTAATACCTGAAAGCTTTGGAATTTGAATTAGAAAAACCAAAGAGAGAGACTGGCAATAAGAAACTGCTTTGAACTTTCAAATGCTTTGTTCTTGCCCTTTTTCAGCCTAAATAAAGTGAAGAGCTATTAAAAATCCAAAAATTATAAATATGACTATAATCCCAAATATTTGTGGTGGGCTGCACTCAGAGAAGGTAAAATCACACCATCATTATAAGAATCATTTAGACATATTTAGAGGTTTCTATATGTAACTCTAAAATCTAGAATAAATGTGACAGCCAAAAAAAAGATGCATGGGTGAATGCATAAGCAAAAGAAAAAAGAAAAAAAAATGATTAGTCAGCTATGCACATTACAAATATGTGTTGATATGGATTTGCATATTAGGCTTGAATGGAGGACAATTGATTTCTACTAACACAGAGAATACCAATTACATCAATACCTTCTCATAAGTAATCAATTACAAAGAATAAAATAAATTCTACATAGTCAAATCGCTGTATAAGACTATAAGAGCATAGAGATCTCTAATAGTAAAATGCACCTCAATTTGATGATCACCATGCCACATGCATAAATGGATAGAGAGCTGGAGAAAAAAATATTCCAAACCAATCTCATCGAAACTTGCAAGGCTTCCTCTGCATGCTTATGATCTTATAACCATTATTTCTGCACAATTTTCATTCGATAATAATTTGAATCATACAAAGAGAGCTCTTCTTGCTACTTCCAATCTCAATTGTGCATAATTTATGTTCTGAAGAATAGTAGCCCGGGGAAAAGACAAATTAATCAAAAAATGTCTCCACTCTTAAACTTCCACCAACTCTATGATCCACATGGAACATCTGCAAAAATCAAATCCTTGTTAATATAAGAATTAATAAACCAAGAAATAAAAAAAAAAAAAAAAGTTTAATAAACAAAGCAAACAATGATATTGTTCTCCTCACAAAATTCATATGAAACTTGTACACAAAATTCAGAGGAATGCATTAATAATCCAAACAAATACATGCACACACAATTAGTGGACTCAACCTAGAACGGCAGTGCCAATCCGTACACCAAATAGAAAGATATATTCACTATATTAGCATTAGGCCATCAGAATTGTGTAGGCCATCAGAACTGATGTATCTGAAATGGATGCCCTTTATGCCAACAAACAATCCAATATATATTATGTGATTCCTAGAGAACAATAACAAATTTGACCCAATTTCTAAATAGGAAAAAAAATAAGAACAAACTCCTATGCAAGTTTATTAGAATTCCACTAACTTGTTGACCAACGGGAAAACAAAAATACTCGACTCACCGAATTGGAAAACACTAAAAGTCACTTAAATAAATGTGAGAACATCCTCATTTTTTGCTGAAATTTTTCCCCAAATTATATTAACAACATTATACTCACACTTGCTCATGTTCATACACTCTGAAATCTCTCCCATTTTGTCATGAAACAGATCGGCAAAGGTAAAAATAAGCCACATAGGATAGGTGTAGAAGTAGTGATATAATAGCATGATGCATTAAAAAAAAAAAAGAAACAACATCATGAGCAGTGGGCAAAACAAATACCAAACAGAGAAGATGTTGAATACCTCACATTCTTGAGACATGGATGCGTCTTCTTTAGAGGAGGGGATAACAGTGGATTCAAGTTTGGTTGAGAGTTTGGGAGCAAGCGTTGTTTTAAGAGTGGGAAAAGGTATGTGGGTTATATGAATATTTATGATCAAATTCTGTTATTTTATCATGTAAACTTGAATTTTAAAAAAGTATTTCAAATATCCACCATATCCAAAGAAAAGTTAATAACAGTGGGAAAGGTATGTGGGTAATATGAATATTTATGATCAAATTCTGTTATTTTATCATGTAAACTTGAATTTTAAAAAAGTATTTCAAATATCCACCATATCCAAAGAAAAGTTAATAACAGTGGGAAAGGTATGTGGGTAATATGAATATTTATGATCAAATTCTGTTATTTTATCATGTAAACTTGAATTTTAAAAAAGTATTTCAAATATCCACCATATCCAAAGAAAAGTTATCAACACATAAGTTATAACCCATGAAAATAGGAAATACAATTAACATGAGAAGCCACAGCCGTATAATACCTTATGTCGCTGCATGTATAATACCTTCTGGCTAATTAGCCACATATTGAAGACAGTGGGGATTAAGTCCAGGAGCCATACCTCTGCATTGGACCTCTGTGCAGCTAAAGCAGCATTAGCTGGTAGATGTTGGACTTATTATTGGACTCAATAAGCTTAGGAGAGCCCATAGTTTTGGCTCCACTACCCTTATTAGACTCCGATTGCCGGCGCAGCCTATTGTTAGTCTCTTGCCAAAGCCTCGCCGGCACCACTATCCCTCTAGCCCGTGGCGCTTGTCCAACACCACCACCGAGCTCGTGTGGTCCTGAAGTGGAACCACCGGAAGACACACTATCAGAATCAGAGGAAGCCACAGTTTCTGGTTGTGTAGCTGAATTGCGGCAATAGTTTCATCAACAGGCTCAGTAGCTTTCTCTAAACCCAGATTACACGAATTAGACCTCATTCTTCCACTAACATCATCCCCCATCCTCACTGCATGTATAATACCTTTTGGCTAATTATGACGCCGTCATCGAACAAACCCAGAAACCAAAACAGAACTATGGAACTTTCATGAGGTGAAGCAGTATCCCATGAAATCTCATGATAGAAATAAGAGAATCTGATCATAAAATCTAAGAAACCTCCACCCATAAAATTGAAAACCAAGAAGAAGAGAACTGTAGAAGAAGAGCTTGTGTAAATAAAGAGAGAACGTGGTTTGAAAAAAAGAAAAAAAGAGAACGTGGTCTGTTATTGCATCCTATTTAATTTTTTTTTAAATGAATTTGTTGAATTGATCTGTTGCTTGATTTACTCATTTGTCCCTATGGAATTAAAATTGTATGTTTTAACAAAGTTAAGTAAGCAAGGATATTTGTGAGATTTTGGAAAACTTCACCTAGTGGAGGTGTTTGCTTTATATATATAGATACAAAAGTCAAAACTTATCTTCTTGAAACTTTCTCTTTTACCAATTACCCCTATTAAAATAATAAAGTTAAAAAATAAAATGAAAAATAACCAAACCCCATCTGCCCCTGACACAATCTTAGACCTAGACAATGTTTCATTGCACTCTCCTAAAACAATCCTTGGTTTTATTGCACGCTGTGGCACTGCCATGCCAAAGAAAAATTAAGTAGCTTTTAAATTTTGTATCGTTTGGTTTTTTAATTAGTAATATATTTGATTCATCAAAATAAACAATCCAATATCAGAAAAAAGGTATATATATTTGGGGAAATGAATTTGGCTTAAATTTTGTGCCTTAAGTTAGTGTCTCACCTCATGAGACAAATTTAAATAATACAGATTATTATTTATTACTAAATCACATTATTACTTGTTAAATAATCTTTAGTTAAATACCTCAGGCTTGCCTTGAGGAGGCAGGGCTTGTGCTGCTGCTGTTGTAGTTGCAGCTGTTAATATTAGCAAAGAGAGTTGCATGATAAATAATTAGCATAATCCTCCCATGTAAGGCCATGATCGACAACCACTTAATTCCTTCTAGTGAGAATATTAGTGTAAGCCTACTAAGTATAGTATTGGCCAAGTTTTATGAGTAAAGTAAGTGGTAGCAACTAGCAAGCAAGCCTGGCCTTTATGTGTAGGCATATGGTACTATAGATCGATATGGAACAATAATGGAAGGAACACTCATGACTGGTATGGGTGTAAATTGAGTCTATCCATGGGGTAGTAGAGGTAAGGAATAAAATTTCGAATTTCGATAAAAAATTTTAAATTTTTAAATTTCTACAAAAATTAGACGGAAACGACGAAAATTACTATCAAAATATGAAAATTTTGAACGAAAGTTTACCATATGTTTATTTAACGTATTATCTACTAAATTGATAAAAAATATTGAAGAAACCAAATTATATAGTAGGTTTTATGTGATATAAGATAAATATAATGCACGCTGGAAACAAATACTGTTAAATAAAATTAGTATAATGAATAAATGAAATTAATATATTATTTATACTATATAATCAATAAACTAAACCCTATATATTTTATAATCTATATTCTATATTGTTTAGGATATGGTATATGATATTAGGGTTTAGGCCCTCTACGGTATTTTAAATTATTTTTTATATAAAAATATATTAGAATTTACTAGTTTAGGGTTTAAAAACAACTAAACGAAACTCCAAAACGGCCAAACGAAATCCCAAACCATTTTTTTTCTTTACAATTGCCCAAATGCCCCAAACCTCAATCAACCCTAAATCTTTTCATTTTTTTCTTCTTTTTCTTTCCCTTTTTTTTTTTTTTCTTTTTTTCTTCTTTTTCTTTCCTTTCTTTTCCGCGTGAGTCTCCACTGTTTTTTCTTCTTCTTCTTCTTCTTCTTCTTCTTCTCTCTCTCTCTCTCTCTCTCTCTCTCTCACCCTCACCTTCACCTCTTTCTCCCTCCTCTCTTTCTCCCTCATCTCCCTGCCATCGCCCCCTATCGCCCCGCTGCCATCGCCCCCTGCAAGCCTATTTCTCCCTCGATCTCCCCCCTACCGCCACCCCCTCCTCTTTTTCCCAAAACCATCTCTTTCTACCTTGATCTCCCCCCTACCACCCCCTGCCACCGCCCCTTTTTTCTCCCAAAATCCAGCCTCTTCTCCGAAAACCCAGCAAACCCAAAACCAGTTCTTGATCTCACCGTCGAAAATTTCAACAAAATTTTGAGGATTTTGGCGAAATTTTGATAATTTTGACGAAATTATCAAAAAAAATTTAACAAATATGAGTTTCAATTTCGATATTCCAAAAAATCAAAATTTCACTAAAAATTTTAAAATTTAACACCTTTATTCATGTCTGTTGATGTAATTTACTCAGTCCACTTTAGGTCATTCGACGTTTATCACGATGCTGAGCCACTTCACTAACATCATGCGTCACCAAAGCAAAAAAGTAACTACTTTCTACTATTGCTATACTTTTGATATTTCAAGAACCTTTCTTTTGTGTTTTTTGTTGTGTTTTTATCTAGGCTGTTGTAGATCATGACGTCAGCAAAAAAGTTTTGCTGAGCTCACCTATCATGCATGATTGATGTTTCTACCTTGATTATGAATTATTGTGTCATGCAACTTCGTCCAGTAATTTTTTGGCTTAAGTGCATTCATATCTACTAATTATAGAGTTGATTTTAAATTAATTAATGAACTATAAAATATTTTAAATTTCTTCTTTAACTAGTAAAAAAATAAGGAATAATCGATCCATTAAAAATTTCATCAAAAAAAATCGTTAAGTGCCGCATTGATAATAATGTGGCATTGACGGATAGAAGGCAATAATAAGTTTGACTCCAAAATAATTTTCACTCATTCCACAATGACACGTGAAGAGGAAAAGTAGTGAGCTCATGTCAAAATTATATGCCACGTGTTATAGTGGAATTTGCGAAAAATTATTTTAAGATCAAATCTATTTTTGCCCCATATCAGTGAATGTCATGTTATAAAAATATCAAGTGAACTATATGCAACGTGGCACTTAACAATCATTTTAATGAAATTTCTAATAGATGGACTATTCTATATGTTTTTATTAATTAATAAAATATTTAAAATATTTTAGAATTTATATACCAATTTAAAATAAACCCTTACTTTAAGCCTAATATTTTTCTCATCACATTGTCATGTGTGAATTGGCTCTATTGCGGATGGAAAAATTTGCGGATGAATAAGGGTGTAAAATTTTAGCCGTTAGATCTAATGAATGGCTTAGATCATAAAATAAAAAAATTACTTTTTTATTATTTTTTTCCCCCTCACCTGTGACTCCCCTCCCTTTCTCTTTCTTTTTTTTTTTTTCTTCCTTCTTCTTCTTCTCGCGACCTCACCCCTTTTCTCTTTCTTTTTTCTTCTTCTTCTTCTCGCGACTTCACCCTCTCTCTGATTTTTATTTTCTCCAGCGTCCCTCCTTCTCTCTCTCTCTCTCTCTATCTCTCTCTCTCTCTCTCTCTCTCTCTCTCTCTCTCTCTCTCTCTCTCTCAGCGTCTGGGGTGGTGGATGGTCGAGACACCGCTGGAAAAAAGTCAATGCCGCTGGAAAAATTCTCGATTTTCCCTCGCTGTTGATCGGATGAATGCCAATAGACTCACCGTGGCCTGGGAAAGAAAACCCAGTGGTTTGCCACCTCAATTCCCCCGGAGAACGGCCGATCGACTATGAGGCGATCGGTTCTGGTTTTGTTTGATTCGCCGAAAAACTTTGTTTTCTTGGTGTAGAAAGATAAAGGGGGGTCACGGGTGTGGGGAAAGAAAAAAGAATAAGAAAAAACAAAAAAGATACGGAGGGGGGGTCACAGGTGAAGGGGAAAAAACTAATTTTATTTTTCAATCTAAGCCGTTCATTAAATTTAACGGTTAAAACTTTACACCCTTATTCATCCGCAAATTTTTCCATCCGCAATAGAGCCGCTCCTTGGGTCTATTCATTGTCTGTTAATGTAATTTTCTCAGTCCCCGATTAATTCACGATGGGACTTCACTAACATCATGCATCACCAAAGCAAAAAAGTAACTATTTTCTGGTGTTGCTAGTCCAATATCACATTTTAATCAAAAGCAAGATGATAACTTTTGACTTTGATATTCCAGGAACCTTTCTTTTTATATTTTTGTTTTTTTTATCTAGGCTGTTGTGGATCATGACGTCAGCAAAGAAGTTTTGCTGAGCTCACCTATCATGCATGATTAATTGATATAATTGCATCAGTCCAAAAAAAAAAAAAATTGATATAATTGCAACTATTTTTGAAAGAAACCAAAACCCATGATCATCAATTTTTGGGTCAACTTGAACTAGTAATTTTTTCTCACCAGGTTGTCATTCTGTTAAATTGTAAATCAGACCATTGCTTAGAAAAGATCATTTTTTAATATGCATTTCTAATTCTTAATTTAATAACATAGCATGTCATCTTTGGGCTTTAGGGGAACTTTCTTAATTGGGAATTTAACTTAATAACTCCTTCACACACCCCACCCCACCCCATGACCGAGCTCATTTAAAAATGACCCAAGCTGGACTAGCTCAAGTCCGGATCATTTTAAAACGAGCCAAATCAAGTCCAGTTCTAGCTTGAGAAAAATCACAAGCCAAGCTTGAGGTGAGCTTGAGCTCGATAGAAAATTTACAGGCTGAGTTTGACCAGCAGCTTGGCATTATGTTCGGCTCAACTCATTTACACTCATACTCAAGCTAAATGAGCCAAGCAAAGCTCATTTAAAAAAACGAGTCAAACCAAGCCAAGTTCAAGCTTGAAAGAAAATCAAATGAGCCGACCTTAGCTTGAGCTTAGAAACAATCATCCGAGCTTTAGCTTGATTGAAAATATACAAATCAAGCTTGATCACTTTGGAATTCGACTTGGCTCGGCTCATTTACCCCCCTTTTCTACATCAAAGAAATTTGAAAAAAAAAAAAAAATTAAAATAGGAATTAACATTCCTTCTTTGCCATCAATTACAGAATGCTAAAATAAACCCATAAGGTATATATGCAGCACTTTGAATTATCATAGAATATTAGCACATGGGATGAGGGCCAAAACATTTAGAAGCCTCTGATCATTTGATCAATTTGCTTCATTGCATTATTGAAAATTCTTGGCGCTTTTGTTTCTTATCCATCAAGCACTCACGTCTTTCATGCTCATTATACGTACACTCTGCCTATGGAGCACCAACAATCCCTCTTCCAACCCCTCATCCATGAAGGACCAGCAAAAATAAACCCATCTCTCCACATCACCATCATCATCCGTTTCCTTTCACTCATCGTCGATCGTTGGAGTAATCTCATTGTGGGCAAACCACGAAGCATCCAAAGGCTTCGACATCAATATCATAAATGACCCAAAACGCTTCGCCCTCTTCTATGTCTCCAGCGACAAAGCCACCCTAATAATCTTCAACACCAGCAATTTCACCGAACACCTTCTGTACCCTGTTGACAGTGACCACCCCAAGAAGCACGGCAACCATGTCTCTCTCATGCTTTTTAGCCTCAATTTGACCGACAACAACAATATATGGGGCTCGTCGTTCACTCCTGCAACGAAGAACCTTACAAACTCGATCATAACATAAGTATATAAGAGCAACTTCAAACAGGACAGAGATCTAGTATTTGTACAAGCACAAAATACATACACAACTTTATTTCATCAAGAAAAAAACCTTTCCGATCCACATTACAGCAGTACATATGTATGCTCACATACTTTTATTTTAGGAGGCACACTAACTCAAATGAAATAAATTAACTACAATTCAGTACGAGATCCCTAGTAAGGGATAAATGAACTAATTATCGGCCAGCATCATTAGTCTTTAATGTTTGGGCCTGAGTTTGCATGCTTCTGTCGTACTCAAGAGTACCGGTTGGAATACTACTCGAACCACCAACATCACCTTCACCTTTCACATCCACAACGTAAGCATTTAAATTAGGTGATCCAAGCAAGTGGTCAGTCTCTTTGGGAGATCGTTTGTAATCAACCTTTTCTGCATGCTTCTCCATATCTTCAATTAATCCCTCGAGCTCCATGGATACTACTTTCATGGAAGGCCTTTCCCCCCCTTTTAACCTCAAACATCTTTTTGTTAAATCCGCCACTTTTTGCACCAACTCAAAGTTCCCCTCCTTGACTATTTCAGCGTCAAGAATTTTACCCAAACTACCATCTGCCATCGAACAAACAAAGAAGTTTGCTAGGTTTCTTTCTGCCTCAGGCTTTTCGAAAGAAAGTGCCTGTGTGCTTGTTAGTAGCTCTGCTAGCACAACTCCAAAGCTATAGACATCACTTTTTTCTGTTAGAGTGTTTGACTGAAGATATTCAGGGTCTAAATATCCTAGTGTGCCTTGCACTAAAGTTGATAGCTGATCTTGATCTTCAGGAACCAATCGTGAAGCTCCAAAGTCGGACACTTTCGCCGCGTAATCCTTGTCTAATAGTATGTTTGTTGCTTTCACATCTCGGTGTATGATTTGCAAGGAAGTAGAGTAGTGTAAGTATGCTAGTGCATCTGCAGTACCTGCTGCTATATTCAATCGTTTCTCCAACGAGAGTGGTGGCCGTGGTCCGTCTTTGCCCACTTTTTTATGAATGTGATCATAAAGAGTCCCATTGCTGACGTACTGGTAAACCAATATGGGCGTTGGAGTCTCCAAACAACAACCCAAGAGCCTCACCACATTTCTGTGGTTGATTTCAGAAAGAACAATCACCTCATTAACAAACTGATTACTTTGGGCTGGGGGGGCATTAACTTTGGACTTCTTTATGGCAACATCTGTTCCATCTGACAGTTTTCCTTTGTAAACTGTTCCATAAGCTCCTTCACCAATTTTTTCTTGGTAATTGTGTGTGGCTGTAATGAACCGACCCAAGTTTCATTTTTTTATAAGATCAAGTTAATTTCATTCGGTGGTGATCCAGTAAAGAAGTTTAATTTGAAAGAGACTTATACATATTAATAAGAAACGGGAAATTTAGGAAAGATAAAATTTTTAGAAAAAAAAAAAATTTAAAATTTCAATAGACGAGGGTAATGAAGTAGTAATTCATAACGTTTTTCCGAAGACGGACTTTAAATTTGGGTCACGGTTTGAGAGAGAGTGGAGCGTAACATTATAGGGGCAATTTTGTCCTTCCACAAGAAAGTTCTAGAATCTTTGAGTATTAAGATCAGATTTTTCTAGAAACCCCACCAAATTACTCAGCACACCCCCCATATTTCTCTCTCTCTCTCTCTCTCTCTCTCTCTCTCTCTCTCTCTCTCTCTCTCTTCACTCTCCTTCTCTCTCTCCCCGCACTCATTTCTCTCTGTTTTCTGTTCCACCCGCAACAACCCCTGCACACACTCAGCTCCACCCAAACTCAGCCCTCCGGCCACTTCCCCGACGACCCAAGACCATCCCCGAGCTGTTCTCGCCGGCGCCAACCCCAGACCAGCCCCCTTCGCCAGCCAGCCACCACATCGACGAGGGGCACAACACACCAGCCCGCAACCCACTCCCTGTGCGCACTAGCCCGGCCAATTCAGGCCACCACCCGACAAGCCCAGGCCACCGATGAGCCCCTAGGAGCCTCCCCCTTGCAGCCCAGGCCCCACACGCGCAAGAACAAGGCTAGAGGAAGCCAATCCCGCATGCACAGTAACGACGCCAGAAACCCCCCCGTCTCGCCAGATTTCGACCATCTTCGACCTCTAAACATCCCGGATTTCGGTGGGTTTTCTTCTCCTATTATGGGTTTTTCATTTTCCTTATGAATTAACAGATTTAATTTGAATTTTGTGGAAGATTGGAATTGGGGTTTGATGTCATTTCGGGTTTCCTAAGAAATTCGAAGTTGGAGGAGTGTTCTTGATGAGTTTGAGATGATTTTCACTCTAGGAATCTTAAATTTAGGATTATGATCATAAACTTTGAGAAAATTTCAAGGAAATATAGAGGAATTGAAAAATTCGATTGGAGGTATTGTGCCCAAATTTGTTAATGGAGAAATTGGCAAAATGAGGTGTTTCTAAATGCATTGAGGACAATTTTAAATCCTTAGGATCCCTAGTTTCTGTTATAAGTGAAATAAGTAAGGGAAAGTTTGCAAATTTGAGAAAATGGGAATATAGAAAAAAAAAAAAATTTGCTTAACTGGGTAGGATTAGATAGGGTTATGGAAGTATATAGAGGAATATTTTAGATGTTTCCAAGTTGTTGGAGGCGTTGTATGATGGGTGAATTAAAACGAGACCAAGAAGTCAAGAGAAGAACACTTAGATTCAATTCCACACTTTAATCTACGTTCTATACCAAGTCTAATTTATGTTTTGTATGCTTGGTTGTTTTAGGCGACGCTCCCGAGACTAGAGGTGATTCATCCGGAGGCCGACACTAGGCTCCAATATTGTGAGTGGATTTTCTTTTGCTTGCAAAGTTTATGAGTTTTATGGTTTTTATATTACTTTCGAAATTTTGAGTTAAATAATGAAATAATGAATTGAGTAAAGTCTGTTTTGCATTAATAAATATTTTAATGAATTGGATTATTTGTAAGACCCCGTATTTTTCAAGGAGTTATTTTAAATATTTTGCGAATTTATTTTAAGGATTTTGGGAATTTATTTGGAAATTTAAAAGGTTTTGGTTTAATTTTTAATTTTTGTTTTAAATTGGGCTTGACCCAAAAGTTGACTTTTAAAACTAATGGACTTTCTTCTTTGACTTTGGGCACGTTGGAAAGGTCTCGAGTCCACGAGTTCGTAGACACGCGGCACGCGTCAATCAGAGTTACGGGCATTTGAAATAAAGGGCAAACTTGTAATTTTTACGAAAGTGGGTTTAAATACCCAAAAGTCAGATTCTCTCTCTCTCTCTCTCTCTCTCTCTCTCTCTCTCTCTCTCTCTCCCCCCGCACGTCTGTCTCTCTCTCGTCCCTCACCCTTGCCGTCCCTGCCACCGGCGCGTGGCGGCGCGTCCGGCGGCGGCTGGTGTCGAACTTTGGCTCCCCGCCATCGCCGCCCTCTCCTCTCTCTACCCCTGGTCTCCGTTCAACCCAGAAAAGCCCCGAAAACCCGAAACCCAGCCTAGACCCGATTTAAGCCTCGCCGTCGATCTGACTGTTCCGGCGAGATTTGGGTGGCCGGACCCACTGGGTCTTGTTCGCCTCACCACGGCGAGTTCAGCCGTGGTATCCTCCTGCTCCGATGATGCTCCACGACGGAGCAATGAGCTCGGGAAGTCCAAGTCAGCCGCCGGCTTCCGCCGTCGTTTCCGGCGTTTCCGGCGAGAATTGGCCGTCGACCCAGGTATAAAGGTTGATCCTCTCGACGTCTCCTTCGTGCCTGTATAATTTGTTTTCGTTGATTTTGAATTTTGAAATTCGCGCAGGTTGACCACCACAGACCACCGCGGGTCCCGCCGCGTTTGGCCACACCGATAGCTGGAATTGTTGATTTTTGGCCTATGGCCAGTCACCCGAAGCTTGTGGTGAGTTTTCGGTGATTTTTAGTGTGTTTTGTGTGTTGTTCTAGGTTGGGCAGCCACCGTGTGTGGTGGCGGCCGTCCGTTCGGTCGTCAGTGGCCCAATTGTGTTTCTGAATTGTATTTGTGGATTGTCTGGTCTTAACAGGTACACGGGCTCGGGAAATCTCATTCCCGATGTCGTTATGCTGCCGGATTTGAGATCCGAGCAAAGGAGCCAAGAAGGGCATTTCGGTCTTTTTGCGTAGTTAGACTGTGAGTGAAATTAGCTAGTTTAACTGTTGTTTGATTTCTTGTGTGCATTTGTTTGCTAGGACTTGATTTGAATAGGACTTGGTAAGTTTAGGCTTGAATCTTGGAGAATGGAAATGAGGATAATTATGCACTGAGGTTATTAAATTAAGACGGGAATGATTTGAGGTTGACGATTAGGCAATTGAATGGCAGAATAATAATTATTATTATTTTTGGTGGGGTTAAGATGGGAATTTGAGGAATTATGTTTATTTTGATGCTTGGATGATTTGTGATGAAATTGTGATGTGAATTAGTAATTATGGGTGTCATTATGGATTAATGTTTGAGGTTAATTATTTCGTCATTTCACTCATACGAGCTCTAATGAGCTTACCGGGTTATTTGTTTGAATGACCCGGTGTACCATGGATATGGTGCAGTGTGGTTATTGGTGTTTTGCAGGTTAAGCAGGCTGAGGAGGCAGTGAGGAGAAGACGAAGCAGTGGGACTTATTTTAATTTGATTCAATTGATTTTATACAGTGAATTTTACATAAATGTTTTGGGCTCACACTCTTATTTATTTAACATATTTATTTATTATATTAAGTGCATGGCTCATTATTTGAAAAGAGGTTTAAAGGACAAGTTTTCAATGTATTTTTGGGCCCTAGGATCGGGGCGTTACATTATTTGCCATGTTGATCTAAGGGTTATTAAATAATTAAACAAATTATTTAATAGGCCGTCTAAGTACCCACCGATTATTAAGTAGGTCTTTGGGATCCATCACGGCACACACATAGGCTTTGGGCCGTGTGCCGGGATGCCTCGCCCTTTGGGGGTAGTCTACGTGCACGTGCGACACTTTGGCTTATTGTACGACGGCGATTCGACGGTACAAGGGCCACCATATGTCCACTTGTATGACGGCGATTCGACGGTACAAGGGACACCATAAGTCCACTCGCATGACGGCGTTGTGACGGTGCGGGTGGAAGGGCAATCTACGTGCATGTACGACACTTTGGCTTATTGTACGACGGCGATTCGACGGTACAAGGGCCACCGTGTGTCCACTTGTATGACGGCGTTGCGACGGTACAAGGGACACCGTAAATCCACTTGCATGATGGCGTTACGACGGTGTGGGTGGAACGTTAAGAAGACGCTCCACTTGGTGCGACAGTCTTGTACGGTACCAATGTGGAGCCCGTCAAATGGGTACTTATATGGCCAATGATAATCCTAAAAACTTTATTAGATAAAAATATTTTTAGTCATTCTTTTTATCAGTTCAAAGCATATTTTAAAATAGGGGAAATCTATTGAGTTTGTGCAATTGAGAATATTAATAAAATGTTTTACCTTATTAACTTGGTTATCATTTGATTTGTTCATCCACTCACTGAGTCTTTCTCACCGTGAGTCATTTTCTTTGTGTTTTAATGGTTCCCCAGGTGGAAGCGGCAGCCGGTCACAATTTTCTCGTCGAGGCGGGCTTTCTCTTCGTATTGTATAGTGTAGGATTTCATGTAGACCTTATCTTGTAGTTTGGCTCTGATGTTTGGTTGTAACCTTATGAAATTTGTAAATTTTATGTTGGGTCGGAGACCCAAATTGGTTGTGGTAGGGAAGTTGAAAATTAGAAGTGTGTTTTAACAGGTTATAAAATTTTGGATTAGTCCATTTTCAGGGGAGGTTCTGCCGAATTTTCGGTAGAATTTTCCTTGATTTTGGATCCCGCAGGACCTCTTCGGGTTTCAGGGTGAAAATCCAGGAGCGGTCTTGTCAGTGGCCTTCTTAAGCTCTTCTTCAGTAAAAATTCTGGCTGTTGTCGCAACAGTTCCATTGTAACTAGCCAATTGTTGTTTTAAATGTAAGCCACCATTTTGTTTAAAGTACATGTCTTTGAGTCTCAGGAACTTTCTTCTCTTCATTCCACAATATATCCAAAAAATTATAATCAGTAAAACAAAGAAGCTCGCAAGCACACCTGGACAAAAAGAAATCATAACCAAATTTGATTAATATAGATTAATTATTTATGCAATTCTATATAATATCTTGGGGTTGGATGTCAAAAGTAGATAGGGCGGAGGTACATGTGGCCCTGAGGTCGCAACGCCGTCATGCGAGTGGACTTATGGTGGCCCTTGTACCGTCGAATCGCCGTCGTACAATAAGCTAAAGTGTCATACGTGCACATAGATTACCCTTCCACCCACACCGTCGCAACGCCGTCATGCGAGTGGATTTGGGGTGTCCTTTGTACCGTCGAATCGCCGTCATACAAGTGGACTTACAGTGGCTCGTGTACCGTCGAATCGCCGTCGTACAACAAGCCAAAGTGTCGTACGTGCACTTAGATTGCCCTTCCACCCACACCGTCGCAACGCCGTCATGCGAGTGGATTTAGGGTGTCCCTTGTACCGTCGAATCGCCGTCATACAAGTGGACTTATAATGGCCCGTGTACCGTCGAATCGCCGTCGTACAACATGCCAAAGTGCCGTACGTGCACGTAGACTACCCCCAAAGGGCGAGGCATCCCGGCACACGGCCCAAAGCCTATGTGTGTGCCGTGATGGGTCCCAAAGACCTATCTGTAACCATATCAAAGCTGGGTACTTATACGGCATTTAAAAATCATCCACACTAAATTGTCTCAAAACCACTCAAATAATCTTTATGCTGAAAATAGATCTTAAATTTCTCACACATTTCACGATCGACTCAAGTTTGAGCAAGTCCTTGGAATCAACAAAATTGCCATGTTTGTAAGGTTTATCTCTCACAACTTGTAAAATCAAATTACAGTATCAATTCTCAAATAACAATCATTATATAAATTAAAACTTAAAATGAAAACCTCCATTGAGTACAAATAAATCCTTTGACAAGAATTTAAGATAGAAACATTAATTTGACCAAGAAAAAGCATACTTTGAAAATCATAACTCATATATAAACGGTCAATTCCCAAGATCTTTCAACTCAAACCATACTTAGATAAATCAAGAGGGCATTTATTTATAAGGCATGCAACACATTTCAAAAGTAAGAGTTCACTCGCTGCCTACTCTGGACTAGACCGAAACCTTTCCGAAATTGATTCCTACTCACGACCCTTCACTTGTTTGTCACTCAAATCATACCAATACTTTCTCAATACTCAATTCGATCAAATCGGTATAATAATCGCCTAATCATCATTTATTTACTTCGACAATAAACATTTCTTTCCTAATTCAACAATTATCCTCAGGACAAACTCTAAAATTCTAAATTTATTTCCTTAACCTCAGATCCTCATCAATTCATTCTCATGATCCAAATCCTACCCTTAGTCTTCCTAACATAAAGCATTAATCACACAAAACAGACCATTCAATAACAGTACTCTACATTACAATCCAATAAGCATCATCACAGTTCCACTGCTCGGATACCAAATCCGGCAGCATAACGGCATCGGGAATAAGATTTCCCGAGCCCGTGTACCTGTTAGGACCAGAAACCAACTTCAATATATACAGAAATTTAACAGAATTCTCTAAACAACCTCCGAGGGTCTCCTAGGAGTTCAATTTGGGCAAAAAGAGACAAATAACCGCTGACCCGCCGCCACAAGTGGCGGAGGCAGTGGTGGCAGCGGCGACAGGTCCTAAAAAATTTGGTTTTTCAACTAAAATCAACCCCAATCAACCTAGGCACTTCAATTGGACCAAAAACAACTCAGAATTCATTCAACTATGCTTAATTCAAGGTAAACCCGAAATGGGTACAAGCCCTAAAAATTTCGATCTCCAAATTCTCAAAATTGACACACAAGGACAAGGGGGAAAGAAAGCCCATACCTAGAGGATCATTTCTCGTAACTGGATCGAGGGCCAAATCTCGCCGGAAACGCTGGAATCGGCGGCGGAAGCCGCCGGCCTTGAGTGGTCGATTCGCTGTCGTGCGAACTCCAATGGACGATCGGAGGGTACCATCGTGACGGATTCGACGAGAGGGAGCTTTCTGGGCCAGAGCTGGGTTGCGAAACCGCCGGAACCGCCGCGTCACCACCGGAGCTACAACCGGCCTAAACTGGGTTTCTGGTTTGGGGAATGCATAGGCTGAACCGATGCCAGGGAAAGGAAGAGGGAGGGACGGCGAGGAGATCTGGGCCGGTCCCGTCGTCAGCCACGGCCGGACGCGCCGCCACGCGCCGGTGACAGTGGCGGCTGCACAGTTGCAGCGAGAGAGAGGTGTGCGGGAGAGAGAGAGAGCACCCGGAGAGAGGAGAGAGAGAGTGAGTGAGAGAGATATATATAAATTTAAAATAAACTTTTGGGTCTTTCTAGAAACCTCTAGAACCCAAAAGTCTAAATTGCCCCCCCAAACTTTGTTCGTCTGTAAAATTCAAACCGTAACTCGAAATGATGCGTGCTACGTGTCTATGAACTCGTGGGCTCGAAACCTATCCAACGGACCCAAAGTCAAAATCGAAAACCCATTTATTTTAAAAGTCAACTTTGGGTCAAGCCCAATTAAAAATTAGCCCAAAATCTTTAAATTTCCAATTAAATTTGGGTCGGGTCGTTACATCTAATGTTTCTTTTTGAGCTTCAAAGGTTTGAAAATCATATATAGACTATATGTATTTCAATGAAATTTTTTATTCACACTTGGTCGGCTAAAATCTTTTACCTAATTTTTTACGATGATGATTCTTGTATAAAGACTTATAAAATAGACGGCTTCGATCATCAAATTACAATGCGGAGTGAGTCTCATAAATCATACATCATCATGTTTAAGATGAAGTATACTTCAACGGAAGGGGCATATATATATATATGTATCATGTATGTGCATTGATATATTTACCTACATATAGTTATAGTTGTAGGTACACTATTATGTTATTATGAATATGTTTGTAGGTATATTAATATTAAGTTATGTGCGTTACAACCATGTTCATATTTGTCGGGATGTTAATGTACCTATGTGCTAATAATTTAACAATATTGTATCTACAAATTAATATATAAAGTCATAGGACCACAAAACTAGCTAACAAACAATCTAAAGTACATGCACCTGGTTTAATGAAAATTTGAAAGATGGATATATAATTTTTCTTTATAAGAAAAAAGATTACGAGAATTTTGGGTTCTTAGCTTTTTGTTGGCAAAAAATTTTGGAGCGCAAAAATGGAGTTTTAGATGCAGTCCTTTGTATTCAATGACATATATAATATTACTGTTTTTCTTAGACAAACTATTTGACCTTTTCTCATTTAGATCTGTTTTAGCAAGCAGGCAAGTACTCATCTATTTCAATTCCTTTATTATTTTCTGTCTACTTTTTGTTTTGAAACTCATGAATAACTATACATGTACGTAGTACGACTTGTGTGCTGTATATTTCTCATGGCATGGTTTCGGTGTTCAACTAATTAATTAGCTATAATGATATATACATAGGGTGCATATATGTGCTAGGATTCAGATTAGGATTGCAGAACCAGAGAGAGAAGAAGAGGAAAAAGAGAGAAATAGAGAGAGCAGGAAGAAAGAAGTAATGAGAAAATTGTTTGATTACTATTCACACTGTATTCGTACAACAGGGGTTACATATATTATATATGTGTGGCTGTGAGTTGTTCTAACAACTTAACTGCTTGACAGCTAGGCACATTACAAATCATAACAGATCTAATTAACTATGCCTAATGACAGTAATAACTCACTAATCCTCATCATTAACCTCATGACTTAACATCCCCCCTCAAGCTTAAGCATGGGGGACCAAGCTTAAGATTGTGACGAAGGAAAGTAAACTGTGGAGAAGGAAGTCCTTTGGTTAATATATCTGCAAGTTGGTCACTGCTTGAAACATGATCAAGATGAAGGTCTCCTCTGGTAACTCGTTGTTGGACAAAGTGATAGTCAATAGCAATATGCTTTGCACGTGAATGAAATACTGAATTTGAAGACAACGCAATAGCAGATTGACTATCACAATGCAATAAAGGAGCTGAAGCAAGAAACTGAAAGTTTAATTTAGGTGATCTATTAACTTAATTAACTTGATTAATTTTACTTTCAGTGATCGGACCCCAATTTTTGGTTTATGTGATTACTCACGAACTAGTCAACCAAACACAACTCAGACAGTCCAGTAACAAAATGTGAAACTCCACATTGACTTCTAAAAACCAAAATCACTTCAGTAAAACAACACAAATCAAACACACCAAGGATCAAGTGACATCCTATACACTCAGAGGATCCATCACAATAGGCATCCCAGTGTTATCCACAACTACAGTGGTGTGTGATTTTCTAAACAATTATATAAGGCATATATCAATTTTAATCAAATAGCTCCAGTACAGATTTGTGTTTAAAAGGTGAGTGAGTCAGTAATCATAACAACACAAATATGGAAGACAGAAACACACAAGATGTTCACCCAGAAAAACCACAAAGGGTAAAAACTGGGGGTCTATCCAGCTGACCAGGCAATCCACTAAATCAGAAGTTCAATACAAAGGAGGGCACTCAGCACACAAGCTCAATCACTAAGTCCTAGACTAAGTGGCAGCTAGCTTACCCATTTTGTGCAACTTCCATACGCAAGGCAGATGGTCATTCATGAAGAAGGCAGCTCCACTCCAAGCTCATCAACCCATGGCACCAATCCGCACCAAGCTCAGTGGTTTCATCAATGCATGAACATGATATGCAAATATAGGATTCACAAACAAAGATTAATCTTCTCAAGCTATCGGCATGAAAAGATCAATATTGAATCCTTCAACTTAAATCTAAAATGAATGTGTTTGAAGTATGTATGAAGACATTTAAGCACTCAAACCCATATAGAATTTCAGATTTAACAAAAACAATTTCAGAAAATCTCTAAGTGATTTTTCAAGAATTAAAAATCATTTTCTGAAAATTTATGAAGATGAGCACCTCACATGGAAAATACCCAGCAGTGAAAACCCAAGAATTCACGCTCTAAAATGGCTCATCGACGTACCCACCAGATCTGGACAGCCAGCCCACTTATCCCCGTACACACCCACGCAAGAGGCATGTTCGCCCATGCCACGTGGAAGCCAATCAATGGCTGTCCACAAAAGACGGATTATGGGCATATTCCCTTTGTCCTAGAAGGGTATCCTAGTATTTACTAAGGATAGAAATAAGCAGCTGTCAAAAGGAATTTTGCATTTAAAAATCAGAATGTAGAAGATGATGAATAGTGTGTGTGCGTGAATGGGAAAGAGGAAATCAGATCTGAATGCTACAGTGGAGAAAACAAGTCTTGTGCAATGCACATGCATGTCTAATACTAAATAGAATATGGGCTTTCAAAGAATTGGGCTTAAAAAGCAAAACCCGAAATGACCCACTGTAGCAACTGTAATTTAAGTAACAGTCAGTAACAGTCACTGTACGTGAAAAACAGTGTTCATTATGATCAGTGAATGACTAGTCAAATAGACAAAAATCTGTTAATTTCATGAAATGAATGAAGTGCAGTATACCTTGTGACTTGTTCATTCTTGACTCCTTCAAAGCAGCAGACCTTGTCCTAAATCTAGCCTAGAGCTTGTGAGTGAATAAATACAAATTAATACAATTGTTTTGACAAGGAAAATAGCCAACATTAACAAATCTTAAAAACTAACAATCTCCCCCTTTGGCTTTCCTTGACAAAACAATAACCCATTTATCTCACAAGACTCTCAACACACAGCCCAACACTTGTTATAATGTACCTGCATGAAGAAAAACTTGCACAACACAAAGTATGATAGTATGCAGTTCAAACGCAGCAAGCAATGGAGATTAAACAACCAATACATTCTCCCCCTTTTTGTCATGGAAAGACAAAAGGGCATACATGAAAAAGAAGAGTGAAGTTCAAGTGAACATAGAGTTGGTAAAGTATACAAGAAAAATCAATGGCAATATGGTCAAAGAGAAACTGAAGTAAATGCCATAACTTCCCTGAAATTTGAACTCCCCCAAGGACGAACGCCCCCTAAAGACTAACTCCCCCTAAATGCTAACTACCCTAAAGACAAACTCCCCTTAAAGACAAACTCCCCCTAAATGCAACATCTCGATACCGGGCTTGCAGAATATAGACATGTAATATGAGGGACAGCCAGAGAAGAACCTAGGTATGCAGAAAAGTCTAAAATGCCCTTTAATGAACAGTAATCCAAGGTGCAGAATGGTCCTGTGAAAATGACTCTGGGTTTGACGATTGTTAGACAAGTCAAAATGAACAAGCTGCGTACTGGAGCATAAAACAAAAAAGATAGAGGAATCCTTAGAGAATTGGAAGCAATGACATACAAAAGTAATTGATGAGTTAGATGTGCTTCAGGGAATTTATTTTTGACAAAACAAATTTGACAAAACAACAAACACACTTGAGAAGAATTATCCACCAATGTCAACACTCTACTAGATATGGAAAATGAAGATTGCAAATTTTGTGTAAGAAAATAAGCATATTTGGGATATAGGGAGGTCAATGCTAACATTCAAGACTTGTTCAAGATGGTAAAACAATGTCAATGACAATCAAAGAGGTTAAATAAGTTTCATCCACAACAAGAGATTAGAATTCAACCACTCAATAGAATTTCTAATTTGGGAACAATTCTTGAAAACAAAGTTTTTCAACTCATGACAATGGCTTTTCAAAAATTATTTTCATTTGTTTTGTTTAGGCACATCCCAAGTTAAGTGCAATGAATTGGTCCAATTTTGCGACTCTTTACCCTAGAACACCATCAAAACACCTTGTTTCTCCCTAGGGCCGTGACTTCTTTGGTCACACTTCCTTCCTTTTTTTTGTTGTTTTTGTATGGTGCACATTTGTTCAAATGAGGAAAATTTTAGCTAAAGATGTGTCACAAATGAGGGATTATATTGAAGGGCTAAATTGCATCCTCAAACAAATTGTCATTGAAAATCATTTAACAAGTTTGATTGATTATGACAAAGTGTTGAAATAAAAAATCTCAAGGCTAACATTTGACAAGAAGGGGGGATTATGCTTATTGACATGACTCATGTTATGCAAGAACCTTTTTGAATATCAATGAGAGTGTGACACATAATGTTAAGATCTTTCAAGGTGGTTATTTTCTTTAAAAGAAAAACTACTTAACCAAATAAAAGAAACTTAAACAACGAAGCACATTTAACTACAAAGACTCATGCATGTGTACAAATGCCAATTGACTTCCGAAGACTAATGTGCTTTGGATTCTCTAGAGCTTTTGTAAAGATGTCCGCAAGTTGTTGTTCGGAAGGAACAAAAGTCAAAGTAAGAGTTCCACTCTCCACAAGATCTCGAATGAAATGATGTCTTATGTCAATATGCTTGGTTCTAGTGTGTTGCACCGGATTCTTGGAGATATCTATAGCACTCATGTTATCACAATAGATGAGAAAAGTTTTCTCATCAATTCCATAATCGGCTAACATTTGCCTCATCCAAATAAGTTGTGTACAACAACTCCCTGCTGCTATGTATTCAGCTTCAGCAGTCGACAAAGAGACAGAATTCTGTTTCTTGCTATGCCAAGACACTAAGTTATTCCCAACATAGAAAGCACCACCCGAGGTGCTCTTCAAATCATCACTACACCCAGCCCAATCGGAGTCACTAAATCCAACCAATTTAGTGTTGGTATCATGGGTATACCACAACCCATAGTCAAGAGTCCCACTTACATATTTGATGATTCTTTTTGTTGCAAACAAATGGGATTCTTTGGGATCACTTTGGAACCTAGCACACACTCCTACCGCAAATGATATGTCCGGTCTACTAGCTGTGAGGTAGAGGAGACTTCCTATCATGCTTCTATACAAGGTTTGGTCCACTTGCTTACCACTTGGATCCCTATGAAGTTTGGAGCTTTTACTCATTGGAGTAGTAGCCACTTTGGAAGACTCAAGCCCAAACTTTTTGACCAAGTTTCTAGCATACTTAGATTGGGAGATAAATATCCCACTATCTACTTGCTTAACTTGCAGCCCTAAAAAGAAATTCATTTCACCAACTAGACTCATTTCAAATTCACTAGACATTACATCAATGAATCTCTTAACATGAAAATCTGAAGTTGAACCAAAGACAATATCATCCACATAAACTTGAGCAATCAAGACATCATTTTTTAACCTTTTTACAAATAGGGTCTTGTCAACCGACCCTCTTTGATACCCATTGGACAACAAGTGATGAGAGAGTCTCTCATACCAAGCTCTTGGAGCTTGCTTCAGCCCATACAAGGCTTTCCTCAATTTATAGACACCATCTCTCATGTGAGGATCCTCAAAACCTTTTGGTTGTTCTACAAAAACTTCCTCATTCAAGTAACCATTTAAAAACGCTGTTTTGACATCCATTTGATACAATTTGAACTTAAGATGACATGCAATGGCACAAAGCAACCTAACGGACTCAAGTCTAGCAACGGGTGCAAAAGTCTCATCAAAATCAATACCCTCTAATTGAGAGTACCCTTGAGCAACAAGCCTAGCCTTGTTTCTAACTACATTCCCAAATTCATCGGATTTATTTTTGAATATCCATTTGGTTCCAATGACATTTGTGTTGGTTGGTCTCTCTACAAGAGTCCACACTTGGTTTCTCTCAAATTGGTTCAATTCCTCATGCATTGCACTCACCCATTCCTCATGATTGAGTGCTTCTTTGACATTTTTAGGTTCAACAATGGAAACATAGCACACATGAGCAAGTTCATTGGCCATTTGTTTTCTAGTCCTAACTGGCTGGTCTAAAGAACCTAGAATTACATCTTCACCATGGTTACACCTCACCCATCTTGGTTTTTCAGATCTGTCACTCAGAGTTTTGTCATTTTGTTCGCTCTCTGACTTGTCAAACTCAACAATTTTTGAGTCATCAGTAGGTTCATCACTGTCTGACTTGGACTCTTCTTTAACCAAACTAACCTCTTTAGGATCAGATTGTGGGAACAATCCATCCTTATCTGCAGCCATTTCAATAGATGCATCATGATCATCTATTTTCACATTTATGGATTCCAACATAGAATTTGTTCGCAAGTTGAAGACTCTAAACGCTCTACTGTTGGATGAATAGCCTAAAAACAGACCCTCATCACTCTTGGAATCAAATTTTCCCAAATGTTCTCTATCCCTAAGGATGTAACATGCACTCCCAAACACTCTAAAGTGTGTAACCTTAGGTTTCCTACCCTTCCACAGTTCATAGGGAGTCTTTTTGGTTCCCGGCCTAAGGTAGACTCTATTTATGATGTAACATGCTGTGTTTACCGCCTCAGCCCAGAAATGTTTAGCAAGATTTTTGCTATTCAACATCACTCTAGCCATCTCAATCAAAACCCTATTCTTTCTCTCAACGATTCCATTTTGTTGGGGTGTTATTGGAGCTGAGAATTCATGTTTAATACCCATTTGACAACAAAACTCATCGAATTGAGAGTTTTCAAACTCAGTACCATGGTCTGATCTGATTCTGGACAGGGTTGACAGACTCGACATACCTTCACTTTTCTGCAGTTTCACAATCTTGACAAAATGATGAAATGTCTCCGACTTGTCCTTAAGAAATGACACCCAAGTGTACCTAGAAAAATCATCTACCATGACTAGAATGTATTTCTTTCCACCTATTGACAAGGTTTGGACCGGACCAATTAAATCCAAGTGAATTAGTTCAAGTGTCCTAGAGGTGCCTATGTCTTTGACTCTTTTGTGTGGTTCTTTGGTTTGCTTCCCCATTTGACATGGACCACAAACAAAAGTTTCGGGCTTTCCTATCTTTGGAAGACCTCTAACTATCTCATCCTTAGACAACTTGTAAAGGTCATGAACATTAATGTGACCAAGTCTTTGATGCCAAAGAGAGCTAGTGTCATCAATAGCTCTATTGCAAGTATTCTCAATTTTTCCAACATTGCCATCAAACACATAGCAATCATCCCTAGACCTAGGGGCATTCAAGATCTCCCTTCCTTGGGAGTCAACAATTCTACATCCACTCTTGGACATACACACTTCACCACCCCATTCATCACAAAGTTGGCTAATACTAAGCAAATTAGAATTTAGCCCATCAACAAATCTTACATTTTTCAATTCGGGTATACCGGGTATGTGTACAACCCCCTTTCCACTCACATATGACTTCTCTCCTCCTCCAAAAGTCACACTACCACCATCATAAGGAGCAAGAGAGGTAAAGACCTCCTTATCTCCCGTCATATGTTTGGAACACCCACTATCTAGGTACCAAATGTTCCTCTTAGTGGCTGAAAAAGCATTCAAGGTTACTAGACATTTGGTGGAGCTCTTCACAACCCATCTTTGATGTGAACTTGGCTTATTTTTGGGAAGTGGGGTGACAAGTAAGGCAATTTTGGTTACCTCTTTGAGTAGATTGTTCACTTGCTCTTGTAGAGAAACATTTCTCTTTGGTTCACTTGATTTCTTTCCTCTAAGTTTGTTGCAATTTGGTCTAATGTGACCCTTGACATGACAATGATGACAAACCGGGACAAACTTTGTTTTTCTAAGTGAAGTAGAACAATCAATTTGTGTGACACTTGATGTAGCTTGACTTGACTTAGAATGAGATGCATTTTGACCAATGTCAATGAAACCTAGGCCCTTTTTGACACTATGATCAGATTTTGACTTGACAAAAATAGTCTTTGTGTTGGATACACTAGGACTATTTTCACTAAAACCCAAACCGGTTTTGTCACCATGATGCTTTCCAATCCTAAGCATCCTATCAACCTTTTCAGCCCCAATGGTGAGCTCAACAATGCTCTCATTTGCTTCATGAACTTCTTTTTCAAGCTTTTCATTCAAAGATTTAAAATAGATGTTGCTCTCCTTGAGCACTTTGACTTGACTCTCAAAATTTTGTTTCAAGATAGCCACACTTTCTAATTCACTCTCTAATGACTCAATCTTCTCACACAATTTCAGTTTAGCATTCTTTAGTTTCTGATTTTCTTCCTTTATGCTAAGAGTTTCGGTGAAAAGTGAGTCATACTTATCACAAAGTGCAGTGTAAGACTCATCATCAGGAACAGATTCTGAGTCCGACTCACCATCTACTTGATCAATCTCCTTGATTGATGCAACAAATGCAACTTCATCACCCTCAACATCGGAAGAAGACTCACAATCATTTGAGTCATCACTCTCACTATCACTCCAAGTGATTTTCATGGCTTTATTCTTACTAGAAGAATGATTCTTTCTATTGTTTGCACATTCAATTGCTATGTGACCTATTCCACCACAAGTGTAACATTTCACATCTCTCTTGGTTGATCTTCCCTCTTTAAAATTAGGCTTCCTATCTTGTTTTCTCTCAAATGAATTCTCTCCTTGAGGTTTGAATTTGAACTCCTTAAAGTTGTTACCACTAGTTCTAGCTTCTCTTCCTTTATTTCTAAGAATTCGTCTAAATCTTTTGACAAAAAGGGCAACCTCATCATCGGACATGGATGATTTTTCACTCAAGTTTTCACTCATCTCTTTGACACTTTGCAAAGCAATATCTTTTGACTTCTTGCTATCCCTTTCATCCATTTCAAGTTCCATCTCAAAAGTTTTAAGCTTTCCTACCAATTTACCAATTTTGAGTTCATCCAAATTTTGGACTTCTTGTATTGCATGCTTCTTAGATTGAAATCTCTTAGGTAGAGATCTAAGAACCTTTTGGACAATGGTAGACTCCTCATAAGGTTTACCTAGAGACATGGCTTCATTTGTGAGGGCTTCCAACCTTTCATAGAACTCGGAAAATGACTCGGACTCTTTCATCCTAATTTCTTCAAATTTGGCATGTACCATTTGAAGCTTAAGTGACCTAACTTGTTTGTCCCCCTCATGAACAACCCTAAGTTTGTTCCAAGCTTGCCTAGCCGTGACACAATGTTGTATGTGTGCAAATTGTGAGGAAGATAATGCAGTGACAATAGCATTTCTAGCCTTCTTGTTGGAGCTAGAGGCCGTGACTTCGGCAAAAGACCATTCGGACCTAGGCTTAGGAGTTTCAATCCCATCAACAATCCGTGTGGGAGGAATCCACTCAACATTGAGATACTCATATGCCAACTCATCATAGGCATCAAGAAAAATTTCAAATTTTTCTCTCCAAGCAGCGTAGTTGCTGCCATCAAAAAATGGAGGAGAGTTGCAAGATCCTGCAACGCGATCTCTTTCCATCTAGACACACCTAGAAAACAAACAACACCCTAGGATCTCTCTATTTGCTTTTAGAGTAGCGCTCTGATACCAATTGAAAGTTTAATTTAGGTGATCTATTAACTTAATTAACTTGATTAATTTTACTTTCAGTGATCGGACCCCAATTTTTGGTTTATGTGATTACTCACGAACTAGTCAACCAAACACAACTCAGACAGTCCAGTAACAAAATGTGAAACTCCACATTGACTTCTAAAAACCAAAATCACTTCAGTAAAACAACACAAATCAAACACACCAAGGATCAAGTGACATCCTATACACTCAGAGGATCCATCACAATAGGCATCCCAGTGTTATCCACAACTACAGTGGTGTGTGATTTTCTAAACAATTATATAAGGCATATATCAATTTTAATCAAATAGCTCCAGTACAGATTTGTGTTTAAAAGGTGAGTGAGTCAGTAATCATAACAACACAAATATGGAAGACAGAAACACACAAGATGTTCACCCAGAAAAACCACAAAGGGTAAAAACTGGGGGTCTATCCAGCTGACCAGGCAATCCACTAAATCAGAAGTTCAATACAAAGGAGGGCACTCAGCACACAAGCTCAATCACTAAGTCCTAGACTAAGTGGCAGCTAGCTTACCCATTTTGTGCAACTTCCATACGCAAGGCAGATGGTCATTCATGAAGAAGGCAGCTCCACTCCAAGCTCATCAACCCATGGCACCAATCCGCACCAAGCTCAGTGGTTTCATCAATGCATGAACATGATATGCAAATATAGGATTCACAAACAAAGATTAATCTTCTCAAGCTATCGGCATGAAAAGATCAATATTGAATCCTTCAACTTAAATCTAAAATGAATGTGTTTGAAGTATGTATGAAGACATTTAAGCACTCAAACCCATATAGAATTTCAGATTTAACAAAAACAATTTCAGAAAATCTCTAAGTGATTTTTCAAGAATTAAAAATCATTTTCTGAAAATTTATGAAGATGAGCACCTCACATGGAAAATACCCAGCAGTGAAAACCCAAGAATTCACGCTCTAAAATGGCTCATCGACGTACCCACCAGATCTGGACAGCCAGCCCACTTATCCCCGTACACACCCACGCAAGAGGCATGTTCGCCCATGCCACGTGGAAGCCAATCAATGGCTGTCCACAAAAGACGGATTATGGGCATATTCCCTTTGTCCTAGAAGGGTATCCTAGTATTTACTAAGGATAGAAATAAGCAGCTGTCAAAAGGAATTTTGCATTTAAAAATCAGAATGTAGAAGATGATGAATAGTGTGTGTGCGTGAATGGGAAAGAGGAAATCAGATCTGAATGCTACAGTGGAGAAAACAAGTCTTGTGCAATGCACATGCATGTCTAATACTAAATAGAATATGGGCTTTCAAAGAATTGGGCTTAAAAAGCAAAACCCGAAATGACCCACTGTAGCAACTGTAATTTAAGTAACAGTCAGTAACAGTCACTGTACGTGAAAAACAGTGTTCATTATGATCAGTGAATGACTAGTCAAATAGACAAAAATCTGTTAATTTCATGAAATGAATGAAGTGCAGTATACCTTGTGACTTGTTCATTCTTGACTCCTTCAAAGCAGCAGACCTTGTCCTAAATCTAGCCTAGAGCTTGTGAGTGAATAAATACAAATTAATACAATTGTTTTGACAAGGAAAATAGCCAACATTAACAAATCTTAAAAACTAACAGAAACACATGAAGATCACAGAATACTTGACGCAACCATGCTAACTCAGCAGCTGTGATAGCCAAGGCCTGATACTCTGCTTCTGTTGAAGAGCGTGACATAGTAGGCTAGAGTCTAGAACACCATGAAATGGGATTGGCACCAAGAAAAATAATATATCCTGAAGTTGATCTTCGTTCATCTGGCTCACCTCCCCAATCAGCATCACTAAATGCATTCAATTCCAATGGACCGGGTCGATAAGAGATCCCATAGTCAAGAGTACCCTTAAGATATCTTAAGATCCATTGAACAGCTTTATAATGCAAGTCAGTGGGTGCATGCATAAACTGACACACTATGTTGACAGAATAAGCTATGTTTGGGCGAGTGAATGTGAGATATTGTAAACCTTCAACCAAACTACGAAACTTTGTGGGATCAGAAAGAGGATGACCTACATGTTTAAGCAATTTCACATGAGGGAGGCAGGAAGATGCACAAGGTTTACAATCAGACATGCCAGCTTTAGCAAGCAGATCCTTTGCATATTTTTCTTGATTGACAAATATCCCTGCAGAAGAAGATTGAACATACAACCCAAGGAAATAGCTCAATGCACCTAAGTCCTTCATATCAAATTCTGAAGAGAGCTGATCAATAATAGATTGGACCACTGTTTCATCATTCCCAGTCAGAATTATGTCATCAACATATAGAAGAAGAATAACAATAGTTTGATTTTGACATCGAACAAACAAAGAAAGATCAGCGACCGAAGCGTTGAAACCCAAACCTGGTAGAAGACTAGTAAACTTCTCATTTCAAGCTCTTGGTGCTTGTTTGAGACCATAGAGAGACTTCTCAAGTTTGCAGACAAACTGAGGGTAAGCTGGATCAATAAAGCCTTGAGGTTGAGCCATATAGACCTCTTCATGCAGTATCCCATGGAGAAAAGCATTTGTAACATCAAGTTGTCTTAATGGCCAATGAAACTGAGCAGCCAAAGCCAAAATAATGCGCACCGTGGAATGTTTTACTACAAGGCTAAACGTCTCCTCAAAATCAAGACCTGCTTCTTGACTAAAACCTTGAGCCACAAGCCTTGCTTTATGTCTAGCAATAGTACCATCAGGATGTCTTTTAAGCTTGTAAACCCATTTACAACCCACAAGATTTTTATGAGGAGGCAAAGGCACCAACTTCCATGTCCCTTGTTTTTGTAAAGCCTGAAACTCTTCAAGCATGGCCTGTTGCCATTCAGGAACGCGAGAAGCTGAACCAAAAGACCTAGGTTCCTGCTGAGATAAGTCAATAGTAGGAGATGCAGTGAAAGCCTTAGGTTTGGAGATGCCAGACTTTGAGCAAGTTGTCATGGAATGAGTATTGATTGTTGATGGAGCAATTGGTAAAACAACCTCAAGAGCTGGAAGAGGCTGGAGAACAGGATCTGAACAGATTGTATCTGAAACTGGTGATGATGAACCAGAAGAAGGACTTGGTGATAAGGCAGGGACAAGCACAGGTGGAGGTGATACTGAAGTAGCAGAGTCATGAGTAGTAGAAGGTGCAGCAGTATTAGAGCTAGAAGAAATTCGGTTTGCTGGTGGTGTACGCATATGAGGAAGAATGGACAAAACAATAGGAGTAGGAGAAGATGATGGAGTAGGAGAACAAGATGAAAAATGTTGATATGGAAATAAATGTTCATCAAAATACACATGGCGAGACAAATAGGTCTTAGAAGAATGAGGATCAAAACAAAGAAATCCTTTGTAACCAAATACATAGCCTAAGAAAATACATTGTGTGGTTTTGGCTTGAAGTTTATTGGTGTTATATGGTTTAAGAAGAGGATAACATGCACATCCGAAAACCTTAAGAAAATCAAGAGTCGGAAGATGACCAAACAAAGATTCATAGGGTGATTTGGGAGAAAACAATCTGTTTGGCATCCTATTAATAAGAAAAACAGCTGTGGCACAGGCATGATACCAAAATTTCTGAGGCAAGAAAGCTGTATACAAAAGAGTAAGGGCGGTTTCAACGATATGTCTATTCTTTCTTTCAGCTAACCCATTTTGCTCCGGGGTATGAGGATAAGAAAGATAGTGAACAATGCCATGACTTGCTAAAAAGGATTGAAAGACCTTACTTGTGTACTCTCCTCCACCATCAGATTGTAAAATTTTAATAGAGGCAGAAAATTGATTGGAAACATAAGAATGAAACTTCACAAAAAGAGAAAACACATCTGATTTATTAATCATGGGAAAAAGCCATGTGAATCGTGTACATTCATCAATGAACATGACATAGTACCTAAAACCTTGAACAGAAATACAAGGGGAAGGACCCCACACATCTGTATGTATGACCTGAAAAGGAATAGAAGACCTGGAACTAGACAAATGAAAAGGTTGTTTGGACATTTTGCCTTGCAGACAGTATTTACAAAGATGTGGTGTAGAATCCTTAGAGAACAAAATGTTAGACTTTTGAAGAGCTTGAGCAACCACCTCATTACTGGGATGTCCAAGTCTTCGATGCCAAATGTCACAATTGACTGTATGACCTAACAGTGCAGAAGGAGAAGAAAAACGAGACTGAGAAGGAAGACGAGATGGAAGAGAACTAGGAATGAGATATAGACCATGACTACTCAGACCTTTGAACAGTATCCTCCCTGTGAGCTTGTCCTGCACATAAAAAGAAGTCTCATCAAACACAAAACGACAGTGATTATCTTTGCAAAGCTGATAAATAGATAGCAAATTGGCAGACAACTTGGGAACATGAAAAACGTGTGACAAATGAAAAGTATGATTCTGTGGAGTGAGAGATGTATAACCAATATTCTGAACACTAAGAGCTTCACCACTACCAACTGTTACTGTCTCAGAACCGTGGAAAGGGGCAGCAGCTTGAAGATGACTTAAATCTGAAGTCATGTGGTTTGTAGCCCTAGTATCAGTAAGCCAAAACTCAGGAGCAGAAGGTGTCACAGAGGCAGTCATAGCAGTAAGATTGGAAGATGGAGGCTGGTCTTGATAAGCAAAATTGGTCCGATGATAACAATCCACAGCTATATGGCTCTTCTTTCCACAAATTTGACACTGCTCAACCGAACCAGCAGGTGGTTGATTAACAGGAGGTTGCCATTGCTCAGAATGAGAGGGTTTCTGATAGCATGTGTGAATGGTATGTCCTCTCTTTCCACAGAAATGACAAACTGGTACAGAACCATGAGAAGGAGAAGCCCCAAGCAAACCAGAAGGAGAATATCGACCACTATTACCATAACCATTGCCATTAGAAAAACGATTACCCCCAGCAGCATTATTATAGAAGTTCTTGCCACCATGGCCATTAAAATTCCTACCTCTCCCCCTGGGCCTTGAATGAGAATTAAAGGACTGACCAGACCCATTAGTACTGGGATGAAAAGATACACCACCATGAGAAACATAACCAGTAGAACCACCAGAAGAGAAACCAACAGGAGGAACATAGCCAGGAATAGACTGGAAACCAGGAGGAACAACATAATTCGGCATACCAACCATAGAAGGAGAAAAGGAAGGAAATATACCATGAGACTGAGCAACACCATCAGAGGGATTAGGAGCAGTGGAACTGGAGCCAATATATGAACCAGAACCAATAGACACAGCAGGTGAACTCGAAGAAGGAAGACTAGAACCAAAAACAGTAGATTGTGAGGGCACCATACCAGGAGTCTGAGCCATCATAGCAGTAAGGTGAGGAAAAGCAAGAGTACGAGATGCAAGATTGAGAGTTTCTTCCTCTGCAAGCAACTGAACCCGAAATTCGTTAAGAGAAATTGGAGCCTCACAAGAGCGAACAACAGTCTTTATGGTGTTAAATTCTGGTGGAAGACCATTCAAGGTGTTGATCACCACATCTTCATCAGAAAGAAACACCCCAACAGCAGCTAATTGATCACGGGCAGTCTTGATACGTCGGAGATAAGCATCCACCGAGTCAGAGCCCTTCTGAATCGTCTAAAAATTTGTCTTCAATTGCATAATGTTGGAGCGAGAAACAGTAGAATAACGATCTTTGAGAGTGAGCCAAATATCACGGGAAGATTTGCTACCAATGATAGCAGAGAGAGCATCACCCGAGAGAGTTGCAGTAAGCAGAGACATAAGAGCACGATCTTGCTTGCGCCATTCTTTGTATTCAGGAGTAAGAATGGAAGTAACACCTTCGGCCTCAGTAATCAAGTATTGAGGAGGGCAGGGACAAGACCCATCAACAAAGCCTAGTAGATCGTGACCCTCCACCATGGACTCCAATTGGAACAGCCAAGTGACGTAATTGGAATCATCCAATCGAACGGTCACCAAGTTGCAAATGTTGGATAACAGTGAAATCGCAAGAGAAGCCATCAAGAACTCAATAAAAAAAATCAAGAATCAGAGAAACAAGAATCAAGAACTCAACGAAAAAATCAAGAATCAGAGAAACAAGAATCAGAGAACCAAGAATCAAGAACTCAAAGAAGAAATCAAGAATCAGAGAAACAAGAATCGGCAAAATCAAAGAAAGCAAGAAGTGATGAAGAAATCAAGAAGAAATAAAAAAGAATCGAAGAAAAACAAAGAAAGAATCAACTAGATCAAAGAAAGAACCAACGAGATCAAGAACAGAGCAAGAGGCGAAGAACCAGAAGGAAGGAGCAGAGATGAAAAACCAGAAAGAAGGAGCAGAGACGAAGAAGCAAAAGAACTCATGGTGTAGCCATTGATGGCTCTGATACTATGCTAGGATTCAGATTAGGATTGCAGAACCAGAGAGAGAAGAAGAGGAAAAAGAGAGAAATAGAGAGAGCAGGAAGAAAGAAGTAATGAGAAAATTGTTTGATCACTATTCACACTGTATTCGTACAGCAGGGATTACATATGTTGTATATGTGTGGCTGTGAGTTGTTCTAACAACTTAACTGCTTGACAGCTAGGCACATTACAAATCATAACAGATCTAATTAACTATGCCTAATGACAGTAATAACTCACTAATCCTCATCATTAACCTCATGACTTAACAATATGCATGTTAATATGTAAATAGTTAGGTAGCTATAGTACATACCCACTGAAATCGTCAGCTTTTTTGATCCCTTATATTTGCTGCATTTCCTCGGGTCGTCTTCGTTTCTGTACCCACTTTTACATGAACAAGTGTAATTACCGGGTGTATTTTTGCAGACTCCATTCTGGCAGAAGTTTGTAGACAGACACTCATCTTCATCTGAAAATTAATTATGAAAGGAAAACTCATATAAATATATACGAAGAGCCACTCTATACGAAGAGCAAACGTGTGTACGTTTGTACATATATAAACGGCTTCTTACATACATATTTGTTATATATAGGTTATGCGTGTGTGTGGATATGTGTATACATTGATCACTGACCTTGGCAACCATCAGGGAGGTATGGGTTCCCGTTGTAGCCTTCCAGGCAGTGGCAAATGTAACCAGACGGACCATCGTCGATGATCGGGTCGACGCAGGTGCGGGTAGTGCATGAATTATTCGAGCATCCCTCAATTACCCAATTAACAATGGCCGAAAGTTGGCTTGTTTTGTTGAGTTGTTCAAAGCTTTTATCGCAAGAGAATTTGAACTTGGCTAGGTCCGCAATGAAGGAGTAGCTGCACGGATACTCAGAGTACCATCTAGCCGTTTCATCATCATTGCCACCCAAAGCCCTGGCACTCAAACTAATCGTGAAATTTTGCATTCCACTAGGGATGTCATGTTGGGAACACCCATAGCCCGAGCAAGAGTCGCTAAAAACGTTACCAAGAACTTTGGCACACAAGGTGACGCCGTACCCTGCTATGGACGTGCTTTCGCCTGAGTCTGGGTTTACAAGGTCACCTTGGAAAATTGACATATCATTACATCCAAGGGTAAATAAGTGGTTCTTGGTAGAGACGGCGAGTTGTATTGTTTTCTGCTCGAGAACACAAAAGTCTAGTTCGGAGATGTATTGTTCTTTTCCTTTCCTTTCATAAACAAAAGTATTTAGGAGATCTATGGTTCCTTTTCTTTCCTTCACCCAAGTCTAGTTCTGTAATGGACCAAATAAAACAGAAGAACACCACAAAGTTTTCAATTCTATGAGTAGAGTTGTTGTTTGACTTGTGACTACTCAGACCCAATCTGACGTGTGCCAGGCTTTGGGTCCATCAAAAGTGAGTAATCATCTATTTTACCCCTTGTAAAATTAATTTTATATATATTGTAAATATATATAAAAAGTTATAAAAAAATATATATATTATAATTGAATAAATTAATTTTTTAATCTATAGACATAGATATAAATATTTGTGAGATCTATTCTCACATATTCTCATCAATCGGTGGGTTTTTTGAACTTAAAGGGAATAGCATTGACTGAATTGAAATTTGTCACAGAATTTTATCTGTGGCTAAAAATTTGTTCCTATTGGCCAATTTTTTGGTAGTGTTCCTAATTTGTAATTGTTATTACCCCTATCCTCATTTTCTACTAATAATCAAGTAGGTCTAGATAGTGAGATGTCCTTCATTGAAAGTAGATAACCCTATCTCTTTTCATCTAGCATATTCTTAAAACACATTACCAATTCTAGATAAAATCTGTATGCATATATACTTTGAGGGGATTGAACCCAAGAATAGAGTAAGAACTGTACCCCTTTATCTCCAATTAGGAAATCCAAACACTCAAAACATATTAGAATACACATTTTCAATTCAATAACTATGAATGTTCAAATGTAATGCAATGGCAGCCCCTATGAAGGGAAGACCTGCCCTTAATGAACCATAATATGATAATTATGCATGCACATATGTAATGGCAGTTTCATAAACACATTATAACGTCATTGCACAATTCAATTTTAACATGCTTCAGCAAATCAGTTTAATGAAATAAAAGTAATAGATCATCAAACTGAAGTCAAGCTTGATTTGAAACCAAAGGGATTACCTAGTTACCAACTTATGCAAAATAAATTTTGGATTTTAGCTTTACTAGTTTCACAAGCCTAAAATCAAGCATAATTAACAAGTGATGAAATTAGTTCAGGTTTCCCTTAGAGTTATTCCCAATTATGCAGCTCCTACTATTTTCATTCTAAGTGTGAATCCATTTCAGTTTCATCTTAAGCCTAAGTTAGTGAGTTTCATTCCTTAAAGCAAGTTGAAGCCACTAGTATAACCTCTCATAATGATTTACTTAAAACACTAAGCCTGTTGTCCAAACTAAAAAATCATACAAACCAAGGTAGTTGAGACTAACTTTCATTAAACAATTGATTTTCCCAAGTATGGTAAACCAAGTTGAAGTCATCAACATGCTTTCACATGTTTGATTTTTCTAAAACAAAGTAGGCAGCTCTTACTAATGTTTACAGAAAATCTACCTAGGGATAGATTTATGCAATTTCTTATAGGTACTATCATGGCATATTACTGCAAGGAAGACATGAAACAAAACAAATTATCCATACTCAATTTGATAGCATGTCTTCAGCATCAAAACCAAACACATGCGTAAATATAAATACATATAGGTATAAGGGAAAAACATGGGGTTTAAAGTGGACTAGCTCCCCTACCTCAAATGTAGTCCTTGTCCTTGCTGCTATCCCAACAAGTTGTTTCCCTAGTTTAAACACAACCAAATCAGAAATGGCTTCTTCTAAACAGAAATTAGGGCCGGGTTTCCTAGGTTTGAATGACTTAATGAACAAGCTAAGTTGCAAATCCAAGATTTTAAATTAAAAAAAATAGAAGTCTAACCTTTCACATGTTCTAAATCATGTATTGAAGCATAAATGAAGGTTTAAAAGTATAACAAAAACCATATCAGAAGATTGGGTATGCTGCATATGGGTTTTAATTCAAAATCATTGGGTTTGACAACCCAAAACTTGATCCAAGAGCAATTGGACTCCCTCATGTTCCCAGAACAGTCACAAGAGTGATTTTTGACTTGTGCAAACTAAAAGTTTAGGCCATAAAGCATTAGAACAAAGGATGGCAGTTTTGTGCACAATTAGTTCCTTAAAAAGTCAAAAAGAGCAACACTAGCTTTGTGATTTTTATAAAATTCTAAAAACATAATTTGAACAAGATTTTACACAAGACCTTAGAAGACACACTCAGACTCGTGCATAAAAATTTTTAAAGCATTTCGAGTTGTGCAAGTAGGGTTTTCGAAGAGCCAAATTCACACTAGAAAACTAAAATTCTGCATAATCACTGTTCATTTGGTCAAAAATCTCATTTTGTGTATACTGAACCAAATCGAGTGAGGCAAATTGAAAAATGTTTGAAATCAAATTTAAAAGCTACTGTAATAATTTCAAATCAAAATTCCAAGTTTATCAAAATTTGTGCATAAAAACCTAAGGCTTCTCTCTTTAAAAACATGCTCAAAGTGCAGCAACTTGTAAAATCCATTCCGAATCCATAACAAGTTGGATTTGAGTGGTTCTCGTTTCTAAAGAAAGATTAAGGTTTCTAGTTTATTACACTAAAACAGTTTTATCAAATTCCAAAAGAATTAATGCACGCATCGATAACATGGTAGTGGGGTCAGTGAGTTGAAAATCAGCTAAACAAGGTTTTAAAAACATGAAAGCCTATTGATTTTCGAAATGCAACTTATCTAAGCCATTCTAACATCTTTCTAATATTGTTATTAAAGAACTTGGAAGATTGGTTTGGAGGTTTTCTTACCAGGGTTCCTTTCGAAGGCAGTGTAAGCTGCACTCCTAGCCTTATTCTTCTTTCTTGAACTTGGTTGCATGTTCTTGGATTCCTTCAAGTTTTTTCCTTTCTCTTTCTCGCTTTCTCTTTATCTTTATCTTTCTTTTTCTCTTTAGTTTTTTTCTTTCTCTCATTGAAACTGAATTGATGGTGGGAATGGTTTGTCTGAAAAGTGTTTGGTTTTATAAAGTGAAAGTTATGACTGTTGGAGGGAAAACAAAGAGTCACAACCCTTCAGTTTTCCTTCTTTGCGTGGGAAAGGGTTTCTAGGCTAGTTGTCAGATTTTGTTTCACCCAAGAGCCTTTTAATTGGCTGGCCAATCCCATTGGAGCATGGTTTAGTGAATGAGTAGCCTAATGGACTAAACTTACAGCCCATTAACCAATCTCAGTCCATTGCTTTCTTTCCTTGCTTAATCCGCTTAAATAAAAACCATCATTTAATCCATTTTCTTCCTCTAACCTGAAACTACACTCTATCCTCTAATCATGATCATCATCTCATGCAAAAGTGATCTTTTTTTATCTCTAGCTCAAGTAACCTAGGGTTCTAGCCCTAGTGGTCAAGGCTGGTCAATACTTAGGGTTTTCAAAGTAAATCTCTCAACTCTTTGGTCTTTTTAATGTTGCTTCCACCTCTAGTCATGCAAATGTCAAAGTTGTATTGCCATACAACCATTTCATGCATGTGATATGAAATGATTACTCAAGTATAGTCAACAACTTGTTTGAATAATTAAGTAATAAAATAAGTGTGGTAAGCATTATTTAAGCATGTCATAAGCATACAAGTTAATGATATGCTTTTGAATCCGAGATCACTAAGTGAGTGGACAAAGTTGTGTAAATAATTCAGTACTTGTGAATACATAAGCATTTAAATCAATGTGTTGTGTATAAGTGATCATGTTCTTGGTTTTGAAAACACTAAGCAAGTGGCATGTTTTAAAAGAGTGCACAATTTCAAGTAAAGCAGATAATTTAATTCCTTAAAGTTAATCATGTGGAATAAATCCACATTTGTGTTCAAAACATTACTAAATCAATTGATAAACTTAGTAACACCCTTTACCCAAAATCAAGAAACTTTGGGGTGTTACAGAGAGATTCAATGTTGTACACGTACTCACACGCCTCCATATGTGTGTCAAAATGCACCAAATGTACACATGTAATTTATGCTTGATAACGTTGATCCATTTTGTGCTGTCAAAGTACACTGAACACACACACAAGACATTGGTGGTGTCTCAAGTCTAAGGACTAGTTAGTATTTATCATAACCAAAAAGTTCCTATTTGACATGCCTTAAAGTTGCATTTAGGATTCTTTGTTCAGTCAGTTCTGTGGACGTGTCTCCAAGCACGCAACCACATATATACCTGCTCCAGTGTCTCTACACTATGACATGGAACTCACCAACCCAAAGTAAGCAAACGTATGCATGTGCTAGTCTTGATTTATTGGAATGTTAATGTTGAGTTAACATTCCCTTCATCGACTAAGAACATTTAGGAATCTAAGCATCTGATAACATGAATCTCAATGGTCTCACAGCTCGATCATCATGTTTCTTCTCTTAGATTTTCACGGACGCATTCATTCACTTACATGATGATCCTAGAATTCCAGTGTAGTGAATAATGCTTATACCCTATATATTAATGTGTAATACAGATTAGTTGAAATATCCCTCGAGTCACTAGCTTCAACCAAACACATTTGGTTAACTAATTGCCATTGGTTAATTTTAGGGCATATTTCCAACACTCCCTCCCTCTCTTCCTCTCTCACTGTTCACTCATCATAGTCTCAGCCAATTAATCACCAACACCAATACACACATCCAATATTCTAATTACATAATTAATTACAATACTTTAAAAATGAGAGAGAGAGAGAGAGAGAGAGAGAGAGAGAGAGAGAGAGAGAGAGAGAGGATCCAAAGAGAGTGGTGTTGTACTTTGGATACTAACTCAGCCACTCAGAACATTTCTTTGTTAAAAAACTAAAAAAAAAAAAAATGATTGAATTTCACATGGTGTAAATATGGGAGCAGGTAAGGGGCAAATTAGGATATTCATGCAACTTAAATGGCTGACATAAGCAACTAGGTTTGGGCCAATTGACCATTATATATGGAAGAGAATTTTAAAACCCATTGACCATTATGATAAAAAAAAAAAAAAAAATCTACAATAACTATTTTAGTATTTAAAATGTTTGACTGATTTTAATATAATTTTCTACAATTGATATTAGGTCTTATTTGTTGTAAATAATTGAGATACAGAATAGAACCACATATAAATTAATGAGATATGTCACATTAATTGGATAAAGAAATTAAGTTAGGATATATAATAGTTTTTTTATCTTAATAAAACATTAAAATAATTTGTGGCATCTCTAGTATTAACAATCAGCAACTCAACCAAATGTCATAAAGATTCACCCTCTAATCTATATAAACAGATTAATCAATGTAAATAGAATGATCATAACATGATCATGGTGGTCCCACAACCCAAAAACCAGTAAAGTGAAAATGTCAGGAACCGTCCTAGCCAGCAACATATGTTACCAAGTCAATTAAATTGTAAAGCTAGGATTGACAAAACAAAGGATATGATGGTATAATAAAGAAGTAAAGATTGGCTGAGATAACACCCACAAGATAATACAGAAATTAATAAACATCGTATACACGATATTATTATTAACAATGACATACATGGCATGCTAAAGCAAAACCAGATAACACCGATTAATTGACAAGGACACAAATAAACACTCAAACAAGCATTAATTCTCTAGAGGCAGTAGTACGACTCTACTGCACTCTGAGATAACATTGTTGACAGAGTACTAATTAATTAGTAGTGATTTATCACATAACACAAAATAAGTAAATGAAAACACAATGCATAAAATTAATAGTTAATTAATATTGATGAAGACATTGGCTTAGATTTAGAAGAGATGGTGGTGCTTCTTTCCATGAGCCTCTTCCTCTTGTTCCTTGGTCTCTTTCTTGTCATGATGCTCGTGGAAGGCAAACCCACCAGAACCAAGTGCAGCTACTGCACCAAGTTCCTCTTCTATCTTGTGCCTGTGGGCATGCTCTGGGTCTTTCTTTGACTCGTGCTTCTCACGCTGCACACGTACGTACACCAATATATCATAACCACATACAGATTAAGAGGGAATTAAGGGTCAAAATTTCTAAATTTATGTTACTTATTTTGAGAATCACGATTGAATCTAATACCACACATCAAAATAAGAGTGCCTTAATCTGATAATTAAATGATCCAATTGAAATGTAGGGGGGCGCGGATCCGCATCATCTCATTTTTGACACAATATTTAATTAGGGCTCACTCCATATATGATTTAAACGATCCGAATCGTCTATTTTTTAGGTCTTCATTAAAGGATCATCTTTGTAAAAAATTAAATAAATCGAAAATCATTTACCTGCAAAAATTAAATGGTCATAATTATTTTGGTTGTCTATGTGTTTGATCATAGTTAGATAACTTAATAGTTTCTGATTTACCAAATTTTTTACAAGAATATACTTTAATAGAAAAAAATAAATGGTTCAGATAATTGAAAGATCATATATGTAATAGGCTCCATTTTAATATTGTGTCAAAACTTGTGTTAAAAATGAAATGTCACGGATTCCTTCCCCAAAAATGTAATAGCATGCCAAATCGTTTGACAAGAAATTAATTAAACATTTTATTTTCCAACAAAGTTGATCCAAACCTAAGTAAAAAAAGGTTATTTAATTATAGAATCGACTAGGTTTGATCCAAGAAAATTTTGAAGTTATAGAAAACATAAAGCCCCGAAGATTAGTGAAAAAAAGGTGATGGGCTACAATAAAGATATATTTGAATAATAAATGTGAATTACCAAGGCATAAACACCAGCAGCAGCAGCACCCAACTCGCCGAGCTGCTCGAGATGCTTGTGATGCTTCTCCTCCTTCTTGTAATCGATGTCAGAGTCGCCATACGCGGCAGTGGCTCCGCTGTGGTGACCACCGCGGCGGCCACCGTGACCCTCTTCAGAGTAGTCAGAGGTGTCGCTGTAGCCACCAGTGCGGCCACCGGGACGTCCTCCGGCAGAGTAGCCAGTGGTGTCATTGTCTCCGTAGCCACCAACGCCACCACCGGGACGTCCTCCGGCAGAGTAACCGGTGGTGTCGCTGTCGCCAAAGCCACCAACGCGGCGGCCACCGTGAGCATCTTCTGAGTAATCAGAGGTGCCGTTGTAGCCTCCAACGCGGCCACCGGGACGTCCTCCTCCAGAAGAGTAGGAATCAGTCTGGTCAGAGTAGAGTGAGGATTCAGAGGGACGTCTCTGATCTAATTCGTCCTTGTGGTGGTGGAAGAGGCCACGTTGGTGTTGCTCCTCAGACATTGTGGTGGGGAGGGTATATTGGGAATTTTAGGAGAAAATATTGCAAGAATGAAGGAAAATTATGAGGGAAGAGGTTGTAACTAATTAACTGGGTTTGTGATGGTGTGGTGCATGCTGCATTGGTGGTGGGTATTTATAACTGTTTGTGCCCGAACGTAACTAATTAAATATTTTATCTAAACTGGGACACTCTTGCTCTTTGCACCACATGCATGCCTAGCTACCTATACAACTCTTGGTGGACGGTCACGATTAATTCCTTGGCTCTCTCTCTCTCTCTCTCTCTCTCTCTCTCTCTCTCTCTCTCTCTCTCTCTCTATATGTAAATGATTGATGATAGCTTGAACATCCTACTCAAAAACCTTAGCTTCAACACCTGCAGACAAACAAATATAGCCCGCAAAAATTTGCCAAAATCTCAACTTATTGGGATGAAGAGATACCAAAAATAGGATGCGCAGTCACCCCACAATTAACCTCCCAGTGACTGTCCTGAAGAATAGTTCCAACACCTCCAGCCCTGGTCGCAGGCACAAAAGGATCATATATATCCAAACTAACTTTTAAAATGACATTCAATTAATAATCAGAATTCCTATCGATTGATAGGCAAAGAAAACCCTAGATCAAGAGAGGGACTCAATAACGTACCAAAACTAAACTAGATTTTATTGTGAAACCCTAATCAAACTCTTGGTCAAGAGAGGGACTCAATAACGTACCAAAACTAAACTAGAGTTTATTGTGAAACCCTAATCAAACTCTTGGTCAAGAGAGGGACTCGACAAAATTAAAACAACTGAATCACCTAAATCACTAACACAATTAAATCAAAAGATGCAGATTTTAAGTTGTAAATGCATTTTTTAAGATTTAGCTCTTAAGTTTTTGGCATTAAATGTCAAGATAAACATAATTATAAATAAAAAGTAAAAGTTAAAAACCAACCCTAGAGGTATAAGATGTAAAAGAAAAAAGTAAAAATAAGAGATGAATAGAAAAGAGGAGGAAAAAATTGAACAAAATAGTACAAAATTATGTCCCGAAAAAGAAAATTAAGAAAGAGCACAAAATTGACATATGTAGAGATTGTTTTTGAGTTAAGATCGAACACAACATATAGACTTGGTTGATATTAGTGGTCGAATTAAGATCCTTCAATAACATGATTGTATAGCATACATCCAAGTCAAAAGGATATTAAAGCTTAGTTATTACGAAAAAGATATATTCTCAAGCATCTTATTTATTCCCAACAATATGGAACACATCCCTATTGAAGACATAGGGATTTAGTTACTTTTTAATGTGGCGGACTCATACAGAAAAGTCTTTAATATCCCACATGTTTATTGATATATTCTTAACAGATGGCGGTAAGCTATACGTTGAAACAACCTTAAACAAGGGGTAAGAAGGGCAAACTCTATTAGTATAATTTTTTAAAAAGTCGTCAATCATTAAAGATCTAGACTAACCACACACATATAAAAAAAAAAAAAAAAAAAAAAAAAAAAAAAAAAAAAAAAAAACTAACCACATATATATTATGAAAGAGGACAAAGGGAAGAGTAATGCACCAGATGAATGATAGTTTCGTTGAGATTTGGATTCTCCTACTAATTCTTATATGCTGATCATATATTAATTAATAAAAATTATGTCGTTTTATTGTGTAAACTCATAATCAGAACTGTTCATTTTTAGATCACTATTTAAAGATCATTTTTACAAAAAATTAATCAAACTAAAAATCGTTTGATTCTGCAACTGTTATTGAATAAACAAATAGTGAGTCTAATTGTTACTAAAATAATATGTTTATTTGATAACAGCAACATAACCTATATGACCAAATAATGTTTTATTTGATTAATTTTTTTCATAGATAATTTTTAAAAAGTGATCTAAAAAATGAATGGTTTCTATCATAAGCTTACACAATAAAACAACATAATTTTGATTGATTAATATGAAATTAGCACACAACGGATCAGCAGAGGATATCAGCAGAGGATCCAGATCCTGTTGCATTGACATGTATATTTGACTATTAAATATACATGTCAATGCAACAGGATCTCTGGATCCAATTAAATTGAATTGTCAAAATTGCCAAAATTGAATTGTCAAAATTGAATTGTCAAAATTGCCCCCAATTGATTGCTTTATCCGTTTGTCCTTCGGACTACCACCATATATTCCATTACTCATCTTACTCTTTCACCATCCCAAAGTCCTTAGAAGTACTCCATACCAATTATATCTTACAGAATCTTCAAGAACAATTAAACTGAAAATCAAACTAATTACTAATGGAGTGAGACTATGAACTGAGGAGGAAGATCTTAAAAGTTTCTATAACAAACTACACTTGCAGTCACCTACCAAAGCCCACCTCTCAACCTCCATTAGTCCTGTTTAATCATGTATAGATATATGCTCCAAAGATCCCAAAACAATTAACTAGGTCACTATAAGGATGATGTGTTGTTGGCAACTCATTCAGAATTACTGCTCTAGAAAGAATGATTGTGGTTAATTTGTAAGTAGATTCTAATATTTAATGGAGGTTTATTGTGATATTATGGAAACAGATGATAAGGTGATTACACAATTTTAGCACCCATTACTGATTTATTGTTCGTTGTCATTTGACAAAAAAACAAAACGGCCATTACAGTAAGTTGGGTGGGGCAGTATATAATTATATATGTAGCACAATAAATAAATTATTTTGGGGAAAAAAAGAAGTGAAGAGCCAAATCTCATCCCATGTGTCTTCTATTATAATTGTTTTTTTCATTTCAGCAGATCAAAGCCACAGTTGAGCTCAACAAACTTGAATTGTGGGGTTTGAGATGCTTATATATATATAAGGATTGAGATGAGTATACTATTGGGGAACCTAAAATTTTTTAAAAGACTAAAATGAAAATAAGGGTAATTGCATTTAAATCTATTAAATAAAAAATAAAAAAAAGTATAAGAGTGCAAATAGCATCTCTTTAGAAAAAAAAAAAAAAAAAAAAAAAATTTGAGATGACGATGGTATGACCTCTATATAGAGATTTTTTTCACTCTTTCTACAGTGACAAAAGGAATACTTAATAAAAGAAAATGTTATTTGCACTCTAAAAGAAACTTCATGGCTTCTCATGTATCAGTGCATGAAAGTGTGCCATAGCTTTAGGCCTCATTTGGTTTGCAGTTCATAAATTTTCTTTGAGAAAGTTTTCTTTTTTTCATCTATTAACACTATAGATGAAAACTAAATAGCAGACTTCTGGTAGAAATTTCTTATGAGTATTTTGATTCATTTCTATAACTCCAAAAAAGTGATATATGATCTACGAGCTAAAATGCATGCAATCCAAGTGAAATTTTTTAATGAAAGTTTGATTTTGTTTTTATTTGCCACAAAAAAAAAAAAAAAAGAATTTGGGTACTAAATTGGGATATTTTAGAGGTCAGACACTAAATTAATATTTAGAGACTAAAAATTAAAAATAAAAATAATGAGGAAACCCGGGGTTGAAATACAACTAAGGAGTTAAATTTCGTTTTTGGGGGGTATGGAAATTTTAACACGAGTTCGTCACTTTTTCGTCAATATTTCGTCGAAATTATCGAAATTTCGCTCACAGACGACTTCTCTTTGCTGGCATGTGACCGGACCACCGTTCCTTCCAGATCTGGGCGGCCAAGAAAGGGAGGGAGAAGAGAAGGAGGATGAGATCGGGGAAGAGAAGGAGGATGAGATCGGGGAAGAGATTGGGGGGAGGGAAAGGGAGGAGAGAGAAGAGAGCAACTGGCAGAGAGAAATGAGAGGGAAGAACTTCTTGGCAAGAACATGAAATTTCTAATCTGTGTTGGATATTTGGATTCGACTGGCTGCGGAGAGAGATGAATGAAAGGGAAGAAGAAAGTGAAGTGGAAGCCAGGAAGGAAAGGAAAAAAAGAGAAAAGGAAAGAAAAGAAAAAAAAAAAAAAAGGAAAAGAAGAAAGTCATGACCAAGGAATAAAATTTCGGGTTTCGAGGAAATTTCGATGGAAATTTCGACGGAAATTTCAAAAATTTTTAAATTTCGACAAAAATTAGACAGAAACGACGGAAATTGCTATTAAAATACGGAAATTTTGAATGAAACTTTACGATATGTTTATTTAACATATTATCTACTACATTGATAAAAAACATTGAAAAAACCAAATTATATAATAAGTTTCATGTGATATGTGATGAATATAATGTGCGCTGTAGCCAATACTGTTAAAAAAATACTTAACTAATTAATAATTACATAATCAAATTACACGAATAAATCACCAATGTAGCAACGGGAAGTAGCAAGCTTACTCAAAGGGACTTGAAATGGTCTTCGATAGTTAAATTGAGTCGAATTGGGTTAAAATAGAACCAACCCGATGATAGCAGCGGCGACAGTGGTTTACCTAAAATTTCAATTTCACAAATTTTCGATCTCGAAATTGAAAAACCAAACATTAAGGGAATGAAACTTCATGATGAGAGGATAATTTTTTTTTTTTTTTCATAATTTATGTTTACAACTAAACGAAACGCCAAAATCGCCAAATCAAACCCCAAATAAAATTCCAAACCTTTTTTTTTCTTTCCAATTGCCTAAAGACTTCAAATCTCAATCGACCCTAAAATTTTTTTTTTTTTCTTCTTGTCTTTTCTCTTCTTTTTTTTTTCTTTCCTTTCTTTTCTCTTCTTTTTTTTTTTCTTTTCTTTTCCTCTTCTTCCCCCGTGTCTTCCAGTGGCCTTCGTCTTCTTCAAGCAAGTGGTCTTCCTTTTTTTTTTTCTCCAGTTTTTCTTTTCTTCTCCAATCTCCCTTCACTTCCAGTGTTTCTCCTCCCTCCTAATCTCTCTCTTCCCTCTCCCTCCCCCGATCTCCTTCTCTTCCTCCTCTCCCTTCCCGGATCTCTTCTCTTCTTCGACGACGGCGCGCCTCTGCAGCTCCCTCTCCGATCTCTTCTCTCCCTCCGGCGAGTCGGCGATGGTGCTCTACCTCCCCTCTCCCTCCGGTCTCTGCCTCCCCTCTCTCTCTTCGGTCTCTACATCGAAAATTTGGCCGAAATTTTTCGAAATTAATTTGGTATGATGTTAAAATTTTCATACCCCCAAAAAACGAACTTTTACTCCTTGGTCATGACATTACATGACTCACGGGAAGCAGTGGAAGTGTGGAACACGGGAAGGAAAGAAAAAAAAAGAGAAAAGGAAAGAAAAGAAAAAAAAAGAGAAAAGGAAAGAAAAGAAAAAAAAAAAAGAAAAAAAAAAAGTGAAAAAAAAAAGAAGAAAAAAAAAAGGAGGGTTTGAGGTCTTTGGGCAATTGGAAAGAAAAAAAAAGTTTGGGGTTTCGTTTGATTCTTTTGGAATTTCGTTTAGTTATCTTCAAACCTTAAATCATAATACATTTCTATATAAAAAATAATTAAAAATACTTTAAAGGGCATAAATCTTAATATCCTAAAGAATTTAGAGTATATAAGGTTTAATGTAATATCGGAGCATATAAAGTATAGAGTTTGGTGTATAGATTATAGAGTATAATAAATATACTAATTTTATTAATTTTATTTAACAATATTTGCCTCCAGCGCGCATTATATTCATCACATATCACATGAAACCTACCATATAATTTGGTTTCTTCAATGTTTTTTATCCATGTAGTAGATAATATGTTAAATAAACATATGGTAAAATTTCGTTCAAAATTTTTCGTATTTTAATAGCAATTTTCGTCATTTTCGTCTAATTTTTATCAAAATTTAAAAATTTTTGAAATCTGAAATTTTATTCCTTAAATACAACAACCCTTTAATTAAGATGGTTACAAATTTCTACCTTTAAAAAAAAATTGAATTGGGTACATATGAGTGGGTGACCTGATTAGATATGTGGACAAATGGGTCCCCCGTGCATAAAGTGTTCCCAGCTAATCCAATTGAATTAAAAGCTCGTTGAAAATCTGTGTGGCTAAGTGACATTGGATAAGGACAACCATGAATACAAGCAAGTTTTTAGGAAAAGAGAGATCAAGCCAATAATGTTGAAGAAATTATTTTGTATAATTTATATATTTTATTCCTTGAATACAACAACACTTTATTAAGATGGTTACAAATTTCTACCTTAAAAAAAAAAATAAAAAAAAATAAAAAAAATTTGAATTGGGTACATATGAGTGGGTGACCTGATTAGATATGTGGATAAATGGGTCCCCCTTGCATAAAGTGTTCCCACAGTAGCCAATTGAATTAAAAGCTCGTTGAAAATTTGTGTGGCTAAGTGACATTGGATAAGGACAACCATGAATACAAGCTAGTTTTCAGGAAAAGGGAGATCAAGCCAATAATGTTGAAAAAATTATTTTGTATAATTTATATATTGTTATATGATATAATTAATTTATGTGTTATAATATAAGTGAATGTTATTAATATTATATTATATAAATATAAATATATTATCATATTAATATAAATATATTATCAAATAATATTCTTACACTTTGAATTAATTACATTACATAAGGATATATGGGTTATGCCAATAATTTTTCATAAAGGTGGGGTTGGGGGGCCAAATCTTTCCTTTTTTTTTTTTCTTTACAACGATCTCATATTTATTGTGATCGGTAATGGCAGTGGGGCTCATTTGAATGGCAGTTGGTGCTTGGGATTTTGTCGGCATGAGTATATTCATCCCAATATGCTCATTCCTACAGTTGAACTTAGGCACAAACATGCCACCCAAGATTTTTATTAGAAAATAGCTAGAGAAAGTTTCAAAATCACAACTGAACAGGTATGTCTCATTGTCTCTCACTCTCACTCTAAGTCTCAATGTCTCATCTCTCATTCTCTCGTCTCTCATACTTCACCCTCTCATCTCTGTCTCTCATCTGTCACTAGGGTTTCGAATTTCAAACTAGGGTTTCGAATTCTAATTTGGGGATTTTTGTGTAATTTCAGCTCTCAGTCATCTCTCTCACTCTCTCGCCTCTCGCCTCTCATCTCTGTCGAAGACTCAAAGGTTGCAGGGTCACAGGCTCGCAGGCTCGCAGCTTCTAATCTGAACACGTATGTTTGTCATCTCTCTCACTATGAAGTCTCGTCTCTCATCTCTGTCTCTCACTCTAAAACAGTGAAACTAGGGTTTCGAATTCAAAGAATCAAATTTGGGGATTTTTGTGTAATTGTTGCAAGTTTCGAAATTCAATCAATTAGGGATTTTTGTGTAATTGCTAAAAGAAAGTGACTTAGGAACTGAATTGATTTGTTTTAAGGAACTGAATTGATTTGTTTATATGTTGTGCACCTTTCAGATTTGTTTATATGTTGTACTTGTGCATCTCTCAGATTTGTTTATATATTGTGCATCATTCAGATTTGTTTATATATTGTGCATTTGTGCATCATTTAGATTTGTTCATTGCCTTCTCTTATTTACTGCATTTAGGGTTTAGGAGGGATGGACCCCTAACATCAGAAGCAAGACGAGTGAATAATAGCCCATTAGGCCCAGAACCGTGGTGGAGAACCGCACCTCACCGCACCTTGAATGGTCTGGTTTGGTTTGGTTTTTTTATTTCTTTCACGGTTTTAAGCACCGAACCGCACCGTGTAGAATGTCTGGCGCGGCGCACGGTTCCGGGTTGAAAGTGAGTCAAACCGCACCGCGAGTGTGAGGACTGGGGGTGGCCTTTACCTAACCAAGTGATAATAATAATAATAATAATAATAAATTAATCAAAGCAGAAAGTTTGTGAGACCAAACCCACTTGCTAGAGTTTAGTTTCACAGTCTCTTTTAGTGTATATATTTACAACTTCAATCCCTTTGCTTCAAGCCAGAAAATATTTTGGGTACATCTCTCTATCTATCATCGTAAGCATGATACCAATTTGCAACCATGTGAACATTATTTTTGTGGTTTTCAATTTTTTTAATATGATAAATCTCATGCTTGGCTTGCGTACTATTACATTGTTTTTACCATTTTATGTTATGATTTGTCGACACCATATATATCACTGATACACTCGTAGCTCTATATAGAAAATGGAATATTGGAATTTGTTAGCTGAAAACGAATGGAATTTGTATCCGTTTATTTAATACTACAAATTTATTCTCGCTACGTTTTTTGGAGTTATGGTTTTTAATTTTCAGATTTAATAGGAGGAGGTTACATGGGGTTTGGGTTGCCTATAAAATTGGTCACCCTACTTCACAATTGATATACTAGTATAATTCTTTCTCTACCTCTCTTATATCTTTCAGCTTTGTTATTTTTCACCTTGGAGACTAAAAATATTGTTTTACTTGATAAATATTTATTGGATTCCAGTGATTGCCTGCCTTGGCTTGAAGTTAAAGTGTACCTGAAAGTTTGAATTCTAAAACTAGCTTCATTCTCTAGGAAGATTTTCAGAATTCTTGTGCACCAGAGAAGCAATGGAAGACACTACAAAGCAAGTGATTACGAATAACCCGAACCCAACTGTGTTGCAGAGCAAGGAGTTATATGAGGTATTGTCCATAGCTAGTCTGCTTAATTGGAATATATTTGTCTATATGCACAAATTTACATTTAAACTGGTCTTCCCATTGATGTGACAGTATATATTGAACACTATTGTGTACCCAAGAGAATCAAATCTTCTAAAGGAACTGAAGATTGCTTCTACAAACCACCCTATGTAAGTCTCCAAATTTCTAACTACTATGCCAAAATGATGGTGCAGTCAGATTACAGAAGTTAAAGTTTGCATGTGACGAGAGAGATTGACACACAAAGTGTGTACACTGCGATGACAACCGAACTAAATTGTGGTCTATCCATTTTATTGTGTAGGGCTTTCATGGGTGCAGCACCTGATGCAGGTCAGTTAATGGCCATGATCTTGAAACTAGTGAATCCCAGAAAAGCAATTGAAATTGGAGTTTTTACTGGATACTCTCTTCTCCTCACAGCTCTTACGACTCCTGATGATAGCAAGGTTGGTAACTTGGTGTGTGTATATACGAGACAGTCTAGCAAGACAAGATACTTTTCCAAATTCACAGTCTAACAACATAAAATCTTATGTTATAATATATATTATATACATATCAAGTAATATAGATGTCTACCTACCAACAAAGTTATGCTTTATAATGCATATATCAATGCAGATTACAGCCATAGACATTGATCGAAAAGCATACGAAATAGGGTTGCCAGTTATCAAAAAAGCTGGTGTGGAACACAAGATCAACTTCATTGAGTCCCCAGCTCTGCCTATCCTTGATAAACTCTTACAAGAGGTAAGGAGAGAAGAGTGGTACTTTGTATTTGGATTCATTTCTTAAATTCCAAGTATTTGAAAATTGTTGCTGCTTCAATCTTCATGCATGTTTTGCTGCAGCCAGAGCAGGAAGGGAGTTTTGACTTTGCTTTTGTTGATGCGGACAAGAACAACTATTGGAATTACCATGAAAGGCTAATGAAGCTGATTAAGGTTGGTGGGATAGTTATCTATGATAACACACTCTGGGGAGGAACAGTTGCTTTGCCCGAAGAGGCTGTTCCAGAGGCCAAAAGGGAATGGAGGCAGTGTGCAATTGAGTTTAATAAATTGGTTTCCACTGACACTCGCGTCGAGATATCCCAAGTTCCAGTGGGTGATGGGATCACAATCTGCAGGAGAATTCACTGAATAAAAAAGTGAAGCACATTATTATATTTCCAAAAAAAGATTATAGAAAAAATAATCTTGTACCTCAAACTTCTTGTAACAGTCTTATGTACCTCGGTTGAGATGAATAAAAACCATTCAGTTCAAAAAATTACAATTTCAAATCCTTTTCTCCCATTAAGTTGTGCATAATGGGTGACCTGATTAGATATGTGGACAAATGGGTCCCCCGTGCATAAAGTGTTCCCAGCGTATCCAATTGAATTAAAAGCTCGTTGAAAATCTGTGTGGCTAAGTGGCATTGGATAAGGACAACCATGAATACAAGCAAGTTTTCAGAAAAAGAGAGATCAAGCCAATAATGTTGAAGAAATTATTTTGTATAATTTATATATTTTATTCCTTGAATACAACAACACTTTATTAAGATGGTTACAAATTTCTACCTTAAAAAAAAAAAATAAAAAAAATTTGAATTGGGTACATATGAGTGGGTGACCTGATTAGATATGTGGATAAATGGGTCCCCCTTGCATAAAGTGTTCCCACAGTAGCCAATTGAATTAAAAGCTCGTTGAAAATTTGTGTGGCTAAGTGACATTGGATAAGGACAACCATGAATACAAGCTAGTGTTCAGGAAAAGGGAGATCAAGCCAATAATGTTGAAAAAATTATTTTGTATAATTTATATATTGTAATATGATATAATTAATTTATGTGTTATAATATAAGTGAATGTTATTAATATTATATCATATAAATATAAATATATTATCAAATAATATTCTTACATTTTGAATTAATTACATTACATAATGATATATGGGTTATGCCAATAATTTTTCATAAAGGTGGGGTTGGGGGGCCAAATCTTTCCTTTTTTTTCTTTACAACGATCTCATATTTATTGTGATCGGTAATGGCAGTGGGGCTCATTTGAATGGCAGTTGGTGCTTGGGATTTTGTCGGCATGAGTATATTCATCCCAAGATGCTCATTCCTACAGTTGAACTTAGGCACAAACATGCCACCCAAGATTTTTATTAGAAAATAGCTAGAGAAAGTTTCAAAATTTCAATAATTTAAGTTCAATCTTTCTTTGGAAATTAGGCTCGAAATAATTAGTTTAACTCTATAGGAAGAAGTAGTACTAGGGCTGCCCTTTGGTTTGATTTTTACCGAACCAACTGACTACCGACCGAATTTTTTTAGTTTGATATACCGATTTTCATAATTTGAAAATCAAAAATTCAAAATCGAAAAAATCTGAAAAAAGTTGATTTAGTTTTGGTAAAAACCGAAAAAAGTTGGTAAAGATTACCGAAATTATTACTAAAAGAAACCGAATCGATTATTACCCAAAAAATAAAAATATATACCGAAATTTAGTTATATATGCTTATATAATAATATTATGTTAGTGATACAATAAATATTAAACTACTAATATCTTAAACAACTGTAAGAAAATATAATTGTATAATGTTATCATATTAATATTATCAAAAGTGTGAGTTAAGATATAGAATCATTATCTAATAAAGTAAATTTTATTATTTTTAGGAAAATAAAATTGTCATCTTTAGGTAAGTAATGCATATATATATGTACTCATATTTATCGGTATATATACATACTAAATTAATAGGATATGTACTAATACATATTATTAAACTAATTATACTAGTATATATTATTACTATAGTAAAATACTAGTACTATACTAAACTACCAATACTACATGTGCAAATATATATTCATCAAACATTATATTTTATGCATCATATTTGATTAAAATTTAATTTATATTGGTATATAATAATTAGTATTATTATAATTAAACCGAAAATGAACCGAATATACCGAAGTAAATCGAAAATGAACCGAAAGTATCCGATATCAAATACCAAAATCGAACCGAAAACTGAAATTTACCAAAAATTACCGAAACCGAAAAATACAGAATTTTTTGGTTTTGGTTTGGTAAACCCCAATACCGATCCGAACCGACCGATGGGCAGCCCTACGAAGAACCCACAAATTGAATACTTCCCATTGCTGACTCTTTTCGAAGACAGTTGAAATTTTTGTAGAGTTCATTATATTATAAGTTTAAAATGTATATAGAAATGTGTTCAGTCATATTATGTTATGAAAATAATTTATTTATTTTTATTCAATGAGAGGGAGATTGAACTTGTATACAGAGGGGCAAATTCTTTGACCCGTCCAAGTGGACTGCCCACCAAATACATTCTCAAAATATTTTTTTTTTAAAAAGCTGATCAAACAGAGAGATAACAAAAATAAAATATTGGAAGGGCATAGGATATTGGTTTTCAGTTGGACCATAAAATATATGAGGAAAGTGATTTCAGGAATAAGGTTGAGGAGTATTTTAACTTTTTCATATACTCTTACCAAGATATAGCCAAAACTACTATGTCTTCATGAATAACTGTACACATGCACATGACACATGATATTCTAGTAGTTAGAACTTAGTTACTCTCCAGATAGTGAAAACAAAAAATCGCCTTTAGAAAAGACATCCTTTAGTTTTTAATATTGTTTTTGCCGTTATGATTATTGGTGATATTGTTGTTTCTGTGGTTGTAAATAGCCTTTCATTCTTTCTAGCTTTTTTGTCCTTTTTATTTATATCTCTTTTAGCTAGGCTTAATTATCCAATCTTTAAAGCAGTGCGTAAACATTGTAGTACTGGGTTTCCACCCCTCCATTTGATTTATATTTGAATGTTTTTTTCTTTAATATTTTATTTCATTTTTAGTATCTGAATATTGACTTGTGCCCAGTGGCGGACACACGGTGGGAAGAAGGGGGTCGGGCGACACCCCAAACGTTGAAGCTCCTAGCTGTGAATACGGATGACCATTTGATCCAGCGGGCAGATACTCACAAAACCAAACCCATTTAAGTAAAAAATTTGTCAAATTCATACCCACGTAACCCACCCCATAGTATAATGGGTATTATCCTTACCCGCCCCACCAAAGTAATGAGTTACCCAAACCTAACCCAAAACCCCACTATTCCTGTTTTTTTTTTTTTTTTTTCCTGATTTCATTTTTTTTTTTAAGATCAGCTCTTACAATATATAGTTTTTTTTTTTTTTGCCATTCTTACAATACATAGTTACATGTTATTATGAACAATTACAATTATCTCTCTCTCTCTCTCTCTCTCTCTCTCTCTCTCTCTCTCTCTCTCTCTCTCTCTCTCTCTCTCCTCTCTCCGCTCCCTACTTCTTATTTTTTTGGCCAGGCTCTGCTCCCTACTTCAAACATGTTGCAATATATCAAATATTGCAACAATTTAATTGATCCATTAGTTTTCGACCAAAAAAAAAAATGATCAATTAATTTACGTTTTTCAGTTTAATTGATCCATTTGTTTTTTCTGTTTTCCTATTTTTTTTTTTCATTCATTAGTTTAATTGCAATTTAAATTTAAATTTCAGGTTCATTATACTTGAATTTAATGATAAAATAAATAAATAAATAAAATAGAGGGTTTGGGTAAACCACATGTATTATCCATACCCGCCCATTTTTTATACGGGTATTAACATGTATACCCATACCCGTCCCATTACCCAATTACCCATACCCACACTACCCTAAAAGAGTAGGTACCCGCGGGTACCCAAACTCACGAGTAAAATGGCCATCCCTAGCTGTGAACTACCTTTCTCAGCCGCCAGTGACCCCCAAATATCTGGACGGTGACCCCTTGACCTCTGACTGGTGATCCCCCGCTGCACAGTCACCCACCACCCTACTTGATGAAAAGCCTAAGTGGCTGAGTAGTTCAACCGGTCAAGGCTTCAAGCAGAAGAAGCTTCTTTTATTTTTTTTTTTTCAGTTTGTAGCCTGGCCAAAACGACGTCGTTTGAGCCAGTGTGTTTAATTTTTTTTAAGTCTCCTGCTCAAAATGACGTCGTTTTGAGCTAGGAATTAGAAAAAATAAAAAATAAAAACGGTGCTTCTATTATACAACGGACCCGAGCCCCCCCTGTGACGCCCCAAATCCCCATGCTAGAAGATTTAGATGCGCCACAGCGCCACACTGACTATTCAGCTCTAAATGGAATTACCAAGCTCGGCAACTTGCATTTAGAACCGAACAATCAATATAAAGCTGAGTTTCAAAAACAAAATACAGGGTTGGATCAGAATGCAAACTACACAGCGAAATAAATAAATTAAATACTTTGATTAAAAACCAACCCCCAAGATTACATAAATAAATAGTAACCTTGTACAACTGTTTCGAATATTAATGAGATGAAGTAAATACAAAACTCTTTACAAATAAAACCACTTCTGAATTACCAATTGCCACATCTCCTCTACGCTGCTTCCTCAGTCTTACTTAACCTGCAAAACCAACCGCTGCACCATTGAATGGTGCACCGGGTTAAAGAACAAACCCGATAAGCTTTCACAAGCTCGTATTGGTGAAACGACTCACACCCACAACCAAAAACAGACTGTGACTACAAGTCACACACAAACAGGCATCTCTAAGTGTTTCTGTACTCAACGAAGTACCAAAACTTAGCACAAACTCAGCTAGAGTAAGAACTAAGCCGAAAACAAGCATCTCCAACAATCACGCTTACTAAAGCGTTCATGTGCTTAACAAAGCACTAACCACCAAATCAACACAATTGCCGATCCAAATTGGCTAATCACCAACATAAACAATCTCACGACCGATCCAACGTAAAAAATGAACTGGTAGAGAGAGTGACCATTTCTGATTGTAAACCTGGCCACTTGCTACACATACTTCATGCACATTTGTACGATCTGGCAAAAACCACGTACAATGGTCCACAGTAATGTCTGAGCTACCTGCCATATCATACAATCACACTGGTATCTCAACCTACCCAATTCACTTGTTACTCCCAGGTCGTGTCAAACCACAATATCTTGATCAACCGGTACATTATCTCAAATCCGGTCAACACGGTCATCCCAAGATATTCTCAAATCACAATTAGCCTATTTGGCCCAACAATCTATCCTCGAATCACAGGATAATCCAATAACATCAATAAATCCAACTAACAATTTAAATGCCTAATCACAACTATTAATCTCAATAGTTCATAATATAAAACCAATTAATCATATAGATTCAAAATCATCCTCGAATCACAAACATGATTCTAATCTTATAATTACGTACACCAAGTTCTAGCACACCAGCAATTAACTGAAAAAACACATTTAAATACTACAAAATAAATAACAAGATCATGATAAGGGATCACCCACAAAATAAATACACAAAGTCCACCCACAAAACAACCATAAAGTTTACCCACAAAATAAATACACAAAGTCCACCCACCTGGATTCCGTGCATCCTAAATACCACGAGTACTTCACCACCTCACTACCTCCGTGGGCGAAGGAAAACCAAAACTAAACTCTTAGCTAAGGAGAGAGAACAAACAGAAAGTGAGAGAGAGATGCTGCGGATGAAGAAATGAGAGATGGAGGGGCTATATATGCAACTTTACATGCTGTGTGAACTACTTAGTAAAGTTTGCTATTGAAAATAGATATGATGTATTTTACTTTATTGGCTACCTACCTGATTTAAGAACCTTATTTAATTAATTAACTTAGGGGATTCTGTTTTGGGTGCATGCGCATAAGAACTTGGGTGATTCTGTTTTAATTGGATGCAGACTGAGAGAAGTTGGGTGATTATATATGTTTTGGGTGCATATTGGGAACGCTCGGGGGATTTTTTCAAAAAAATTTAACTTGACAGGTTAAATAGTTTTATTTCTGCTAATCACTTGAAAGACAATGATGTTGATTTGAGCTCATTCTGCCATTGAGATTGATTCTAGATTTGAGATTTATTATTATTTAATTTAGTTCTGCACTTATATTTATATTGTCAAATTCATGAGTCCATTTTAATTGGCCTATTTTGTCTTGTGGATGCTATATATTCTTCAAATCACAATACACCCAATGGGGCATATTTACAAATTAGTGGCTTATATATATATATATATTTCTTCCTTTCTTAAGTTATGTTTTCCTTTTGTGTTCAATTTTTTTTAAAAGATATTCTTTATTTTTGCCTTAATTGTTTCAGTGGGAAAGGAGGACATACAAAACTTATACCTAAGAAGATAGGATGAAGTACGGGCTGAATGGACAAACTTTGTGGGACAGTATATGCAGACTATATTTGGATTTTTGCGTGACAGTTTTTGACTTGATTTTGAAGGCCATGTGTTTAGCTAGAATAGCTTGCGGTATATTTGATAAGCCTGCTAGATTAGTTTAATATATGATGGCTGGTTTTTGTGTATGCCTTGTCTGGGCTGGTTTTGTGAATGACATTAGGTTAAGGGGGTAAGCTCGATATATACAAGTACTACATTGAGATACCATATATTATTTGGTACTCCTTTATTATTGTGGATTAATTTAAACTTGAGAAAATGGTATTTTGTGAATGTATATTTATTAGGAATGTTAACATTATCAAACCAATCTCATTTTTAGCATTTGGTTCATAATTACATTGTGGTATTGAACCAAAGACAATTGGTACCTTTTAAAAACAGATGTAAATAGACACATAATACAACAATTTATTGGTAAAAAGCATTGTCTATACCCATAACTTACAATGGTTCAATATCAGAAACCATTGTCTAATCCATAAGCATACCACAAAATCCGTCAAAAACCCTTGTACTAAGTGGCTTTATGCAACAGTTCCAAACACAAACCGATGTATCATACCCATAAGTATATCTAAATTAACATGAAAAAAGTATCTCACATGCACAACGGTTATATAAAAAAATTTGACATTCTTAATGCCTTCATACAACGGTTTCTAATAAAAACCGTAGTATGAAAGACCTATAGACTTCATACAACGGTTTCTAATAAATACCGTAGTATGAAAGACCTATAGACATGTCAACCACCTAGCCTGTTTATGAAGAGCCTAAACAACGGTTATTATCAATAAACTGTTGTCTTAATTTACTGAATACAACGTTTTGTACTAACAACCGTTGTATGTAAGACCAATAGACATGGCTTAATGCATAGCCTAAACAACGGTTATTTCAATAAACCGTTGTCTTAATAGACATTTCATCTCGATTTTTTCCCTAAAATAGTTGTAAAATGCATGTATTAGTAATTATAACCGTTGTCTAACATAAGGTCACACATCTGTTATTAGGTTCAAACCGATGTCTAGGTTAGTACTCAACAACAGTTTCCTCTAAACTATGGGTTTTGAAGGGCGAATGTACAACGGTTCCATACTAGAAAGCATTGTGTTAATACCGTCTTGTTATACCCCAATAGATGTCGATCGATTAAACGACGGTACAGATCGAGGCAGAATACACAACGGTGAATATTTGTTGCCTATTTACTTTTTTGTAGTAGTGACTGAGTGATCACATGCAACCTTCCACCATCAATTGTGAAGTCATCACTTCACTACTTACCCAGCCACCCACTTCACCTCCAACATTTCACCTCTAGGAGCTGTGAATCATCATTCACCGAAGTCAGTGCTCACAAAACTAGCTCATCCTGACGTCCTACCAATACTCAGTGCTCACCTACAACAATCCATCCAACCACTCACCTCACCAAACTTGTTCCATCGAAGTCACCATCGCTCACCAACGACTCTCCACTGATGCACTTGTGTCTCTCTTAGCTAGCAGCTGATCTCTTGTGCCTATAAATAAGAAAGGCTACTGCCTTCAAATATTACCATCTTGGGCTTCTGCCCTTAATCACAATAAGGATCTTCGAATGCTCCTCTCCCCTAGCCTTGATCACATCTTGGGAGCTCCTCTCCCTTGATCAAGTTCTTCAATAAACATCTCAGGGAGCTCCTCTCCCCTTGATCATAGCATGATTTTCGGAGCTTCACTCCCATTAGTTCTAATTAGTTTTAGTTGTTAGTTTTTAGGCTTTTGTAAAAATGAGTTGTAATAAACTAAAATAATTAGGGTTCAATATAAAGCCCTTTTATGTTTTTATTTTATGTTGTTAAAATAAAGTAAATAATTGACATTAATAACAATCCTCATGGGATTGACCTCATTCTTGCATGTCTATACTATAATTGACTAGTGCGCTTCTGAGTTAAATGTGTGTGTTTAAAGTAGCTTAATTTTAGGTTGCTTTGAATGCTCATCAATATTGATCAACATTATCTAGGTTTTAATTTCATCATTCTCTTCATTCATTTATGGCATTCATCGTTCTCCCTCTTATGTACTAACTGACCTATTGGTATAATTGAAATGTATCCAAAACATTAAGGGTACATGTTTCTGATTTAGGGATTAGAGCGTAGGATGCGCCTTTTGGAGCTTTTAATTCAGGTTTTAAAGCTAGTCTGGAGAAACCTAAATTTTAAGCTACAAAACCAATTATATTTTAGGATTAAGGGTATAGTTTTCGGCTTTAGGGTTTAAATTTTCTAATTTATGGGATTTCAAGATAGGGTATTTGTTTTGGGTTTGAGGTTTAGATATTTTAATCATTTTTTATTTATCTAATTTTTTACATAGATAATCTTTGAATAGATATCTAAAATTAGAGTCTCAAATAGTTTAAATTGAATATGAATTGGGCTCCACAAGGGATAATTAGGATATAAATGAATAAATTTTGGTTAAATAAGGTGTACAAATTTTAATTTCCATTTTCAAATTCCTTAATGATGGCATTGACCATTTGGTCTAGTGGACAACACTCAGCCTTCCTTTGTCGGAGTAAGTCCTAAGTTCAAAACTCTTGAACGCCGGCCAGTTAATTAATTGAAAAAATTTACTTAATTAATGATGATTACCCATATATTTATCCAGGGGAAAGCCATTGCATGAAAATATAAATATTTTACTATATTCTACCGCCACTACAACTCAGTTTATCTATTCGATCATATTCTGTTTAAAGTAGGCGCAATGTGTTTGATGAAATATTTTAAAGAGATTGAGATAGACAACTTGTCTATCTCAATCCACACGAAGAAAAATTCTTAGATCCATAAATATCTACCACCATTATATGGACCTATATATAGAATAAATGTCCTATATATGGTTAAGTACTTGGGTAATTAAATCACATTATGTGAATGTTTGCATATATACACATTTGTCATCACTGACGACCAGCGGTGTTGACAAAAAGTTTTGAAGGTTGATAACCATAACAGTTATGTCATCCATGTTCCCTCTGCTTGAAGACATATTCACAAGCTTCTTGCAAGATTTTAGTGAGTACTTTTCGCTTAAAACCATATCAACTGCCTCTTGATCATCTACCTGCACATTGACACAAGATTACTTATCTAATTATAGAGAAGTGCTCTAAAGCTAACTAGTTAGCAAATTAATACGAAGTTAACCATGTTTTTTGTCTTATCATATAACTAATCTCATAATCTGAACACTCTATTTTTTAGGCCCTACTTCAAAAATCATCATTGTAAAAAAATAACTAAATCAAAAATTATTTACTCATCTAATTGTGATCAAATAAATAGACGAGTTGTGAATATGATTTTCTCAAGTTATATATATACAAGCTAGCTATAGTGTTTTTACCAGAAATAGATTAATGTGTAGCATGTGCCGATGAAGTTGCAAATTACTAGGCTAATTAATAAGATTTTGTGAAAATGAGATCAATCTTGGGCACAAAAAATATAAGAAGAAATGTACCTTATCCCACAAACCATCAGAAGCCATTATCAAGAACTCGCAATCTGCAGTTAAAGGAATCTTTTTAATTTCTGGTTCTGAAATGACCCATTCTTTCAAATATTGATCCCCAATTGCTCTAGAAACTGCAAGTGAGCCTTGAAGTCTCCAAACTCCATTGCGGCAATGCACAAAGCCACCCTATATATACCATCAATATCATATCAACTTGGCCATCAATATATATTTTCAGTTAATATACAAACAAATTAAGGTCTCCAAATAGAAAATGAAAAAATTTATTTTAGGGAGACTTACAGTCCAGTCCATTTTATGAGTCTTTTTTAGATTAAGACCGGAAGTGATTTATGATTTTTAATTAAAACTTATTATTTTTCTTCTTTGACGGCTTTATGTTAGGTTTTAAAATCTAATATGCAGCCTCTACAAAGCCCACTCTACACCTTAAGAGGGGAAATACACTTCAAATAGAGGGAAATACCCTTCAAATCGGGGAATGACTTTATTATGAATTAAAAAGATTTTTTTTATAAATTAAAAGGACTGTATTATGAATTAAAAATATTTTCTTATAAATTATTATAAATTTTAAAACACCTCCGGTTTCCATTTAAAAATTATTTTTCTAAAGAATCTAAGTCTAATTATCTCTTTATTTTATTATATACATTGGAAAATTATTGAAATTTGAATAAACTTACGGTGTTTTCGATTCGGAGACGCTCATCTTCCCTACTCAAACGGTGGTCTTTTGTTAAGACATGTGCTACTCCTTTCTTACTTAAAACTGCTCTACAGTCTCCTACATTTGCTACATGTAACTCTCCAAGCTTCAACAACACACTGGCTGCACAGGCTCCACTGCTTACACCCTGTAAAAAATTCCATAGTATATTAACAATTGATTGTCACTGAAATTATTTATAAAAATTGTATTCGATTCGTGAAATTTCAAGAAGAATTTTTAATTATCATCAGTTAAAAAATTAGGGCAATAATGCATGTAGAGGAAGATCAACACAAAGAAAGGTTCAAGATGCATGAATTGGTCCAGAAAATAAAAGATAATATATTAATTAAATTTGTTCCAACAATAAACTAAGTCAAACCATGGGTTACGTTGCAAATTTGAGAAAATATATTAATTAATTTGTAGTTTATTAATTACCTCATGACTAAGAAACGCATCATCTGTGACCAAGTAGCCTTGGCGAATAGCCTGCTCTACTTGATGTTCTTCCTGATGATCTCCAACATGTTCAAGTGCTTTCATAATGTTCTTCCCCAAATTTTCAGCAACATAATCAGCAGCTGCACAACCTCCATGCCCATCTATCACAGCAAAGAATGCCTGCATATGGTTTGGTTCAAGATTTCTTAAGAATATATCGACTTAGTGTGAAATCCCATAATTCGCATATCCAAAAAAGGAACTATAAATTGTTGCATATATGTATTTTGAAAATGTTCTATTATGAGATTGTAATCTATATTAAAGTAATTAGGTTCACTCTTAATTGAATGCGTGTTTCAGATAAGAAGAAAAAATTACCCACATATATGATCTCTCCATTAATGATCATTAGCAATTTGCTTGAAATTTTAAAACTATGGATTTGATCGAAGCCTTGTAATAATAATTTGAATTAATTCACAAAGTTAAGAAAAATTAATTAAACATATTATGGCTATATGTACCTGCTTGGGATCACCCATAATATCAACCATTACTCCATGCCTATCTTCCATGACCTCCCTTCTAATTCCTTTCTTACTTGCCAAACAGAAATCTCTCCCTTGAACCTCAAATTCCTTTTTTTCCTCCGACTTCTTTCCCATTTCAATAAAGCACTCCACGCTTGGACAAGAATCCGGCACAACCAGCTTCACAGGCCTCATTCGCAACTTCTTATCAATATTACTCCCTTTAACCTCATCCCCACTTTTGGTTATGCCCAAAATCTCAGATTTCTCTTGTGCATGCATACCCTTTCGATCATCATACTTTTCGTGCACGATATTGTGATCTTCTTGGCTCGTGATCATATGCGCCAATAAATTCTTTGCTGCATAATCTTCATCATCATGGTGATCATGATCTTCAAAAACCCCGGTTTCCGAAGCTAGGGACGACCCAATTCCAATTCCGAGCAGTCCAACAAGAAGCTGGCTAACCCAAGAGAGATATAGTGATGACAAAGCAGAGATTGAAGGGGAAGAAATACTGAGTAGAGCCATGGAAATAATCATAGCCTTTCTCAAGACTCGAAGAAATATGTATAAAACAAGAGAGAGGATATAGAAACCATATAATAAGACCATTTTTGTGTTAAAACTTTGTGTGTTGTGGCTAACTAGATAGCTAGTAGTAGTAAGAGATGGATTTTGTTGATGAAAGAAAGAAAAAGTTGGCATTCAGAGAAATGATATTTGAGGTTAAATTGGGTCCTTTAAATGGGGCAAGAGTTTGACGGGGTCAAAGAGAAAGGCTGCATGCAAAGGTCAATGGGACAAATGAATATTGTTCAGATTGACAAAAACTTACACAGGAGGCTTTTGAAACTTTCAATGCCGATCCAGCGAGGAAGCGTCATTGAACATGCTTGCATAGAGAGGTTGGGCGGAGATGTCCAAAAAGAAATGAGGGATCAAATTAAATCACATTTCATAATTCATATTTGGTTTCTTCTGGATTCCCCCCAAATAGAAATATTCGTTGTTGACTTTGACTTAGTATTACGGTATCTTAGGATTATAAATAAAAGAGATTAATATTATTTTAGTCCACAGATTATTACACTTGTATCAATTTAGTTTTTAAATTTCTAATTTGAAAAATTAAGAACCCTGACTTTTTCAATTTTACCAATTGAGATTATTCCGTTAATTTACACATTTTTCATCTAAATTTAATTAGTGGGAAATGAAGAAGTGAAAAATGGTGCATGAGGAAAAAGGGACCATTTTTCCCTAAAAAATGACCCCACGTGATTGGCACAGTGCTATGCAAACAAAAATTTGGATGAAAAATGTGTAAATTGATAACAAAATTAAAAAGTTAGAGTCTTTAATTTTTCAAATTAGAAGTTTGGGAACCAAACTGATACAATTGTAATATTCTGAGGACCAAATAACATTAATCCCCTAAAAAAACGGTATATGATTGTATAAATGACGTCACTACATATTTTACTACCATGGATTGTATGGATTGTATTCTGTGCTTTGACTTGGCAAACAGCTGCTCATTAAATATTCAGTAGTGCTAGATATACCACATTTTTATACCATAATTTCATACCACCTTATGTGGCAACTTACATGGCATTCATACATTGGATACTAAAAAATAAAAAGAAAAACCCAAAAAGAAAAAGAAAAACTCTGTCCAATAAAGTAATGACACGTGTGATGGTATAAGAATGTGGTATAAGAAATGTGGTAAGTATAGCATTATTCTTAATATTTTACTACCATGGATTGTATGAATGATGTCACTACATATGCACATTCAAGAAGAGGGTAAACACTACTGATCACTTGGGGCACATTTGATGATTTTTTAGTTAATTTATGGAGATTACGTTTGTTAATTATAAATTCAAGAACTATTCTATTTGGTTTAAGATTTAATGGTAAAACCTTTGGCAATGCTCGAGCTGAGTTGATAATCCCTCTATTTTGTGCTCAAATCTAATTAAAGATGTACCAGAATCATGCCACTCGTTCTTATTGATAGTTGATTTCACATATAATATTTATGTTAATTAAGTTTTTGAAAGCCTTTTTGATCAAAGAGTTTTTATTTTATTTTATTTTATTTTTTCACAATACGAGAGAAAAAGGTCCCTATCAAACAGCTAATTAACTGCAAATAGTCTTGCGTAGCTTTGTCTAGACGAGTCAAGAGATCCTGTGTTGATAATTTTTTATATTGATTAATTTTGTATTTATGTCTAAAACAACGTAGTTTTATACTTCCATATAATCAATCATACATCTTTCATGCTCAACTCAAAACTGAATTGGAATACAAGAATAATAAATTATGAATAAATTAATAAAAAATTTGGAAATTGCATAATATTTATAAGGTTTTCGTTTCCATATTGGTCACCCAATTTTATATTTTTATCCCATTTTTTAAAGAAAAAATTACAATTTAGTCCTTCTAACATTTCTTATTTGGAAAAAAACCTTATGACTTTTTTTTTTTTTTTTTTTTCAAATAAAGCCCTTATTTTTTCTAAATAAAGTCATTTGATCATTGCCTTGTCAAAGAAATATGTCATTATTTTTTTATTTTTTTAGGGTATAAGGTATGGGTTAACGTCATACCTTCCTAGAGTATAGAATGAGGTTTGTGGAGACTGCATATTAGGTTTTAACTTTGAGATTTTGGACTCCAAAATCTCAGAGTTAAAACCTAATATAAAGCCGACAAACCAAGGCTGGACAAAGAAGTAAAAATGCACTGCCGAACAATCGAAAATGGCTGCCAACCGCTTGACGCCTGGTATGTGTGAAAAAAATAAAAAATAATAGATCAATATTGTATAACATGGAATGGTTACAATATTATAGGACTTTAATTAAAATTTTAAAAGCCATAAAGCTTTATTCAATATATTATAAAACTAAAGGACCTAAATGGAACTCTCTCTTTTTTAAATGGTCAATTAATGGGCCCAGCCCATTTTGTTATGTCATTTAATATTTGGTACGAAAATGACATTCTTGCCCCAAAGGGTAACTTTTTCTTGAGAGATTTAGAGTCCAGTCCATTTTATAAGTCTTTCTTAGACTTAGACCAATAGTGATTTAAGGTTTTTAATCAAGTCCTTTTATTTTTCTTCTTTCACGGCTTTATATTAGGTTTTAACTCCGGAATTTTGGCCGAAGTTAAAATCTAATATATAGCCTCTACAAAGCCCACTCTACACTCTAAAAGGGGAAATACCCTTCAAATTGGGGGAAGACTTTATTATGAATTAAAAAGATTTTCTTATAAATTAAAGGACTTTATTATGAATTAAAAGGATTTTCTTATAAATTTTAAAACATCTTCGGTCTCCATCTAAAAACTATTTTTCTAAAGAACGCAAGCTTAATTATCTCTTTTTTCTATCCCTCTTAGTAGTTTTCAAATTCGGAGACTATTCTCGTCAACTGTGCCATTCAAAATCGATGAGTGTCACACAATCATTGATTAAAAATCAATGATTGTCACACAGTCACCATATTTAGGGTTAAAAAAAATAGAAAAGTCGAACACCTTGCTGACATTGACAATATGTCAACAGTTGATATTGACATATTTGTAATTTATAAAAATGGGCACATTGCAGGCATTAGCGCATGGCAGTTAATGTAAATACATGTATTTTATAAGGCCAGTTTTGCAAGATTTATTATATCATTTTATTCGATATTAGTTAATATTGAGTAAATTGGTATTATAAAATAGTAAGTTGACTAATATATAATTATGAAATATTTTATTGATTTTTTAGAAATTTAAAACTCCTAGAAGATTTTTGTAGTGCCTAATTTTAAACACCCTACTCACCAAAAAAATTTGTCTAAACCCCCACCCATCTAGAAACTTTTTCAAAACCCCCTAAAACTTATAATCCTAAATTACCCTTCTGACGCATGCTGACACATGCTGACGTCACTGTAACTGTATTTTGGTGAAACTGGTTTTTTTTTTTTTTTTTTTTTTTTTTTTTTTAAAATTGAAGTTTTTGCTAAAACTCAATATTTCACTAAAACTAAAATCAAATACTGAAATTGAATTTCATTACACTAAAACTGAATTTCAAAAATTCAGTTACACTGAAACTGAATTTCAAGAATTCAATTACACTGAAACTGAATTTCAAGAATTCAATTACACTGAAACTGAATTTCAGAAATTCAGTTACACTAAATTGAAGAATTCAGTTATGAATTCACTTACTGAAACTGAATTAAGTGATGAAACAATTACACCTCGACTAAAATGCAATTACACCTTAATTAAAAAACAATTACACCTTTACTAAAACAATTACACTTCACTAAAACAGTTACACCTTTACTGAATTCCGTTTCACTAAAAAGAACACAGCAACCTTATAAAAAAAAAACAATAACAATACAATAAGCCATTGAGATGAGAGGAGTAGCCAACAATACAACGTCGTCCGATCATCTCACGCGCGACGAGTACACGACAGTCGCCACTGCCTCGATCTGTTTCTACCTGCAAATTTGATTCATCATATTTCAGAACCATAATTTCATTCAAAATTCATTTAAAACTCATGTTTCACGAGCTGAAACTGTTTCACGAGCTGAAACTGTTTCACGAACTGAAACTCTTTAATCAATAAATGTAGGCTTAAAGTTCCCTATACACAGTTACAACAACACACAATGAGGTTCGATTTGGGGTTTTTTGATTCATCAGCAATTGGTCCAATCCAAACACATAGCATTGAAGAGTACAATGAGGAGAAGAATATTAGTACCTGACTCGACGGAAATGGCTGCCGGAAAAGCCAGATCGCCGGCGGAGAAGCCGCGGCCTTTGTGGCTTCGATCTGCCGCCGTGGCTGATCAGATGGAAAATCCGAGCACACCATCGTGCTCAGGACGTCGAGAGGAAGAAGGCTTGGGTGGTTTGGCATTCCAACTCCGCCGAAAAAGGCAGATCGCCGGCGGAGAAGCCGCGGCCTTTGTGGCATCGATCTGCCGCCGTGGCTGATCGGATGGAGAATCCAAGCATACCATCGTGCTCAGGACGTCGAGAGGAAGAAGACTTGGGTGGTCCGGCATTCCAACTCCGTCGAAAAAGGCAGATCGCCGGCGAGCACCACCGATCGTAGTCGCGGCGATCTGGCGTCCACGTTTAGTTTAACGGCACGTGGAGGGCATAGGGAGGAAGAAGAAGGAGATGCGAGTCTGATGGGACCGGTCTCGCCGGCAACCGTCGCCAGACGACGGCGCACGCGCCGGCGACAGCAGCGGGGAGAGAGAGAGACGCAGAGGGGAGAGAGGCAACAGATAGGGGAGAGAGAGAGAGAGAGAGAGAGAGAGAGAGAGAGAGAGAGAGAGTATTAGTTGGCTGAAAATGAAAATAAAACAAAAGGGGTAAAACTGGAAAATTAAAATATGGGGAGTCAAAGTTGATTGGGTATTAGTTGACTAGGGGGTTTAGGAAAATATAAAGTGTAAGATTGGGGGTTATAAGAGAGTTAGATTTTGGGTGGAGGTTATGAGAGATTTTATCTCTAACTAGGGGGTTTATAATTATTAACATAGATTTTTGTTGTTATGGCCTAGAATGTGACGAACAGACCAACAAACCCAGCAGCTCGAGTGCTAGCTTCCGCGTACGTTTTTTGGGCCTCTAAAGTTAGGGGAGTGGCTATAAAAGTCAAAACACTTTAGGTTCAATACTAGATAGACAAATTGGACTTTCTAGATGGGCTAAGATCAGGGGAGCAACAAAAAATTTCTCAAACCTATGGATGAATTTTGAAGGCTCCCCTCCCCCTCCCTCTATTTATAGTTGTTGATGAGGAGTGATAGGATGAGGGTGCGCCTGTAAGAAATATGTTATAAAACCAATATAGAATATTGATTTTTACTCTAATGGGATATTTCAATTAATAAGCATTAACATCATTCTAATCAAATAAATTTTGTGTATGATGATGTGTCTATGGAAATTTGAGAAAAGAAACATGATGAGCTAAGTGATAATTAGCTATTGAAACTCGATCATGTTATCGGATGCTTAGAGTTCATTAATGTTCCTAGTCAGGATCATGTTAACTTGGCATTAACATTTCAATGTATGAAGACTATCACATACCAATGCTTTCTCGTTCGAGAGATAGTGTGTCTCATGCCATAGTGTAGAGATACTAGAGCGAGTATGTTGGTGAGTGCTGGGAGACACGTACACTGACCATGACCACAAAGGGATCCTACATTGAGTGTTACGACGTGTCAAGTAGGAGTCTCTGAGGTTATGATAAATACTGAGTAGTACATTCTCAGACCTGAGACATCAACGATGTCGTATTGTCGTGTGTGTGTGTGTGTGTTTCAAATGTGCTTAATTTGACAACACAACCTAGACCAACGCATTGACTGCATTGGTTACATTCGTTGATCAGTAGGGCCGGTCCGAGGATTTAGGTGGCCCTAGGCAAGAAAAAAATTTGAGGCCCTTTGCCCATTCAATAACTAAAATTAATTGACCAAAAAAATCAATAAGCAATTTCTAACTTGATACCCATCAATTTAGTAAGAGAAATTAAAAAAATAGAACTGATTTGAATTAATTGAGAATGTTTAAGTACACAAAAGCTGGAGTCAGTTTTAAAGATAACTAACACATGTAACAAGCTTTAGGCTGCAAGTAGCAACGCATTGCAGCTACCATTAATTTGACAACACAACTTGGACCAACGCATTGACCGCATGGGTTACATTCGTTGATCAGTAGGGCCGGTTCGAGGATTTAGGTGGCCCTAGGCAAGAAAAAAATTTGAGGCCCTTTGCCCATTCAATAACTAAAATTAATTGACCAAAAAATCAATAAGCAATTTCTAACTTGATACCCATCAATTTAGTAAGAGAAATTAAAAAAATAGAACTGATTTGAATTAATTGAGAATGTTTAAGTACACAAAAGCTGGAGTCAGTTTTAAAGATAACTAACACATGTAACAAGCTTTAGGCTGCAAGTAGCAATGCATGCATTGCAGCTACCATTAATTTGACAACACAACTTGGACCAACGCATTGACCGCATGGGTTACCTTCGTTGATCAGGCACAATGGCACATATATGGAGACACATGGATGGTCAACAAGGAATCACTCACATTCCGTAACAGAAGGGATGTCCAAATAGTGTTAACTCGCAAGTCTTTGGCAAAAGCATTAGAGTCGTGTATGGGTTATATTGAGCTCAAAACTAGATCCGTACTCTGTAATATATCCAATAGGACATAGCTAGAAAAGAGAAGAACCAAACTGTATTATAATCATAACTGAATAGACTCTCACACTACCAATCTATTTAGTTTGGGCAGCCATGAAGCACAGCTAAGTGCCAATTGTGAGTTTGTGGAACCCTGAGAATTAATACGATAGTTTTATTAATTCTCATAAAGAGAAGAATTAAATAAGTTTAATTTGGTTTAGACTCCACGACCAAACTCAATGGAACCTAAGCAATTCCTAAATCACTATTCTGAATTTCAAACTTTAACTATCAAAGAATCAATGGAAGTTTTTAGTAAAGTTTCTCCTTTTTACAATTTTACTAGCTTACCACACAAGTGGTACTCATCTATTATTGATTTATTAAATTTTGCAAGTCCTATTTCAATAGACCAAAATCAATATTCACAATCGATTTTATACATTTATGATCATGATCTTCATAGTTTTAGTGCTTCATTATCTTTAGATGAATAAGGGCTTTAAAGAACCACCTAGGATTTATTTCAACTTTTAAGGATTAGATTGGGAAGCTTTATACCACCTGCACACCTGAATTTCATTCCATAAACCCAACATTTGGTCTATGGCCTACTTCAAACTATGGCGAAGCTAGGTATCATTATTGGTATCATTGATAGGGTATTTGACCAAAAAGCTTATGCTTCAAAGACCACAACATGACAGCTAAAATTCAAAGTGGAAAGGATCATGTGAAGGAGGAAAATTTTTTAATTCCTCTGTGTAACTTATACTTCATAGGAGTTAGATACTTCGATAAGGGTTTGATTGAGCAACATGGAAAATTAGTTGCTACATACTCCTCTAGGGACACTATCAAGTATCGGACCACTGTTTCCTCCATGGCTGCTGGAAATTATGTAGAAGAAGTGTCTTACTTTGACTATGCTAGAGGAACAGCCAAAGGTGTTGCACCTCTTGCCAATTCGCTGTGGTGTATATTCACTCATTAATCAAGTCAATGATCTACTGCAGATCTTTCGAAGATCAATCTGGCCCAAGGAATAAAATTTCGGATTTCGAGGAAATTTCGATGGAAATTTCGACGGAAATTTCGAAGATTTTTAAATTTCGACAAAAATTCGACGGAAACGACGGAAATTATTATTAAAATACGGAAATTTTGAATGAAACTTCACCATATGTTTATTTAACATATTATCTACTACATTGATAAAAAACATTGAAAAAAACCAAATTATATGGTAGGTTTCATGTGATATGTGATGAATATAATGCGCGCTGGAGGCAAATACTGTTAAAAAAATGCTTCACTAATTAATAATTACTTCAATAACACATTAACACCTCAATTTTATTTTTACTATAATATTGCCACATGAATTACAAAAGTAATCAATACCACATAGAGTTTCTAGGAGGTTCAAAATTTCCGCTGTCTTCAGTATCATCATGTCCAGAGTAGGTGTAATGTGAAGAATAATCATCCCAAGATACTTCTCCAGCATAATTTTGCATGTAATTGCCAACATGCCAACCATATGGATCAGGAACCTGTTGTGGTTGAATTTGTCCATAAGCATACTCATTTGAAGAGTTTGTCTCTTGTTGTGCCAATGAGTTACTATCAGACTCAACCAAGTAAGGCAGATGTGGTGGGTAGAATATTGGAGGGTTTTGCCCATAATTGTAATTGTCACTTCCTACCCCCATAGAGCCAAAAGTGGTGGATAATGAATCTTCTTCTTCTTGTGCCAAACTCTTATGACCCAAAATATGATATTGATCAATTGATGTTAGATAATATTTAAAAGTGGGTAAATGATATACTCAACCTCATATATACAGATATACTCATATACATCAATACATGATACATTAATTTAGACATATACACTGTTAGTTAAGTCTATTAGACAGTTTAGAGTTTAGAACTTTAGATTAGTCTATTAGACTATTACTCACAGTCACGACCTTAAGACATGGACTGATGGACCTAATTCAAAATAGAACCTAACTATAGAAATTAGAAACTTGATTGAAAATGAAATCTAACTACAGCGGTACAGCCACAGCCCACAGAATCAGGACTAATTCTTATTCAGAATGTTCAAAATATGAGATTAAAGTAATTAATTACAATGTGGAGATCGAAGTTGGCTAGCTAATATGTTAGTGTTTATTTTATTTTATATATGACTACTTTTTTAATAGGATATTTTATATTTGACTATTAAATGGTTCAATTTTCAGGGCAACCGCATAAAAGATTTTAAAATAAATAATAATGTATCAAAAATTCAAAACGAATTCTTATAAGAATATTGAACAGTCAAACTTCTAAAATCAAAGTAAAGTCTAAGAATAAGTCCACAGGAACCTGTTTTCGACCAAATAAAAAAAAAACAAAAACTATAAAACTCTAATTAAAAAAACAATGAATACAAGTAGCCTACTGCTAATGGGGAACGCTGGGACTTCAGACTTGGGCTCTGGGCTCGGCTCTCTAAAGATTTCTCAACCCAACTTCCCAAACCATTCTACATTTCTTGCCCATTTGATATGGGTTTCTCACCTAACCCATTATGCAAAGAGTGGACTAGTCCAAACTTTTAAGAAATAAAACAATGTGTAGTCGGTGTAGATAAGATTGCACTCAGTTTGTAAAACAATCTACACATTCCTTTTATTTCTTAAAATTAAGAATATAAAATATAAGGTTAGTCAAGTATACAAGTTTCTTGGCTACTGTGACGATCGATTAGCAGACTGTGTTGACTACTGCCATACTGCCAATGAATCACTATGTAGCCTTAGAGACTCAAGTCACGGGTTGATGGCAGAGGCAGAGTAGCAGACTTGGCAGTATGGCACTTCGGCTTCGCACAAACTGGGTTCAGATTTTCAGGGGGCTTCAAGGTGGCCGGAACGGCGCTGCAAGCCGAGACGATGGAGGAGAGAGGCGAGAGAGAGAGAAGAGACAGAGAGAAGAGACAGAGCCGAGAAGACGAAGGAGGTGTGCGCCGACGGAGGTGTGCACTGCAGATCGGGCCTTAGCTTTCGATGGAGGTGTGCGCCGACGACTATGCAGGTGAGATTGTGAGGCTGGGTATTTGAGGGAGTGAGGGAGTGAGGGAAATTTGGTGCGCTGGGGGCTGGGGTTTGCTGGGTTACTGGGTATTTGAGGGAAATTTCGCCGAAATTTACCGAAATTCGGTCGAATTGGTGTTAAAATTTCGGACCCCCGAAAAAACGAAATTTTCGGCGAAATTTCGCCGAAAACTTCAAAATTTAAACCCTTGATCTGGCCCTAGCGATTATCTCATAAGTCATAATAAAAAGGTTAAAATTAATAGATCTTGACGGCAAATGTATTACACATTGCATATTGACATGATTATTATGGATGGATTGATTGATTAAATCATATACCATCAATTTAATAGATCTAATTATTATCTCATAAGTCATAATAAAAAGGTTAAAATTAATAGATCTTGATGGCAAAGGTATAGAACGTTGCATATCAAAATAGATCTATTCAATCATATCGAAAGTAGCGAAGATATTTTCTTCTTTTTCTACTATGTCAAAGATGATCAATCCATATCGAAATAGATCTGCAATTGCTTTAAGCCATGGGTTGCTAGCAGCAGCCTTCAATCAAGAGAGAGAGAGAGAGAGAGAGAGAGAGAGAGAGAGAGAGAGAGAGAGAGAGAGAGAGAGAAGGTGGAAGTCGTTTTGGTCTACCGGTGGAATTCCTGGTCTATAAAGTATAAATATATATATGGGTATTTTGGTCACAAAAAATACAAAAGAGCAGTTTTGGACCTAGGAGGTCAAAAAATCTTAACATTGATTAAATAGAAAATTAGGATTAAATATCAAATTCTAATAATTTTTTGGTATAACATGAAGACCATATAATATTTCAATTGAACTACTAAATTCAAATGTAGTTTTTTAGATTAGGTCACAAACATGTTGGCCCTTTGATTTGAGTCTTTTCCATTTGACATTTTTGTCCTGTGTTAGTTAAAATTTATAAGGTTTTGACAAAATTGCTTTGAGGCTTTTATATTATCTTGAAAATTTGCTAATATAGTCTCAACTTTACATTTAGTTGTAACTGTACGACACTCACAACTTCAAATTTAGTTATGTTTGAACGACAGTCACATCTAAGTTGTGAGACAGTCATAGTTAAGTTGTGACTTCATTAAATTTTTTTTTTTAGAAATTATACTACAATATAGTATAAATAGAGGTCAAAACAATACTTTTACTCAAAATAATACACAATATAGTGGTGTGAGTTGTCTTTTTCAATTTACCAAGATAGTCACAGTTAAATTATGACTGAATTGATATATATTTTTTAATACAATATAATATAAATTAATGTAATATTTGTGATGTAATATTATTTTTATTTTTTTATTATAGTGGCATGTAATGTAATATTTATAAATTCTAATATCTTTTACTTTATTATTTTGTTTGACTTTTTAACTAGTACCTAATATAAAATATTATTTAATTTTAGTACCTAAACTAAAAAATTATTAAAATTTAGTAATTAAAATCAATGGATCTTTGATTAAAAGGGGCTATTTAATTAAATTACCCTTTAATATTCTTGCTGCCATGGATAGACCATTTTAGAATGCAAGTCATGTTACTGCTAGCATAACATTCAAACAAACCATTGTGGATATGAAGCCTTCACCTTGCTCTGCCAAAAGGTCCATTAGTTTTGTCTTTTTTTTTTTATTCCACAAGGATCAACCAACAATAATTATAAAATGGTCTCAGGGACATCGAATGCTTGCCCCCATGTCACTGGAGTGGCATCACTTTTGAAAGCTTCATATTCAAAATGGAGTTTTGCAGCTATTAGATCTGCCATTATTTTTTTTTTTAATGACTCGGGTATTCGGATCTTTGACCCGACCAATCTCGAGGGCACGTGTAGACCATCAATCCGAGATTGGTCACGTGTAGACCATCAATCCGAACGGCCAAGACAAACCCCAACTCCATCGATTGTTGATAGCAGAATTGGGTGATAGTGGCCCCAACAAGAGTTTTTGCACCCAGGGGGGATCGAACTGAAGACCTTGCAAACTAGGCAGACTTCCCCAACTCGTCCTTTAACATTGGACTGACCCTTTGGGGATTATTAGATCTGCCATTATGACATCATCAAATGAACTAGACAATACTAGAAATCCCATTCATGACAATACTATCCAAATGCTTCCCCTCTAGCCATTGGATTAGGTCATATTAATTCAAATCAAGCACTAGATACTGATTTGAATTATGATGCAACACCACAAGATTACGTGAATTTAATGCGCACTGTCAATGATCCCAAGACTTTAATCAAAGAAATTACATGATCAGATGTCTATAATTGTCCGATCTTAATTCTCATCATTTATCACTTTCTATGAACATGATCCAAAACAAATATGGACGGAGAAATTTACCAGGACTGTAACGAATGTTTGGTAAAGGTGATGCATATTACAATGTTAAAATAAAATAACCATAAAATTTCAAAGTAACAGTCTTGCCGAAGACTGTTACTTTGAAACAATCTTAAACTCTCACCCTAGAAAATCAAAAACAAAATAGAACATTATATTTCCTACGGTCATTTAATTTGGGAAGAACAAAAATAAAGTGTAAAATCTAGACATAAAGTGAGTCCCACAGTAGTCATTCTTGGTAGTGTCAGAACCATCATAAATGGTAGAATGTAAGACTCTCCGAGCAATTTCTTATTCAATGCAATATAATATTCTAACACATTTGCAAATTATTATAATCTTAACGTAAATACAAAATCATGGGAAATAATTACTCATAACTACATATTTGCTATGGTTTTTAACTTGTAATACCACTATTATTAATATATAATAATTAGGTTAGTTTTATTAACAATTAGGTTAGTTTGACTGCATGTGCTTTAGTTGACTGCAGCTGAGTGGGCTGCTTACCAGCTGGCGTGTGTTAAGTGATGCAGTTTTACAATTTTACCCTCATGACAGTTTTTAGTTATTTTTAACTTATCTGTGCCCTTTCCCCGATTATGTTTAGGTTCTTGATTTTTTTTGTTTAGTTCAGTTTCTGAAACTGCAGTTATCTGCAGTTTTTTGCATTTTTCTGCAGTTTCTAGAACTGCAGTTTTTTGCAATTTCTAAAACTGCAAGTGAACTGAAACTGCATAAAAAACTGTAGTTTATGCAGTTTACAGTGAACTGAAACTGCAGTTTCTGGAATTACAAGTGAACTTTCTACAGTTTCTAAAACTGCAAGTGAACTGAAACTGCATAAAAAACTGCAGTTTATGCCGTTTACAGTGAACTGAAACTGCAGTTTCTGGAATTACAAGTGAACTTTCTGCAGTTTCTGAAACTGCAGTTTCTGGAACTGTAAGTGAACTGAAACTGCAGAAACTGCAATTTATTAGAGTTGAAACTGCAGTTTATTGGAGTTGCTGACTTGCAGTTTCAGTTTATTGGTGTTTTGGCATGTTGCAGCTGGTGAGGACACGGCAGGTATTTTTAATTTTTGTTATCCCTATTTTCGTCAAAACAATGCGCTGACAGATGGGTTTTACTGTAGCGCGGGGATCCAGTGGATGTGGTGTCCGCAAAGGAATAATAGAATTGTGGTAGTTGGCCCGCAAAGAAAGAAAGGGGCTTTGGGTGGTTTTGGTTAATAAATTTAGGTGCTAATACCTGTATGTTAACGGACCCAAATCATGGTGACACCTTTACCAAGATTAACGCAGTTTATTTATGCAAGAGTCTTTCAAATGGGAGGTATTGGCAATTTCCTACATTAAACCCAAGTCTTGTAATGTGTGTTATATATGTCAAGTCCAGTTGAGTGAGTGAAGTATGTTTGAGTGATGGCCTCTACTTAAGATGAAGTTCAAGCGACAAAGGTGATTCATGATCATGTCCTAGTCCTTGTGAAAGATTATGAGGTAATTAGTATTATTTTTCTTTCTTTTTTTTAAGTTGGTTCAAACTTTGGATCTCTCCAATATTATGAAGAGAAACACCACAAGATCAATGAAGTTGGTAAGTGAAACTTACTTAGATACCAGCATAAAGTTTAGTTAGTTATTGAGTCAATGTTTTTTAAGTGTGTAAAATTTATTTTAAATAAAATTTGATTTAGGTTGGTTTTGAAGTCTAAACCTTTTTATGATTTATTTGTTTGGAAAATAAAACATGACCTTAGTCTTCTATATACTTTTTGAAATCTACTAATTTTCTCACTCACATCAGTGTAGCAATTCTTGTGCATCCATTAGGCCTCATTTGATGCATAGGATTGGATTGGATAGGTTAAATGGCTAGATTCATGTGAAGTCAAGGAAAAATAGGGAGGGTGTCTTCTAACTTGAAAGGAAGAAGATGAGAAGAAGATGGATAAGCCACAAGAGGAAACTTATCCCCACCAATTCTACCATTTTTGTGGGATTGAAAGGGATAAGTTTCCCCTTATGACTAATCCATCTTCTTCTCATCTTCTTCCTTCAAGTTAGAATTTTCTACTTTGAATACACATAAATCTAGTCATCTAACCTATCTAATCCAATCCTATGCATCAAACTAGGCCTAAGAGTACTCAAGAAAAATAGCATTGGAGGTGAAAATCACAAGAAGACTAATATAAACGTGGTGAGAATTGAAATTATGATTCTCATGCAAACTGACATTCATAATTGATAAGTTCATATCAATAAGCAAGAGTTGCCAAGTATGCAACTAGCAGCGTAAGTCTCACCAAATTTTAATGATCAAATGCATTTCAACTAAATACGACAATTAACAGCAAATCAAGTATAAATTAACTAGCAAGTGCTAAACCTCAATTTGGTTCGAGAAAAGGATTTAACAATTTCTCTTTACCATCTAAAATATTACGAACATGACAAGTCAAATGGGAATGCCTACCATAACATATGCTCGCTAGACATCCTCCATAGAGTAAGCAATGGACACCAAGCTTAAAAATGCATATCCTTACGTGGTTGGTGTATCCCTCTGCTTCACTTTCAGATATTCTTCTCTCAGTCCCACAAATAGAGCCGACTTTAGTGCCAATCGACTGAACCGGAACTTTCCTTACACTGGAAGATATGCTTCTCTCAGTCCCACAAATAGATCCCACTGTAGTGCCAATAGACTGACCCAGAACTTTCCCTACATTGGAATAGTTTGTGGTACCAAGCCAGCTGAAATCTATAGGATTCTTTAACACTCTCAGGTAGTGGCAACCATGACCCAGAAAATTCCACACATTTTGTGTAAAATTAGTGGCACAATTAAGGAACTCACTTGATACATAGTCAAAATCCACATGTTGAATTTGACCATGAAATGAGTAAGTTTCAAATGTATCTATCAACGAGCACTTTGGACATTTATATTTTGCAATAGAACATGGGTTTGATGCAGGCAAATCCCACCTGACAAACTCACTCCAGACTGAGCTTCTAGCAAGAGTTAACAAGGACTCCCCTGCACTGGTCCAAAAATTCGCAACAGATACAAGTAGAGAAGATTCAGAGTGGAAAAGATGGTGAGTTGCACCTGCAAGCAACAAGGAGTATGCCGCACTGATCCTGCTCAGGTCAAAAGCTTTCAATAGATGGCCATCCATTTCAGTATAGTCATTTGCACGGATTTTATACACTGAAGCCAATGTTGTGTAGGCATTTAGAGAGAGGTGGTGCAAGGGGTGCAACCAGTAAGTCAGCTGAGATTTTTCTTTGCAGCACTCTGACTGCTTATCGGAGAGACCTTGTGTAAGGACATGTTCAAGCCTTGCACAAGAAGATTCAGGATCACCAATTGACAGATAGTCAGCTATAGCATCATCAATGTAATCGGTCAATCTCTGGGTTGCCTTATCCCTGTTGAAGTTTATATCTGAATTCAAACTAAAAGAGTCGAAATTGGATGCAGATATTTCCTGGAGTATTGCAGCTGAAGGTTAATTACTATTCAAGATACTCCATCAGAAAATTCAGCTATATCCCATGATGTCTCAAAGTTCAAATTTAGAAACAAAAAGTTCCCAATAATTCTCACCTCCAAAGCCTGGTCCACAAAAGTTAGGGGTGATGCACTACATCTCCTACAAGAGCAAATAAACCGATACCTTGTCCATAACTCTGACTGCCTCATCACCTGGAGGTAATCGCGAGAAAATATAGGATCCAAAAGAAAGAAGTAATCAATATGAAACGTAAACACGATAAGAATTGGAAATCAGTAAGTTGGATTGGTCTTGCATTGTCATATCAGGTTTAGTTTTCTTAAGACAGGGACATTAAACATACGATGACACTAAAAAATTCTCGTCTCATTGACATGACAATACGGCATTCAGTTGATCGGTGTGGAGCATATTACAGGGGAAAGTTCGGTTGACAAAACAGATATGCATTACATAAATACAAAATTCCAAATTCTGATTCGTTTATTTGTAGATAAAAATAAAGATACCTTTGGCTGCAACAAGTCAGTGTACGAAACAGTCACTTCCTCTCCTTTCTTGATTCTCTTGATGCTCCTAACTATCACTCTTGGACCATAACCCCTGCATTCTACATTCACTCACAATATCAATCATACTGGGAAATTTGAAATCCAAATTTAAACCAAAAAAAAACAAAAAGAAAACTAGGTACTGACAACACCTTTTGCCAATACATTATTGCTACAAACACCACTCTCAATCTGCAACAAATATCAATCTCACACCTCTGAATTTTATTCCATTATAAATTCTATTAAAAAAAAAAAAAACAATTTGTAAATGCTAAAATAAATATTTCCAAAAATGGAAGGATTACTAGTGTTGATTGGCCGGCGCAGGGGCCAGAAGGGACAATAAGCAGCGGCGGCGAATCGTGCGAACAAGGCGGTGGCGGTGGCGGCGCCATGGAAAAGCGGTAGCAAGCATTGGGAGAACAGCTGTGGTTGATCCAGCAGAAGCTCGGATCGTACACCGAAATGCCAAGGGTACGGCCGGTCTTATCCTGCACCTCCACGGCGTTGGTTAGCACCAGGCACAGCACAGCCTCCTCCAATACGGCGTCGTCTGGAGCCACAGTAGTAGAGAAATTTTGAGCGGCGTCGTTTCGGGCGAGAAACATAGCCCTGGCGCCGTCGCGAATTCTGGGGGCGAGAGAGTGGTCGTGGCGGAGGAGGAGTTTGTGGCGGTTGGTTAAGAGGCCGGCGATGCGAGGGGCAGTAGGGCACGTGGCGGGAAGGGATTGGAGGAGGCGGAGGGCGGCGCGGAGGTCGGAGGAGTCGCCGTGGGGGTACGTGGCGGGGTGGGATTGGAGGAGGTGGAGGAGGTGGGGCTCAGCGCTGGACACGTGGAGGGGGGAGTCGGAGGCGGAGCAGAGTGGGGAGCAGTAGAAGGAGGAGAGGACATGGTGGGAATTGTTGGGAAAGGTGGGGGTAAGATGAAGAGGGAGGGGAGAGAAGCAGGAAGAGCAGTGAGAGGAGAGACGGGAGTGGTGGAGAGCGAAAGAGAGGGGAGGGAGTGGTGGGGTTATGTCTTCCCCTATTTCTATGTCTACTGCGGCTCTCATTTCCATCTCCATCGCCACCTCCTACAGCGTTTCGCTCCAAGAGGATGTGGGAAATATAAAGAGATACGTCCATCATTTTTAAACTCAATATTATTTCCAAATTTATAATTTATCATATGATATCAAATATATCTATTCGAAGAAAATTTTGACGAAAAATTTTGTGAAAATTTTGATTAAAATTTCGATTTGATAAAATTAGATAAAAGTTACGAAAATTTTTATCAAAATATGAAAATTTTGAATGAAACTTGATCATATATTTATTTAACATATTATTTATTACATTGATAAAAATATTAAAAAACCAAATTATATAATAGGTTTCATATGATATAAGGTGAATATAATGCGCGCTGCAAGCAAATACTGTTAAATAAAAATGGTTCACTAATTAACAATTACATAAAAATAACCTCTTTTTAAGGGATATTTAATCATTTTGAATCTAATTGTCCTTAAAATATATGTAAATAAATAAGAAAATGACATGTATTGTTATTTTCTAAACCACCTAACTCAATAACCAAACGCAGTCCAAATAGATTGTATCCCGGAAAGTTGGTTTATAATTTATTTTGAAGTAAATAGTGATTTATTGATAATTATCTTGTTAATTTGAAGATATTATAATTTTTTTGAGGAATTTTTGAAGGAAATAAATAAATTTGAAGTCACAGAAAAATAAAATTTATCAAGACGAGCTCACCGAATTTTACATAACGTTTTTCGGACTTCGAAATTAATTTTGGTGAGTTATTTGGATTTTAAGTAATTTCAGCGAGCCATCGAGTAATAAGAATAATTAAAAAAAGTCCAGTCTTGATTTTAGTCTTGGAAAGATCTCGGGTTAACGATCGCGCAGACGCAAACGAACGAGTTTTTTTTTTTTTTTTCTTTCCTTTTCTTTTATTTTTCCTTTTTTTTCTCTCTTTTTTTCTTTTTTTTTCTTTCCTTTTTTTTTTTAATTTCCTTCTTCAGTAATTCCTTTTCCCCTGCCCGTGACTGACCTCTTCCTTTTTTCTCTTCTTTCTTTCTTCAGTTCTCGTCTTCTCTCTCTCCCAGGCCCTCACTCCCTCCTTCTCCATGTTCTCTTCTCTCTGCTCCCTCTCCCTCCCCCTTCCCGATCTCTTCCTCCTCTCCTTCCCCGAATCTCTTCTCTCCCTCCGACGACGACACGCGCGGCTGTGCCTCTTCCTCCCCAATCTCTTCTCTCCCTCCGGCGACGGTGACGGCAGTGGCTCTGCCTCTCTCCCTCCGCTTTCTGCCTCCCTTATCTGCCACATAAAATGTCGGCGAAATTTTGAAGTTTTTAGGAAATTTTTGAAATTCCGGCGAATTTTTCGAAATCTAAACGAAAATTATTGGGTATTTTGATAAAATTTCCCCCTCCTCAAAAAACGAAATTTTCTTCCTTGGATATATCACAAAAGAATATTTGAAAAAGTCAAGATTAGGCTAAAATTCAATTTAGACACTCAATTATAGGGGTATTAATTTAGCTTTCAGGCTTAAACAAAAAATTTCCCAAGCCTTGTCCATATTAATAGATTAACTAACCCATTCCATAGTCATTTAATTGTATAGGCAACCCTCTTAATCGGATAATTATTGGGCTCGTCTTGCAGTTTCTGCATGACCAACTCTGTCTCGTCTGCCCGCCTTCGCTGCTCTTCGCATGCCTCTTTGACAAGTTGAACCTCTTGTGATAGTCCCCGCTGTTCTGTAATTACTCCAAGGACGTCAGCCCATGTAATCCCATGACCATAGCCAGCCTCTCAGGTCCCAAGACTTTAGAATATACCTCATGCATTACAATGTAAGTCACCTCTATCCCGTCTGCTTGTTTCAGCTCAAGTGCACTTTTAAAATCTGACTGCCACCAAATTATATTTCAGCTTATTACATAATCTGGAGGTAATATGTATTGTAAACCAGCAAACATATCATACCTTGACAAATTGAAGTGACATGTTCATGAAAACAAAAATTAGTTTGGGATTCTTACTATGATCTGCATAGATTCTGCATCAACAGAACACTCATCAACTCCTCTAGTGTGGGTCATTTTAAAGAATGTATAATGGTCGACCTCCTTTCCGTGCTTTGCAAACCATCCATAATTTACATGGCATTTATTTACATATTATTAGAAATTGCCTTATTCACATTAACATGAAGTTACATTAACCCCAACTTTCCTACGACTCGTTCCTTCCATTACTCTGCATGTTTGTTTTCTAACTTACTTTTGTAGTTTACCAATCATTCCATATCTTGCATATGTTCAGTTATACCATGTGTAGGGTACAATTTCATAGTGACTTGTATATCTTCACTATAAAGTAGTCGGAAAATGAAATGGCATTTATTCAAAACCCTATTGGTGGTTGGTACTGCTATTAGGAGTTACTAGGTGTCTCATTTTGTACCATGACCATGTCAACAACCAAATTCGAATCAGCTGCCTTCATATTTTAAACACATATATGCATTATAGGACAACTATCTATTTCAATAACTCTACTTATTTACATCTCAAACATTCAAAATACAAAAATTTAATTTCTCACATATTCGTAAGGCATCTGGGCGAATGTCCTTGTCCCTCTGGTGTGACTCATCTTCAGTTTCTTCCTATTTGCCTTATTTGTAATTGAACATTTTTGCATAAATGACATTACAATTTTGTCCAATATTCTTACTTGTCATCAAATGCACACAACTATTTATGAAAAAAATGAACTGTCCCTATCATATTCAAATGGGCTAATATGTATTTCAAATGCATCCCAAATTATAAATTTACAAACTATTGTAGACAATACCAACGTGTCTTAGCTTACTTATCCAGTAACCCCATCCCAGAAGCTCACAAGTTGACGCCAATGATCTTTATCCACCGATCTGTCACCACAAGTCCATCTTGCAACCGTTCCTACATTAGGTGCATACCAATCACGCCTCAAAGTTGCCTTGTAGTGCTTCCATCTCGCTCCAATTTTCTTCAGCATTACGTACCTGATTCGATCTTTAGCTCCATCGTTCGCTCATGCGACCAATCAATGGTTTTCTTTTGTTATTACTGTGTCTGAGACATCTTTTGGTACCTTAATCATACACACAATAAAGGTTTTCTTTTGTTATTACTGTGTCTTTCAAAGGTATGGAGTCATTATTTATAGTCCTTCATACGTAGACCATCTAACATTTGTAAATGACTAGAAACTAGGAAACTGTTGACGGTCTTACATTCTTAGACATATGTAATATATTAGCTTTTTTAAATTGATGTATTTAGTATAAAGTTTCCCGTACCTATGTCCCTGTGCTGAAATCTCATCTTCGAATGGACCCTTCTGACACTGTGAAATACTCTGTATATGCTCTCCTCTTGCTTTCAAGACAGAAACTGGTAGTCTCCCTTTGTGATAACCTGTATGAATTATCAGATTCTCTGTAAATTAGCAGAGAATATTCTTCCTCTCAGCTTTCCATGGAAGCTCCTTTCCTTTCTTTGACTCTGCTATTTGAAGTATTTCATCTGCTATAGAAATATCTGTATTTATCTAATTTTTCCACCTTTTTGTGACTTTCGAATTTCAAAAAACCCTATTCAATCCTGTCATTCATCCAAAGTGGAGCGGGAAACTGGGCAATGTTTGCAACCCAAATGTATGGGGTAATTTATGTCTATGTAATAATTTAAATAAACCCTATATTGCATTATTGCAAGCCCAAAAGTACCCAGTATGTACTTTATTTTTTAATATATGTACGTATATTGTGTTTTTGCCAGGGAGGCATGGTGTGTTTTTACCTTCACACCCTGTATTCCAAAAATCTTAACTGCTGCTTGACTTTGCCAACTTGGCTACTTAATGCACTTTTATGTTTGGCTAAGTCTTTTGGTATGATAATGAACATGTTTGAGGTTCACAGTAAACCAGTTATGGACATTTGCTCTACCATATGGTGAAAAAAATTATTCCCTATTATGTTCCACTACTGTTAGCTAGGTATTTTAGTTATGTCAAAAGACAGTACGTACTTCTTAATTAACTTTCACAATCACAAATGAACCCTATGTCGATTTTGAGGAAATCATCAAAAAATAATATATCATTTGTACATGTGTTTGTGCATTACAGAGAATTTTAAACCATAAACAATAAATAAAGCATTTAAAATAAAAAAAACCCAACCACCACTTCCCTTTCAATACTACCTGCAAAATTCCATACTTTCTTATCACTTTAAGGTCTTATGCATCAACACACGTTTTTAAATATGACAAAATATGTGTGTTTCCTAACTACATCTTTCTCCAGTTGTTATTTCAGTCAATGTCAATCGAGGTTGTGACCTTCCTTCCTTTTGACAATGCCTTAACTGATCACAGTACCTCAAGAAGAAAGAAATGAGTTGAGGAAAAGAAAAGCTCTGATTATATTGATAGGCTGTGATTACAGAATGAAAAATATCTAAAAGACTATTTACAAAGCTTTATAGCACAACAGACGAAAAGGAAACCAACTTACTGATTATAACAGACTAATTACAATCTAACTAAAAGGTGCCACATGTCATCTTGCTACTGGCCATCAAGTAACTAAATTGTTTAACAAATAAGAACCACTAAGCTATTGACACCTGGACACCAACATCACTTAATATCCCCCCTCAACCTCAGCGAGGGGACCAAGCCTGAGGTTGCAACAATGTTTAAGATGCAAAGGACTGTGAAGACCTTTGGTAAGGATATCAGCAGTATTTTCTGCAGTAGAGACATATTCCAAATCCAAATCTCTACACTGTACCCGTTCTCTAACATAATGGAAATCTGTATCAAGATGCTTAATCCGAGAATGAAAAACTGGATTTGACCCCAATGCAAGAGCAGACATATTATCACATCTAATAAGAGAAGGATAAGGAAGGACTATATGCATATCCTTAAGAACATTCCTGAGCCATGACAAATCAGACACTGTATTAGCCAAGGCTCTATATTCTGCTTCAGTAGAACTCCTAGCCACTGTGCCTTGCTTCTTAGATTGCCAGGAAACAGGATTGCCAGCAAGGTAGACTATATAGCCAGTGGTAGATCGTCTGTCATTAATGTCACCTCCCCAATCAGAATCACTGTAGGCAGTCAAAGACATGTGACCAGAGTGATAGTGAAGACCATGAGTAAGGGTACCCTGCACATATCTTAAAATCTTTTTAACAGCTTCATAGTGAGTTGTTGTAGGTCTAGCCATGAATTGACACACAGTATTAGTGGCATAGGCAATGTTTGGCCTAGTGAAAGTAAGGTATTGAAGTGCACCTACTAAACTCCTATAAAGAGTAGGATCAGAAAGAGGATCCCCTTCATCTTTAGCCAGCTGCAGATGAGGCTTACAAGGAGAATTGCATGGTTTGCAATTGGCCAAACCAGCTTTGACAAGCAGATCTCGAGCATATTTTTCTTGACAAACAAAGATCCCACCATTCCCTTTATATTTAATCTGCAAACCAAGGAAATAAGTCAATTTACCAAGATCTTTCATATCAAAGGCTTTGCTCAACTCATCAATCACATGCTGAACTTCCTTAGAGTGTGAACCAGTGATGATAATATCATCAACATAAAGCAGCAAAAGAACTACACCAACAGCAGAATGCTTGACAAACAAGCTAGGATCTGAATGAGACGAAACAAAGCCAAAAGAAGGAAGAAAACCAGTGAACTTCTCATTCCATGCTCGAGGAGCCTGCTTTAACCCATAAAGAGATTTTTGAAGCAAACAAACATAATCTGAATGAATAGTATCCTCAAATCCCTGGGGCTCTTTCATATAAACCTCTTCTTTTAAGTCCCCATGAAGAAAAGCATTCTTCACATCAAGTTGTCTTAATTCCCACTGGAATTGACTGGCAAGGGCAAGAACCAATCTGACTGTAGAATGCCTGACCACAGGACTGAATGTTTCTTCATAGTCCAATCCTAACTCTTGACTAAATCCTTGTGCCACCAATCTAGCTTTATACCTAGAAAGAGTGCCATCTGGATTCTTCTTTAAACGATACACCCATTTGCAGCCTACAATATTCCTATGCTGTGGTGTAGGAACTAGCTGCCAAGTTCCTTGAGCATGCAAGGCATCAATTTCCTCTGACATTGCCTTTCTCCATTCCTCATGAACCACAGCAGCCCGAAAACTTGTTGGTTCAGTCAACTGTTGGATATCTGACACAAGTTAAACCAGAAAAGAAAGCAAATTCATCAAAGGTGTTGGTGTTCATAACTGCACTAAAACACTGAAATTCACTGAAGTCCTTTTTCTGAACCACTCCAGCTTTAGATCTTGTAAGCATACCATGCGCATTGGTGCCATTCAACTGAGCAGTAATGGAAAGAGGGACGACTGAAGAAGCTTCAAGAATATCTGCTGGAGCATTGTTATGGACAGGCAACACTTCATGTGCTGTTCGTGGAGAAGTAGCAAGGGAACTATGAGAAGATGTATCAGACATAGAATGTGATTCAGATATCACAGGAGATGCAAGAGGAGCAGAAATATTAGGAGAAGATGCATCAGACATAGACTGTGTTGCAGAGAGCCTTGGAGATGCAATAGGAACAGGAAGTGGATCGGAAGAATACAAGGACTGACATCATGAGAAGCAGAGGAAAAGGAAGAAGAAGGAAGATGAGACAGCACTTGGGAGAAAGGAAATACAGATTCATCATGAATCACATGTCTAGACAGAAACAACCGACCACTTGAAATGTGAAAACACACTGCCCCTTTATAGCCTAATGCATATCCCAGAAATACACACTCATCACTTTTAGGCTGAAGCTTGTTGCTAGCATATGGTTTAAGAAAAGGATAACAAGCAGTACCAAAAATTTTAAAATGTTTAATATCTGGTAGATGATGAAATAATTTGGCATAAGGTGAAACCATATGAAGTGGTTGGCAAGGCATTCTATTAATAAGCAAAGCTGCGTGAGAACAAGCATGATACCAGAATTTTTGAGGAAGCTTAGCAGCATGTAAAAGTGTAATGGCTGTTTCAACAAGATGTCTATTCTTCCTTTCAGCTATCCCATTTTGTTGGGGTGTGTATGGACAAGAAAAATAATGAATAATACCCTTTAAGGCTAAAAAGGAAGAAAAAGATTTACTGGTAAATTCTCCCCCACCATCAGATTGAAAAATTTTAATACTGGTATTGAACTGATTTGCAACGAATGATGTGAATTTGACAAAGATGGAAAACACATCTGATTTATTGACCATAGGGTACAACCACACAAAGCGAGTACATTCATCCACAAACAACACATAGTATCTATACCCCTCCAAAGATACAGTAGGAGAAGGACCCCAGACATCACTGTGAATTTTCTGAAAAGGAATAACAGATTGATTAACATGAGGGCTGAAAGGCAACCTAGACATTTTTCCACCTAAGCATGACTTACACAAATGAGATGGACTATCTGGAACAACGGAAATGCAAGAGTCAGACAACATTTTATTGATTATCTCATTTGTAGCATGACCTAACCTATTATGCCAAATAGAAGTCTTAACAAGATGACCGAGAAAAGCTACAGGAGAGGAGACTGGAGAAACATGTTGATGACTTGGAATTGTCTTTGGAATGAGATATAGACCTTTGCTACTCCTTCCTCTGAACAGCTCCTTTAGTGTTGCATTGTCCTGCATCCAAATAGCATGCTCATCAAATGAAACAGTACAATTATTGTCTTGGCACAATTTATGAACAGATAAAAGATTGGCAGCAATTCTAGGAACATGCAAAATAGTGCTGAGACTAAGGCAAGAAGATAAAGAGCCAGAACCAATATGCTTGACTCCCAAGCCTTCACCACTGCCAACTGTAATTTTCTTACCAGAATCAAATGGTTCAGCAACAGTGAGATTGTTGAGATCAGCTGTCATATGATGTGTAGCTCCAGTGTCAGCAATCCAAACATCTTCAGAGGCAAAACCAACATTGGCTTGAGCAGTGAGAGCATTTAGTGTCGGAGGTGGAGCTGAACCTTGATAAGCATAGTTAGATTTGTTATAACAGTCCAATGCCACATGTCCCTTTCGACCACAAATCTGACATTCCACTATAGAATTTTGATTCTGAGAAGTTTTATCTCTGTCAAAACAATTGACAGCAGTATGCCCTCTTCTAGAACATATCTGACATTCAGGAACTTGTCTACCCCCATTCCAGTTTCCTCCATTACTGCCTCCTAGGGGTCGGCAATGGGCCGGGCCGGGCTAGCCCGGCCCAAATTTTTTGGGTTCGGGCCGGGCTCAGGCTTGAATTATAGAAGCCCAATAAGGCTTTCGGGCCGGGCTGGGCCGGGCTTGGGCTTTAATACACAAGTCCAAGGCCCGCCCATCGGGCTTTGGCTTGCGGGCTTGGAGGGCCGGGCCGGGCTAGGCCCGAACGGGCGGCCCAAAATGGGCCCAAAGCCTATTTAGACACATATATATCTTCAAAAAAAAAAAAGAATTTTGGCTATATTGTGATTTGAACATGAGACCTCACATCACAAGCTTCAACTCTCAACCAACTGAGCTGACTAGTTTATTTGTCAAGTTTGTGAATCATAACATATTTAATAGCTCTTTCGTTTATTTACTTCAATAAATTATTAATATGCTTATTAAGTTATTATATAATACTATTATGTTAGTAATAGTGTAATACCATAAATAATAAACTTTTAAAATTATATACAACATTACAACTATAATAAAACATAAATGTACATATGTATTATTATATATTTTATTACATATTTTTATAAACAAACGATGCAATTGTGTTGTTAACGATCCAAACCGTTCAAATTTTAGTTCCTCACCCAAAGATAATTTGTGCAAAAAATTAGCTCAATCAGAGATGTAAAAGTGACATAATGGTGGTCAAATTAATGAACGATCGTGGTTTTTCTAATGATCATCGAATGGGTAGATGAATTTCGATTTAGCCGATTTTTTGTACGGATGATCTTTGACTATGAACATAGAAAATGAACAGGTCAGATTGTTGAAATCACGTTGTGGTCTTCATAATTATGGAAACAATAAGGTTTCAACGGGAAAGTTATTAGAATTATACTCTTCAAGTGTATTTATATGTAGAAGCTCACATATCGATCTTGTTTTCAACGATCCGAACCGTTCAAGTTTTAGTTCTCCACTCAAAGAGAATTCTTGCAAAAAATTAGCTTAATCGAAGATGTAAAAGTGATTTTTCTAAATGTAACGGTGGTCGAATTAATGAACGATCGTGGTTTTTCTAATGATAATCGAATGGGTAGATGAATTCCGATTTAGCCGATTTTTTGTAAGGATGATCTTTGACTATGAAAATAGAAAATGAACGGTTCAGATCATTGAATTAATGAAATGACGATTGTGGTTTAATAACTTTAATTATACTTGTATTATAAAAGTTGTATATACACATATACATTTATATTTTATTATACTTGTAATGTTGTATACAGTGGTTTAAATTTCGATTTTTAAGGGTTCCGAAATTTTAACACTCATTCGACCAAATTTCGCCGAAATATTCGAAACTTCGCCGAAATTTCGAAATTTAGCGAAATTTCGATAAATACCCAGCTGAAGCCAGTGAGTGAAGGACTGGGCCACTGAGGAAGGAAGCAGAGACCAGAGGAAGAGAGGGGAGAAAGAGGCGAGCTGGCCTCGTCGCCGGCCGTCGCCGAAGACAGTAGATCGAAGAGAGAGAAGAGATCGGCGTGGGTCTGGTGGCTGGGCAGTGGGAAAGAAGGAGAAAAGAGGAAGATAAGGAGGGAGGAGAAAGAGGGAGGAGAGAGAAGGTCTTGGCGTGGGTCTGGTGGCTGGGCATGCAGTGGGAAAGAAGAAGGAGAATGGGTATGGTGGCTGGGCAGTGGGAAAGAAGAAAAGAAGGAAAAGGTGAAGTCACGGGAAGAAAGAAGAAAAGAAGGAAAGGAAGGAAAGGAAGGAAAAAGAAAAGAAAAGAAAAAGAAAAGAAAAGAAAGAAAAAGGAAAAGAAAAGAAAAAGAAAAGAAAAGAAAGAAAAGGAAAAGAAAAGAAGAGAAAAGAAAGAAAGAAAGAAAAGAAAAAGAAAAGAAAAGAAACAAAGAAAAGAGAAAGGAAAAAAAAAGTTTAGAATTGGTTGAGGACTTGAGATTTGGGGTCTTTGTGTAATTAGAAAGAAAAAAAAAATTTGGGATTTCGTTTAGTTGTTTTTAAATTTTAAATCCTATTACATTTTTATATAAAAATAATTAAAAATATAGAAAATTAGGATTAAATACCAAATATCAATAGTTTTTCAATAAAGCAGCAAGCCACTAATTTTTTTTTAGTTTAGGTACTAACCTAGAGTAAGACATTTTGGATTAGGTCATAAATCAGTTTGTTATATAGTTGTGACTGTCGAACAATCACAGTTGTGATTAAACTGTGACTGTTTCAAATGTATAAAAATTTAAAATTTTTAAGAGTTTAATATTTTTTATTTAGGCTTGGGGGATGAAGTCATATAACTCAAAGCCTAAACAGTAAAGTTTAAGCCTTACAAATATTGAAAAAACAACAAATCAATAAAAAAAGTTATGACTGTTAGACAATCACAGCTCGATATAACCATGTTTTTTAAAATTGGTACCTAAACTGAAATTTAGTACCTAAACTGAAATTTAATACCTAAAGTAAAATGACATAAATGTTTTGGTAGTTAAAATGAAAAAAATTATAATTTGGTACCCAAAATCAACGGACCTTTAAAAAATCCTAAAGAGCCTAAACTTTAATATCTTATACCATATCCTAAAGAATATAAAATACACATTATAAAATATATAAAATTTAGTGTATATATTATAGAGTATATAAGATTTAGTATATAGAGTATATATGATTTAGTGTAAAAATTATAGAGTATAAAGAATATAATAATTTTATTTATTCATTATACTAATTTTATTTAGGGATTACTGTCATTTTGCTCCCCAGACTATTACACATGTATCAGTTTGCTCCCCAGACTTCTAATTTGGAAAATTAAGGACCCTGACTTTTTCAATTTTGCCAATTAAGGTTATTCCGTCAATTTATACATTTTTCATCTAAAATATCGAGATGATCAAGCAAAATTTAGCAAGAAATAAAAGAGGAAAAATGATGCATGAGGAAAAAATGATAAGATCTAATTGGAAGGGACCATTTTGCCCTCAAAGATTTGGATAAAAAATGTGTAAATTGACAAAAGAACCTCAATTGGCAAAATTGAAAAAGTCAGAGTCCTTAATTTTCCAAATTAAAAGTCTGGGGAGCAAACTGATACAAGTGTAATAGTCGGGGGAGCAAAATGGTATTAATCCCTTTTATTTAATAGTATTTGCCTCCAGCGCGCATTATATTTATCACATATCACATGAAACCTATCATATAATTTGGTTTTTTCAATATTTTTTATCAATGTAGTAGATAATATGTTAAATAAACATATGGTAAAGTTTCATTCAAAATTTCCGTATTTTGATAACAATTTCCGTCGTTTCCGTCGAATTTTTGTCGAAATTTAAAAATCTTCGAAATTTCCATCGAAATTTCCTCGAAACCCGAAATTTTATTCCTTGGTTGTATATAATTTTAAAAGTTTATTACTTTATTATTTATGGTATTACATAGTTTACACTATTACTATTTACTAACATTATAGTATTATATAATAACTTAATAAGCATATTAATAATTTATTATAGTAAACAAACAAAAAACCTATTAAATATGTTATGATTTCCAAATTGGGCTTTGGGTCGGGCTTTGGGCGGGCCTAAACGGGCCGGGCTTCGGGCGGCCCATGGGCTTCAAGGGGATGGCCCAAGCCCAACCCAAGAGCCAGTCCGGCCCAATTTTCGGGCCAAATCGGGCTTCGGGCCTAATGGGCCGGGCGGGCTTCGGGCCTTGGGCTTTTTGGTGAGGCCTACTGCCTCCATTGCTCCAGTGTCCTCCATTGTTGTTATATCGACCACCATTGCCACCATAGTTCCAGCCTCTACCACTACCATTGTGAAACCTGCCTCCAATGTTACCATTGTTACCCCAGTTCCTGCCATTTATGCCTCCATTAGTGTTCCAGTAGCCTCCACCACCAGTTGTATTACCATTCCATCTCCCACCATTGTTATAACCTCTCCCACTAGAATAACCACCAGAAAAACTATTACTATAACTACCATCTCCAGTAAAACCCCCTGTATGAGTTCTAGAATCACCAATGCTATTATAGGAATGACCAGAATTTGAGCCATAGTCATTATGCCCATTTAAACCAGTGTTAACATTTGACCCAGTGTTGCCATTAGGACCATAATTGCCACTTGATGAAGAAAGTTTGGCTACCATAGCAGACATGGTGTGATTGGAAACCAAGGCAAGAGCTAACCTCTTATTAATATCTTGTTCAACAGCAAGAAGCTGAGAACGAAATTCTTTCATGGACATAGGACCTTGATAACCTCTTAAAACAGCCTTCACAGAGTCAAACTCATCAGGTAGACCATTCAACGCAACTACATGAACATCTTCATCTGTAACAGACACTCCCACAGCAGTCAACTGAGCCCTCGCATGTTTGATTCTCATTAAAAATCTCTCAACATTATCAGCACCCTTTTGCAAAGTTTGGAAGTCAGTTTTAAGCTGCATAATAGTTGCTCGAGAATCAGTGCTATATCTTTCTTTGATATTCATCCAAGCTTCATAGGCTGAAGAACAGTCTAAAATATATTCCATACAGTCCTCAGTAACAGATGCCATTAATAAACTTGTTAAGGCCTTATCTGTCTGATCCCATTCAATGAAAGCTCTATTGACCTCTTGAGTACGCACACCATCCTCATCAAGCACAAACTCTGGTGGACATACAACTGACCCATCCAAATAACCAAATAAACCATGACCTCCTAACACAGTCCTTACTTGAAAGCTCCACTTCAGGTAATTGGAATCATTCAATTTCAAAGTCAGAAAAGGAAACAGGCCATGAATCCTACTTGCAATCGACATGATTACAAACTTTTCTTGAATCACAACTACTCAAGAAACCTTCCAAAAAAAAAAAAAAAAAAACCTTCAAGAAACCTTCAAAACTACTCAATACTACAAAATGACTTCAAGGAATTCACACTACTCAATACTTCAAGAAACCTTCAAAACTTCAAGAAATCTTCAAAATACTTCAAGAAATTTTCAGACAATTTCCAGACGTTCACAACATTCACCAAACTTCTACACTTTCAAGAAATCATCCAAATATTCACACAATCAAGATTCTAAGAGAACGAAGTACAATCAACTACCAAAAAGGAGAATCAAAGACATAATACCCAGCGGAAACAATTGTGCAGACGTTTGATCTTGCCATTTCAACCTGATCAAAGAACCCGAACCCGAACGATGAACACGAAGCTCCAATTACAGTCATCATCGCGAACACAAAGAACACAATCGCTAGATCAGAGTACAAATCACCACCATTAAAGAAAATCGATGTTGCTATACAGAGAAACAAGCCAGGAATGGAACCCGCTCTGATACCATGATCACAGTACCTCAAGAAGAAAGAAATGAGTTGAGGAAAAGAAAAGCTCTGACTATATTGATAGGCTGTGATTACAGAATGAAAAATATCTAAAAGACTATTACAAAGCTTTATAGCACAACAGAGCAAAAGGAAACCAACTTACTGATTATAACAGACTAATTACAATCTAACTAAAAGGTGCCACATGTCATCTTGCTATTGGCCATCAAGTAACTAAATTGTTTAACAAATAAGAACCACTAAGCTATTGACACCTGGACACCAACATCACTTAATATTAACTATTGCACATGCATTCTTGGTCTTTGAAATCAGATTCATCCTCGCTGAATATTTGCACAATTTCATGCTCCTCATCCTCCTCTTTTGGAATGATTAGTGGGTGGTCTGATAAATCTCCTAGCCTCACCCCACTACCAATTGGGGTGCTGTTAGTGATAGTAGGGTTAAGGGAAACTTGGTCTTCATCCATTATTAGTGTTGCTCAAATCGCCTCTGTTGCAGCATCATTCACTGTGGGTGCTTTTGTACTATTCTCTGTGGTAGACATTTTGTATCCCAGCCTACGTACAATGGATCAAACAGGGTGTATGATAAAACAGTTAATGTAATTTTCAACAACAATTTACTACATATCAGAACATACATTTGGACAAATTTATTTCTCCTTACCCCCACATGTATATGGTTTTCCAATAACAAATTTTTCTAAAACTTCTTAAATACTCAAATTCATCTACCGAACACTCATTTAACTATATTATGCCATGGCATCTTCACAAAAAATAACATATGTATGCAAATTAGAAGTTGAAATCCATATATACCAGACAACTTTGAAACTGATCTATACTTGGTGAATTGGATGTCACCCTTCCTAATCTGATTCACTTGCAAATTTGTTGAATCTTTGCATTTTCTAGTGTAAGCTTCACTCCAAAGCTACTTCATTACTTATGTCTGTCTAGTAAAAGTGTTTATTACTTTATTTTATAGGCAAACTAGTTCATCTCTTGCCTCATGGTTGGTAAGGCCTAATAAATGAATTTGAGGGTGGTTGGCATGTAATATTGGCATTCATGACACCCACTAGTTCTGCATATACACCATCCAGTTTCAATTTCATGAACTTGACAGTATCCCATAAGTGTGTTAACGATGGTCATATCTCACATATAATTCTGTCAACTCAAGCATTAACCATGGACTAACTATGTTATCTACTCATATTAATTACTGCCAATCCTTTGTATCTTATACAGCCTTAAAAAAGATCATGCCAAAATTACACTAGCTAGCTTTTTCATGTAACACCACATCCATATTATCTAATTTTGACCTATATATGTTCATGCTAACAATTAAAGCCAAATAAAATGTTAGCCCAAGTTACATTGGTTAAACTGTATTTTTTTCGGCCAAGAGTTGATCACATTGGTTATACAAAACAACAATTATAACATGGTTGTGTAATATTTCTTACAACTAAGGCCTTTCCAATTCACCTATTGTCTTACATATATAAATTATGTGTCACCCTTTATATAAATTGCACTTTAATCTCTGTCCCATATATCAAATTTTAACCCAGTACAGCTGCAGACACAAATTGATGGCCTTTATCATGTCCTACACACCCTCCAAATATTGAACTTACAAGTACAGCTAGGCCTTACCACTTACATATTTGAATATTCTATTTTTTTTTTCGAAAAAAAAAAATATTAATTTCATTCACTGTGTAGCCATATATGACTTAAGCATTAGCAGAGCCATTTGTACTAACCTGAGCCATTTAATTGGAGGTTGCATTATGAGTTCGACTCGCCATCCACCTGAGCCATCATTGTATCGCCATGCATGCCATCATTTTGGCCATCTTCATATACAACAGCACATGAAGATGCTAGGTATCATTTTGGCCATCTTAATTGGAGGTTTATTCCATCTTCGTATTGGAATAAACCTTCTATGTCCTAGGTAACAGTGCTTATATCCATTAGGTAACCACATGCTACATGTCTTGTAGTTGCAATATGGACATGCAAGTTTTCCTTTAGTGCTTCACCCAGAAAGTGTCGCGTAGGCTGGGAAATCATTTATAGTCCATAATATTGTAGCACGTAAGATGAACTGTTGCTTTGTAGATGGATCATACAATATAAGGCCATCTTCCCATAGGGTCTTAAGCTGATCCACTAGAGGTTCCATATATACGTCGATGTCATTTCCCGGTCAGTGTGGTCCTGGTATAAGCACTGAAAGCATCATGTATTATTGTGTCATGCAAAGCCATGGAGGCAAATTATACACACAAAGAATGATCAGCCATGTACTATGTGAGATACTTATGTTCCCAAATGGATTGAATCCATCGCTAGCCAATCTCAACCGAACATTTCAATCTTCAAGTGCAAACTGTGGGTATTGTTATCCAAATGATTCCACGCAGGTGAGTCGGCTGGATGCCGCATTGTACCATCTTTTGGTCGCGCATTTGAGTGCCATTTCATCAAATCGATCTGCTATGTGGTTGCAACCTGGGGCCTAATGGAAAGCACCTCGTTACTTTTTGAGGGACGAGACTATTTTTTGATTTTCTGCTAATTGAACCCGGCCCCAATTGAGGTTTAAATCTACTCTCTCCACATGTTTTACACACTTCATCTAAAGCCCGGTCTTTCCAATATATCATGCAATCATTAGGGCAAGCATGAATTTTCTTATATGTCAATCCAAGCTCCTTGATAACTTTTCTTGTCAAATGAAAACTTTTGGGTAGTGTCTCCTCTTTGGGCAAAATGCTTTTGATAAGTAATAAAATTGCTGTCAATGCGATGTCAGGAATCCCATATATGTAAACATTTGATATGGTACAAATGCACTAAAAAATCCAACTTCTTTAATGAATCGCACCCTGGATACAATTCCTTATCAGCATCTGCTAGCAAATTGAAAAAAGAAGCAGCATCCTCAGTTGAATTAGTGTTTCCCTCATGTTGACAAACAGAATTCAGCATGTTCATCATGCCACTATCATTCCCTTCATCAACGACATCAACTGGGTTTTCAATAATATTGCTATTTGGTATTCTAGACTCTCCATGGAACACCCACAAAGACTAATTAACATACTTGTCATCCATTCTAACCACCGTGATGTCCTCTACAACATTGATGGGGAGTTCTCATAAGCAGTTATAACATTGAGCACTTGGGCATTGAATTTTTCCATCATGTGCAGCCACCAAAAAAGAGTTCTTTATAAACCCCGCCAACCCCAGTATGAATTCATTTGATAGTCGATCACGGAAAATCCATTGTTTATCCATCCAACACCTTACACAACTGCACATAATATAACCCAAACCTCAGCCCTATTTAGTTATTTATAGAATTTCATTACATACATGACCATCGACTAAATTATAAAGGTTAAGCAATTTGTTATTTAAATCAAGGCTTATTTATTATTTTGCCCTCTGAAAGTAACTTTTACTCTAACTTCACCCCCTAAAGTTTGTTTTATATCACTTTACCCCCTGAAACTAACTCCCGTGTCTCACTTTACCAACTTCTGTCAATTTTAGCAAACCACCATTTGAAATGCTAAGCTGGCATGGGCAAATTTGTAATTTCAGTTACAGACTCTACATGTTATACCACCAAGTTGTCCCTTGGACCCATGAATGCTACATCATTAACTCTGGCTCATTTGAGTTGGAACGGGCTTGCTTTTTCATCTCCACACTGAAGATTCCAAATCACTTCGACAAAAGCAACCCTTGCATGAATGAAGAGGTTCAATTCTAGATCACCAACACACTCTCTCTATCTCACCCTCCTTTGCAGCCATGAGCAACATCAGTAATCGGCAGTACTTAAGCCATGGAGCCATGACGCATAATGAAGAGGTTGAATCGCCTATGCGCTGCCATTGTCGAATGATAGCTCGAATCTCAACTTCATGGACAGATGCAAATCCAGGGAGGAGATTTTATGGTTGCCTACGGTTTAGAGGGGTGAGTGTTTAAGTTTTTCTGTATATTTGTGTTTTTTTTTTCTTCAACCTTTGTTTTTCTAATTTTTTTCTTCAACCATTTGAATTGCTTTATATCTATGTAGAGAAACACAGGGGTTTATAGGGGTGAATGTTCAAGTCTTTCTATATATTTGTGTTTTTTTCACCTCTTTTTTTTCTTCTAATTTTATTCTTTAACCCTTTGAATTGCTTTATATCTGTGTAGAGAGATACAGGGGTTTACATGGGTGAGTGTTTAAGTTTTTATGTATATTTATGTTTTTTTTTTCTTTTTTCTTCAACTTTTTTTTTCTAATTTTTTTCTTCAACCCTTTGAATTGCTTTTTATCTGTGTAGAGAAATACAGGCTGCAACTTTTTTAGATGGCTTGATCCTGAAATGTGTCCACATTCCACGACTGTCATACCTGGGTTGCTGAAGAAGATTAGAGGAATTGAAGGTGATATTATAAGGGGGAGAAAAAGAGAGAAGTGTTTGTGTTTTGGGCTTCTTATGTCATGGGGATTTTTCATTGTGTTTACTGGAATTATAATGAATCTGTAATGGGGCTTTTTCATTCTAGAGTTTTCAGGAAATGTGGCTTGGTATTTAATAGAAGTAGTGGATGAAATTTAATAGAATTTTCCAGCAAACCATTTAACTCATTTGACCATTCGAATTGTACAACACATTAATTTGAAATTTCATGGAATGTGGCACAATTTTATCTGCTTATTAGTATGACTTTTCTGCAACAAGTATTAATGTCATTTCCCTTTTTTGTATGAATATTCAAAAAGTTTGAGACATGGTAAATGAGTCAAATATATGACTTTGACACCATCCAAACACAATCAGTACACATTTCCTACCAAGTTAAAAAATGTCATTCCCCTGTAACACACTTAATTTCAATTCATAATTTCCAACCACAACCACATAACAACATAGCATATCCCCTGTAATATCAAGCAAGGTACTCCAAAATAAGGTCTAAACAGGGTTCACAAAAAAAGTTATCAACATGGTACTCAAAACAGGTTCTTCACAGACCATTTGCATGATAATATGAAATAATTAGTTCCAACAAAAGTTTTCATCCTCATGAAACTTGCAGTAGCGCCCAAACACAGTTCACATTGGAAGGATTCCATTTTCAATCATTGATAGTGCCATGGTTTGTAACTCCTCTGACGCTTCTTACATTTTTCCAGGTGGAGCTGAGTTGGAGTCTCGTTTTGTCCTTTCTTGGTAGTGGCAGTATGGGATCCTCCTTGAGATTGGGTTTGAGATGAGTTTGGGTCCCTCCCTTGATGTTCTCCACCTCTTCTTACCTTGACAATTGAAATTAAATTAGTTAGTCTATCATCTTAATTCAAAATATTTTATTTAGTTAATTAATTCAGTTAAAATGTACTTACTGACAGTTTGGGCATCTCTCTTGTCTATGCATTTAGGTGGATGGACCCTCTACAACTTGAACCTCTGATGTAGCCTGCATTATTGAAGTTAGGGATGAAATATCATATATATATATCATACTGAATTTGTAATGTTAGCAATTGAATTTGAATAATTAATTGGATTACTTGACTGGTGCGAGTAGTCTTCTTATTTTGACCACATGTTCTAATATTGTGTCCTGACTTGCCACATTTTGAATAGTTGGTCTTGAAGTTAAACTTGGGTAGTTTCTGAATTTGACTCTGTGGTTGAGGAGGAGGCTCATTTGTTGCTCTAATCCTTCTTTTCTTTGGCCTTCCAGGCTGTTTGTGGTAGATTGGTGGCAACATTGGAGTTTTCCCGGTCTTTGGCCACAAGTCTTAACTGTTCATGGGCTCAATTAATGTGGCATATGTCTTGACATACTTTTCCTTTTTGTACCATAGAGACACATAATCTGTTGGGTCCCCATTGAAGTAACTTATAGCTGAGCAAGCATGCACACATGGAATCCCACTAAGGTCCCACTGCCTACATGCACATGAGTGAGCCTTCAAATCAACAGAAAAGTCCTCAATGAATGAGTTTGGACTTGGAATTTATCAGGCCCAGCCATCTTTGGAATGCACCATGCTGCCTCTTCCCTAATGTCATTCACCTTTTTGACAATCCTTGGACCAATGTCAAGATGCCATCTAGCACACCCTGCCCTTTTAGTGGCTGTCAAAAGCATCAAGTATAGCCTTATCCTTTCCAACATGCTCAAAATGGGTTTATCCTTTGCATCTAAGATTGCCATATTAAATGCTTCACAATAATTATTTAACAAGATATCAGCTTTGAAGTCAGGATTGAAGTGAGATTTAGCCCAATGCTTGGGATCCTTCCAATGAATCCATTTAAATGCTGCCTCGTCTAGTTGAAGCATTTTTTCCATCTCTGAGTCAAACCATGCTAGATTGGGAGCCCTTGCTATGGGTTCCAATTGATTCTTTAATGCTAACCCCTTATGCTTCATGTTGAAATTAGCATAGAAATGCTTGAGACAATGCCTATGTTCTACATTTGGGAATAAGTCACCAACTGCATCTACAAGGCCCTTTTGTTTATCGATCTGTCATGAAACAATAACTATGGGAATTCTCTATCTTCAAATCATCTGCCAACTGCTCCAAGAACCACCTCCATGTCTCATAATTTTCAACCTCAGCAACTACATACGCAATGGGGAACATGCCATTGTTGGCATCAACCCCAACAACAGACAAAATTTGACCGGAATGGGGTCCCTTAATATGACACTCATCTAGACCAATAAAAGGTCTACACCCATCAATAAAACCTTTCTTTAAAGCAGCAAGACAAATACAAATTCTTTTAAATCTTGGTCTATCACCCTCCAAGTTAGAAGTCACAATAACTGTGCTACCCACATTAACCCTTCTCAACTCCTCACAATAATCCCATAAGGCAGCATATTGTGCTATGTATGTGCCCTCTAGTAAAATGTCTGCTTTGTGCTTTGCCTTGTATATTTGTGCCCTTGATGCATATATTTTCACCTCTGCTGTGACTTATTCTTTGAATGAACCCAACTCCCACCTAGGGTTGCAACTGAGTTGGTGAGCATATTTCTTGACCAACCAATTACAAGTTACATGCTTACTAGTTGTTGTCCTGTTACAAACATGAATTGGATTCAAAGTCTTGACATACAGCTTTGTGCTCCCATTTTGTGTAGATGCAAAAACCACAAACCCACATCTCTTCTTACATTTTGCTCTCACTGCATCCTTATCATTTCTCACAAAATCAACCTCTCTGCCACATCTAATTGAAAACTCTCTAATAGCCTCTGTGAATAGTGCTACATTTGCATATTTTTGTGCGCATTTAAATTGAGGGTTCTTCAAGTCCACATTTGGCCTAAATTCCTCAAATCTTACAATTTTCTCTTTGGCCTTTGTACTGACTCCACATCTTCTTCATCATAAGAATTAGTTGGTGTATTAAGTTCATCATTAATGGTGCCATTTGAACACACATCTTCATTTAATTTGAAGTTAGGGTCTGTGTCAACGGTATAAGGGTCAACATTGCTGAGGTATAGCTTTTTATCCTCTTTCAACAACCTAAGATCTTCCTCATCAACTGCATAGAATTCATCTACAAAGTCTGCATCAACAACTTCATCACCCCCATCTGATCCATTAGCATCAATTTCCTCCTCATTTATCATTATTTGAGCCATCTTATACTAAATCATGATAATAAACTGTAGACCAAATGAAAGTACAACAAAACACAAGTGTGATTACCCAAAATGGCGCAATAAATACCACACTCAAAGTCACACACTCACAGTAAATGCCAGCATACCGAAAATGGGTAGATCAATATGTGTTGATAGGTGATTTTTGGGTTGTACATAGTAAATGCCAACTACTCATATTCAATACTCAAACTCCTATTCAGTATACAATATCCATGAGATAAACCAATTTATAAAGGCAAATTTAAGTGAGAGAGTCATTTATGTACTAAAAGACATGCAACATGAAACTCAATGTTAATTTTAAGGGATGGATTTAATTTAGGGACCACATATGTTTTTTTATATTCAAAGGAATTAAATAAACCATAACAACTAAATCAGAAAAATGGTATTTTTGTATTTTATAAGGTGGTCATTGATTCACACAAGCCTACAAGAAAGTGGCATAAAAAGACTCTAACAAATGGACATATATAAGTCAATGATTCACACAAACCTACAGGAAAATGAAATTAAAAACCCACAACAACCATTGATTCACATAAAGCCTACAGCAAAATGACATTAAAAAACCTGAATGAATGCAAAGCAATCATCGAATCACACAATCCACAAAAAACAAAAAACACAAACTGAGGACCACTTACTTTCATCCGATCTAGCTGCTCCAGGTTCCCTGAGCCTAGTCATGGTCCATTCAGTGAATCTTGAAATAGCCTACACTAGAATCAAATCTCTTGTTGAATTGAGAGGATGGGTATTCAAAACCCTAAAGCTATCGCAGTGAATCTTTAGAGCAAAAGAAAGGGTTGCTTTCGTCAAAGTGATATGGAATCTTCGGTGGGGAGATGAAAAAGTAAGCCTGTTCCAACTCGAATGAGCCAGAGTTAATGATGTAGCATTCGTGGGTCCAAGGGAAAACCTTGGTGGCATAACATGTGGAGTCTGTAACTAAAATTACAAATTTGCCCATGCCAGCTCAACATTTCAAAAGGTGGTTTGCTAAAATTGACGGAAGTGGGTAAAGTGAGTCACGGGAGTTAGTTTCAAGGGGTAAAGTGATACAAAACAAACCTTAGGGGGTGAAGTTAGACTAAGTTACTTTCAGGGGGCAAAATAATAAATAAGCCTTAAATCAATTAATTTATACATTTAGGGATTTTGTACCACATATCATGCTCTTACGAATTACAAGCCATGACATACTTTGATAACATTCAAAATATTACCCTATTCGTACATCAATGTATACCATATTAATACCCGCTGGCAGAAAAAACCTATACAATAATCACTAATAAAGTCAATAACTCCCACTAAGCTTTGGTACAGCTGGGCCCTATGAAACTTGCTGAAGATTCCTAGTTCTGCGTCTGCTATCTGTAATTGATGAAGAAATAACTGCACTTCAATTGGGTTGGTGAAGCTAATATGGGTAAGTAGCAGTAGTGCAGTTCTCCGCCTTTCAAGGTATCATACCAAGCTAATTACTCTAATGGTCTTCATAACGCCCTCTCATTATAAACTAATTTAAATAATGTGAAAAGACAGAGGATGAAGTAAAAAGGATAAACTCAAATAAAGAAGGATGTAAATAAAGTATTGTGGTGAACAATGAAATGTTGCACAACAAGTCAGTTTTAATGTCAGTACCATACACATGGCCCAAGAAGAAGTGAAAGTGAAGACGAAGATGTTGGGTACTAAATGGGGAAGCTGACTAAAAGTAAGGCAAACAAGAATGACTACAACATAACAAATCATAAACATCAGGTAAGTATTAGGTACATTAATTTACATATACAAAATACAATACCCTTCAATCATTAAAATTAGAGGAAATTACAGATTTAGTCCAGTTATTTTATACCTAGTTCAATTTTGGTCCACAATCTTTTTTAAGTTCTGTTTTGGTCCACTAATTGTTTCACTTGTTCAATAAAGGTCCAGATTTGTTTTCTCAAATTTGGCCTGCTTTTTACCCTATCAAATCTCACCCAAATTCAGCAAATATATACTTGTTTTAAAGCTATGCATATCTTCTTTACAACCATATAAAGATCATTCAAATTGGAGTTCTAAAACTCAAGATAATTGACCCTAAAGTAGGGTAACCAAAACTGCCAATTTTTCAAATTTCACCAAATCTCAATTCTCTTAGATTATAATACTCCAAATTTGTTTTTATGACTAAGAAATGATAAAATATAACTTATACTTCAATTATAATTGAAGAAAACACAACCCAAAAGATTTAAAGTCACAAATCTGGACCTTTATTGAACAAATGAAACAATTAGTGGACCAAAACAGAACTTAAAAAAGATCGTGGACCAAAATTGAACTATGTATAAAATAAGTAGATCAAATCTGTAATTTCCTCTTAAAATTATATGCATCTAAATATACAAGTACAACTGTACAAAAATTAAATAATATTTAATAAAAATTAGTATGTATAAAGAAAGTCAATCACAATTGTTGAAATATGCTAAAGGGCTGAAACAACAAAAAGTAGGACCCACCGACGTATATATAGGAATATATGAATGTATATGGGCCATGCCTTATAGAGTAACCATTGAAGTCGCAAAGCAATGAGTAGTAGGGTCGTGCTGAGTGAAAATACACCAATCACAATAACTATCAGTAGGGCATATCTGAAGCACATATTCGTAGATAAAGAAGTTGTATCAACTACATGATTAATGATGTATACTTTACTAAATTTTCTGAATAAGTTAACGAAATCTAAAAGTAGTCACTACGCCAAAAACCTTGATAGACATCACTTGTTTAATATCAGTTTTTGTAAAAACTGATATTAAATAATTTTAGATATCATATGTGTTTTCCGACGATATCGTAATTTATTAAGATATCACCTAATAATTTTTACGATATGTTAAGTTTTTTATTTTGATTAAAAACGGATATATAAACCCTTAACTGATAACTTTGTTTTATCTAAAAAAAAGAGGCGCATAATTTTCCCCCCATCTTAAATTTTACACAAGACTCAGACACACTCCCTCTCACACTTAGACACATTAATTGACTCACAGTACACATTCACTCACGCCCAGCCCGTACGTACTCCTCTCTCGTTCTCATCCTCACTCAGTCGACGTTGCGTTGCCGCTGACCTGGCCGGCGTCGCGTGCATCTGTGGTGGTGTACATCGGTGGTCGCGTGCGTCTGTGGTGGTGTGCGTCGGTGGTCGAGTGCATCTGTGGGCTCTCTTTCTCGTTCTCATTCTGGGTTCTCCTTCTCGATCTCTCGTCGGTAATTAATTTCTCTTTGTCCTCTTCTCACCACCTCATCCTCATGGGTTCATTAGCTGAAGTTAGGGTTTGATGTTCTTGAGGTTTTTCTTCAAATTAGGGATTTTTTAGGTTCTTTGGTTTCTTGAAATTAGGGGTTTTCTATGAATCTAATGGAAAATCTCTCTTTTGATTGATGGAGAAAACATAGATATTATACACTAATTATGAGATAAAAGATGGGAGGGGGATTGGATTGCTCTCAACTATTATAAGCTTTATGTAGAAACTGCAAATGACTAATTAAATGGGCTGATACATGGATTCCGAGATAGCAGAGATCAAGACATATATAATACTTTTAATTGAATTTCATTAGTTGTTAAAAGTTTGTTAATGAGTCTACTACTTCTGCAATCACCTTGTGTTTGCCATCAGATTTAATCACTTAGCTTTTAGAAATTATGCTATTCAAATACTTGGTTCTGAAGAATGGTTGCCTGAGCTTGTTTTTTTGGTCTGGTCTAGTGTTTTCTCGAAATGTCACTATTTTCATGCTCACATAAACGTGTGGTTCCTAATCCTTAGGCTTTAATGCAGAAATGGTCTTTCATATTTGTAACTATGCCTATGTTAGAGTTTGGACATTTTTCTAATTAACTATGTATCATTTGTTTTCATGGCAGTTTTAGAGAGAATATAATAGAGTACTTACAATCCCTACAGGAGTTGCTAACAAAGGTATTCTTCCCAACTATTTTCTTTGATCACATTCATGATAGGACTAAATTGTCTTTTGGTGCAACCTACTGTGAGTTAATAACATGTTTGACAAATAAATTGTGATATATATAGGTAGGTAGCTTTGAAAAGCTACAAAATTTGCATCTTAATTTACCTAATAGAATATTTAATTGGTTTCTCTTTCTATGTGAAGTTGAGATATGAGATATCATGGATAAATCATGGATACATGCTGATAGAAGGTCTATGGAGTATGATCGAGGTGGGAGTTGAGAATTTTTTGAGGTTTGCATTAGGGAATGCTGCCAATTGTGACTACTTGCATTGTCCTTGTGTGAAATGTGGGAACTTGCGTAAATGGTCTGTTAGAGTTGTAAGGGAGCATCTGTACTTTAACGGTATTGATCAATGGTATGAGAAGTGGATATGGCATGGTGAAGAATCTGTTTTTGGAAGAGAGGGATCTGAACATGGTGTCTTCGGGTCTGAAACAGTTGACATGTGTGAAGGTGCCTATGATAATTTCTCCGAGGATCCAGATGAGTTTAGGAAATTTGTTGATGAAGGAGAGAGACCCTTATACGCTGGTTGTGAAACTTATAGCAAGTTATCTGCGTTGGTCAAATTGTTAAACTTGAAGGCAAAGCATGGGGTGACAGACAATTTCTTTTCTGATATGTTGGTTGCTTTTGGAGACATGCTTCCAAAGGGAAATGTTCTACCATTGTCTATGTATGAGGCGAAGAAAACATTGTCTGCTCTAGGAATGGATTACCAAAAGATACATGTTTGCCCGAATGATTGTATCTTATATCGAAATGAGTATGAAGATGCAACAAGGTGCCCCAACTGTGACCTTCCTCGGTGGAAGGTAAATAAGGGATTAATTGAGAAGGAAGGGGTGCCAGCCAAAGTCTTGTGGTACTTTCCACCCATTCCAAGGTTTAAACGAATGTTTAAATCTTGTGAGTCATCAAAGAACTTAACTTGGCATGCCGATAACAGAGCGAGTGATGGAATGATGCGTCATCCAGCTGATTCTCCAGCTTGGAAGTTGGTGGACCATAAGTGGCCTGATTTTTCTTGTGACCCTAGAAATCTAAGGCTCGCCCTTTCGGCTGATGGGATAAATCCACATAGTTCCCTCAGCAGCCGATATAGTTGTTGGCCCGTCATCTTGGTGACTTATAATCTTCCTCCTTGGTTATGCATGAAGAGGAAGTTTATGATATTAACATTGTTGATTTCTGGTCCTAGGCAGCCCGGAAACAATATAGATGTGTATTTACAACCGTTAGTTGAAGATTTGAAAGCACTTTGGAAGGGAATAGACGGAGTTTATGATGGATTCCGAAAGAATACATTTACTTTGAAGGCTGTACTTTTATGGACAATCAATGATTTTCCGGCTACGGTAACTTGTCTGGTTGCACAGTTAAAGGCTATAAAGCATGTCCCATATGTGGAGAAAACACCGATTCTGATCGGTTGAAACACGGTAAGAAAATCTGTTTCCAAGGACACAGAAAATTCTTACCCCGCCACCACCCATATCGGAAACAAATGGCTGCTTTTAATAACAAGCAGGAATTGGGTGAGGCTCCTACACCTCTAACTGGAGAGGAAGTCTTAGAAAAGGTGTCGGGAATCAATTGTAAGTTTGGCAAGAAACAAGCAAAGAGCAGCGTGTGTGGCGAAACTCATACTCCATGTTGGAAGAAAAGATCTATCTTCTTTGACCTTGAATATTGGAAGTCACTCTATATTCGGCATGCCCTAGATGTAATGCACATTGAAAAGAACGTGTGTGAGAGTATAATTGGAACTTTACTTAACATTCCAGGGAAGACAAAAGATGGGGTGGCTGCCCGTTTAGACCTTATGGAAATGGGGGTTCGACTTGATTTGGCACCAGAAATAGGGAATAAGAGAACGTTTTTACCGGCAGCTCCATATACGCTGTCTCGGGATGAAAAAAGAGCTATATGCAAGTGTTTGTTAGGAACAAAGGTCCCAGAAGGTTACTCTTCAAATATACAAAACCTAGTGTCCATGGAAGAACTGAAACTTTTTGGTCTTAAGTCTCACGATTGCCACATTTTGATGCAACAACTGCTACCGGTTGCCATACGTTCAGTGTTACCAAAGCATGTGAGATATGCAATCACTAGGTTTTGTTTCTTCTTCAATTCTCTATGCAATAAAGTAGTCGATGTTTCGAAGTTGGATAAAATCCAAGATGATCTCGTTATCACCTTGTGTTTGCTGGAGAAGGTTTTCCCACCTTCCTTCTTCGATATTATGGTGCATCTAACTGTTCACCTTATTCGAGAGGTGAAATTGTGCGGACCTGTTTATTTTAGATGGATGTATCCATTTGAAAGAGGCATGAAAGTGTTAAAGGGTTATGTACGGAACCGTTTGCGACTAGAGGGCAACATTGCTGAGGGTTATACTGTTGAGGAAGCTGTGGAATTTTGCTCGGAGTACTTGTCGAATCTGAAACCTATTGGACTTCCATCTTCTTCGCGCATGGGTATCCCAAACATGAGCAGACCGCTGTCCGGTGCTAAGGTATATTCAGTACAACGTGAAGAATGGGAGCAAGCTCATCGTTTGGTTTTGGAGAATGCCTCAGAAGTGGAACCTTATGCCGAGTATGTCAATTTCTAGACTTAGCTTATTGTAATTTGATTTATTGTAAATTAAGTATCATTTACATGGTTATGAGTTATTGTAATCTATTTGTAGATTACATAAGGCCTACTTGAATGATATTCATTCAAGTAAAAAAAAGAGTGAGAAGTGGCTGCTAGAAGAGCACAACCGGACATTTATCTACTGGTTACGTGCCAAGGTAAATGTGTAACATTTTGAAAGCACAGTAATTCACTAGCTAGTACACTCATTTGGTGCATGTCCAACAATTTTAATAAGTCTTCTTTAAAATTTATTTGATTAGGTGGCATATGATATCAATCATGAAGAAAGGGACATAACAGACTCATTGAGGCGGCTAGCTGAAGGTCCACCTATGAGTGTGCTTAAATATAAGGGTTATGAGATAGGAGGGTGCCATTATCGCACCAAGGCACGTGACGATGTTCGTGCTGTTCAAAATAGTGGGGTGAGCTTGACAGCCACGACCATGCAGGTGGCAAAGGATAAAAATCCTGTATACACGAACATGTGTTTCTATGGGGTTATCAAAGAAATCTGGGAGCTTGATTACAATGTATTTCGGGTGCCTTTGTTTAAGTGTGAATGGGTAGAGAATAATAAGGGAATACAAAATGATGAGCTAGGGTTCACTTTGGTTAACCTAAATAGGATAGGTCATAAGAGAGATGTTTTCGCTTTGGCTTCCCAAGTGAAGCAAGTGTTTTATGTAGAAGACCCTCTAAACTCTAATTGGTCAGTGGTTCTTGCAGCCCCTAATCGTGACTTTAATGATAGTGCTTATGAGGCTGAGTTAGAGGACACAGTGTTTGACCACCAATCATTTAGCAATGGACTGCCATCTGTTGATGATTTTGATGATCTCTTGGGTGAGGAAGTTGGCACATACAAGAGAGATAATTGTGAGGGTATTTGGATTGATTACTCCAAGAAAGCAAAGGATTAATTCATGTAACTATAAATGTATTTATGTAACTTGTGTTAAGTGTTAATGGTATGATATTCAGACTTTATTGTCCCCAAAATGTTATGTAATTTGATTATGTTAAAAGGTTCTAAATGCCAACAAAATTATCCATATATTTCTTAATCTATCTTTGTATATTTTTTGTCCTAACACTTGTTAGTTTCAACAGTTAGACAGCGAACATGGCTACACCAAGAAGAAAGAAAAGAGCTGCTGTCAAATCCAATGCCAAGTCAACAGCCAAGTCGAAGAAAGCTGCCACACCGAAGAAAGCTGCCACTCCGAAGAAAGCTGCCACACCAAAGAAAGCTGTCACAGAGAAGAAAGTTGTCAAGTCACAATCCTACAAGGTATCAGCAGGGAAGAGTAATGAAGCAAATACAAGCAAGGATTGCTTGACCTCAGGGGAGACCATTACTGCTGCGGAGGGTAGCATGTCCTCTCGTGGTTCAACAAAGATGCATGACATGCTCGTGAGAAAAGCTTTAGGAAAAAAGCTGAAGGTGGAGTACAGTCCGCATGGGGTTCCAGTAGGAGCAACGCGTCCAGTACTAGCTTCCTACATAGGGGCTGTGACCCGAACCACAGTGCCCATCACTGATGAAATGTGGCCGAAAGTGGATAAAAATCTAAAGCAAAAAATATGGGAAGAGGTGCAGGTAATGTAGATCTTAACCTTACTTAATTATTAAATAGGCTTCAATTCTGTATATTTAACCATATTTATAGATACATATATATGTTTTATGTGACCTTGATGTCTCACCAATGTGGTGTTGGTTGTAGGGTGCATTTGATCTTGACCCTACAAGCAGAAAAATGGTGTTGGCTTCTGCTGGCAGCAAGTGGAGATCGTTCAAGACTGCATTAACAAAAAAATTCATTTTACCGTACAAGGACGATCCGAAAGCACTAGAAACCCCACCCAAGGTGTATGAGTTCATTCAAAAAGATCAATGGACAACTTTTGTGGCTACCAGGCTTACAGATGACTTTCTGGTATTTATGTTAAACACCTCTGGTGGTTAGATATTGCATTAATGATGGATATGTATAATTGTGTGATTTACCTATGACTTTGTCCTTAAAGGTTTGCCCAACTTCTTGTTCTAACTGCAGGCCAAACATGAAGCTCACAAACAAATAACAGGCAAGCGAAAATATCATCATAAACTATCGCGCAAGGGCTACATTGGGTTGCAGGAAGACTTGGTACAAGCTCCTCCATAAATAAATTGTCTTCTCTTTGCTTTTGATTAATTGCTCACTAATAATTGGTCTAACTTGCTGGTTGTATATATGGATGGAGGAAGCAAAATGTTGAGGAAGATAGGATGGACCGTTCCCTCCTATGGAAGAAAGCTCGTGAAGACAAGAATGGGAAGGTGGATGATGAAGTGGCAGTGGTTGCCAAAGTCATTGTAAGCAGCATATATATGACCAAGTGTAAATTAAGATTGTCTAAGTGATTGCTATTATTGTAATTAAACTGATAAATTAATTTTTGCAGGATGAGTTGTTGGAAAAAAAGAATAAAGGGGAGCTGAAGATAGAGGGTTCTAAGGATATTCTAACAATGGCTTTGGAGACTCCCGAGCATTCTGGTCGAGTAAGAGCTGTTGGGGGGAATGTCAACCCTTCAACTTACTTCAACATTCCGAGAAAAGCGAGGGATACGATTTCGAAGAATGAGTTGTTGGCCATTCTGAAAAAAGAAAATCAAGATCTATTGGAGAGGATTCAAAAGTTAGAGGAAAAGGGTGCTGGGAAGGAACCGGTGACACCCAATATTGTTCAAGGTCAAGGTATGGTGTCCGATAAAGCAAGCTGCTTTTATGAGGACAAAGCTAAGTATGTGGATCTGCAACCAGATACTGAGGATAAACAAAATCTGAAAGTGCAAGTGGAAGTGGGGCTAGATATGGAAGATACAAATAATGCAGACACATTGAAGGTAATGAACCATTAATTGCTAATATTTTCATATGACATACATCTATCTAGCAGACTTCAATTTCATGGTTATGCGACATTTAGCTCACAGTATTGGACTTTTATGGTTATGAGACATTTGTCATCTATTTTTAGGGGAAATCATGCATGCTGGCAGTGGGATCCATCAACAACATTGTCGCATATGGTACTGTCGTTGAGATGAAATCTGAGACCATACATGGTGTTCCTTTGGCAAAGGACTGCTTGCGGGTTTCAATTGACATGGCCACTAATGTGGCTGCTTTGCTTCCAATTCCTGTGAGTGACGAGTTGGTAAATGTTGGTCAAGCAGTTGGAAGCCATGTGGCTTGGCCGAGGGAACTTATTATCGTTCAGCAGGTGAAGGTAATTAAACTCTCCCTACTATAATTTTTTTAAGTGCCAAGTATACACTTCATGAATATTGATCTAAAGACTCAAAACTGAGTGTTTGTATTTGACACCATAGAAACAAACAAGGCAGGTTCCTATGATGGTGAAGGAGTTATTCAAGAAAGATGACCTTGGGAAGAAAGTTCCTAGCGAATGCAAGCTGCTGTATCGTTTCGCGAGGGAGCCGATGGCTACATCTGGAAAGGCTCTCACAACTGACATAGATGAACAAGTGTTTGGAGCTGTTCGACGACTTTATATCCTGAGAGAGGATATTACTTCCCTTATGGAGATGTCAGAATTATCAGCCTCGTGCATAGTTGTGTACATGAGGTAATTTAGGGAATCGTTCAAAATGTTTAAATATTTTGTTGCCCTTTTAAAACGCTGTGATTTAAAATAATTCACTTATATGAATAGGCACCTATTTGATAAGCTTGTGGATACAAACATGGTTGAAATGGTTGCTTTTGTGGATCCGGCACGCATATCTAAAGGAGTAGGAAATGCAGAGTGTAGATCAACCTACTTAGCAGAACGCTTTCAGCAAGGAAAATGTGATCGTGTCTTCTTAGTGCCGTACAATGCTGGGTAAGGGTTTTAATTTGGTTAAACTGACTTTGAGTCTATGTTCTGCTGCCTTAATCTATGCATGCTTATTATCATTTTTTCTCTTAGCTCGCACTGGATTTTGACAATTATCAATGAAGACAAAGACACGAAATTTGTGTTGGACCCTCTTCCAAAACTGAACCAGGACGCAGACTGGAAGGAAGTTGTCAACACGTGAGTTGCTTTTTTGCCATTTTAAATCATTAAAATGCATTTCAAATTTGGTTACATATATTGTAATTTAAACATACTGATATTTTGTTGATATATTAGTGCCATTCGACAATTTAATGTACTTACGGGTAGGAACAGTCGGAAAACAATACAGTGGAAGCATCTTTCTGTAAGTATATATTATTTAATCTAGTGGTTTGTTTTTACAAATATTTCTATCATTGGAAGCATCATGCATAATAACCATCTGCATGTCATTAATTGGATTCTGATTTTGTGTAGTGTCCTAAACAACCTGGTGGGGTTGAATGTGGTTACTATGTGATGATGTATATGAGGACACAAACCTGGGATTTGAGACCAAGGTAGGAATCCAATTGACTCTTTGTTTATTGGATCACTTGTGAGTTTTTGTGTGTAGTGCTTTGTCAATCTTTCATTTTGCATAAAAAATGCAAGCTAATGATTGGTACCTAGCTAGGACTGGTCAATGTATATAGTTAATGGATTGTTGGCTTTTGGATGTTTGATTGGCTAAACCCTTTATTTGATATATTGGATATGTTTGGAAGTCTGCCTTCATCATTATTTAATTTATGCAAAATGCAGGATAAATGATTGATGGTCCATTGAATGGAAGATGCATGTATATACATATATAATTGATTGCACAGATAGGAACTATGGTATTTATGGATTTGGGACTACTACTTTGCATTTTTCATTGGAAGTTCAATTGGATCTACATACCTATTGGATGTCTGATAGTCCTGCCAGCTTTATTTCAAATATTGCATGTCTAGGTGACTTTGATAGCATGTAGGCTTATAACTTTATGCGCCTGTGCCTTCACTATTTTAATAGCTATATTGCATATATGTCTTAGTGATACTGTATGCAGCCTTATAACATGGCCAAGCTTAGTTTGAACACTTTAATTACTAGTTGTCTTTCAACTTGATTGGGCTTAATTATAGCATGGCCCAGCCTTATGCCTCATATTTATATATGTTAGGTTTATTTACTGTTTGTAATTGACTTGGTGCCTTCTGTTTTAAATGTTTGCAGTGGACTAATCCGAATAAAAAGCGAACCAGTTACACACAAGAGCAACTTGATCAGATCCGGATTGAATGGGGCAACTTTGTTTCTGCCAATTATATTCAGTAGATGACAGATGGAGTTGGTATGTGGGGTTTGGACATTTTGTGGATAAGTTTTTGAAGCTAGCTAGTAGTGCTGCCATATTTGCCAATTTTTTGTCAAGGAAGCTTAGAACATGTGTTAGACATTGGCATTTTTGTGTGAATATTGAAGCTGAATTATATATAACCAGGTGTTGGCATTTTTTGTGTGAAGAAAGGTAACAAGTGCTGCCAATTAATATTTTGTAAATGAAGGCAGCCTTTAGAAGTGGTGAATCATGCACCTATTTTTGTGCAAGTGCATGGGCTGATTATTGGTTTTTGTAAAGGGATGCTATGCATGGGCTGATTATTGGTTTTTGTAAAGGGATGTTAGCTTAATTTAGATACTAGCTAGGATGGGATGATGTAATTCAGTATGGATATATGCTCCATATTTTGGTGCAATGTGTAATCCTTTTTCGGAAAGTCTTGGAATACTTGTATTGGATATATGTTGGAATTAATGGTAATGGAATGGATTGAGATTGCACCAATTTCAGGCTTATATATATGTAAATTTATATCTTTTATATCAGGATTGTAGTACAAATTCGATAATAACAGTGACATTATAGTACAAATTTCATATCAGTTTATGTTAAAAAAAACCAATATCTAAGTAACATTACAATATCAGTAAATATAAAAAACCTGATGTCCAAAATGGTCTTTTATATCAGTTATATATCAAATACAGATGTTTTCGACACATTCAAAAATCTATGTAGATCAGTTATAGGAGTATAAAACGATATCTAAGGTAACATTTCATATCAGTTTATGTTAAAACACAGAAATATAAAATAGCATAAATATCAGTTTACCAAAAACAACCAATATCTAAGTAACATTACAATATCAATAATTATTAACAAACCCGATGTCCAACATGGTCTTTTATATCAGTTACATATCAAATACAGATGTTTTAGGTACTTTCAAACATCCATTTACATCACAAAAACCGATATGTAACATAATATAGAGATCTGTTCTTGTAGAATTAAACGATATCTAAACTAGTTAACATATAAAAATCACATAAAATATGATGTGGAAATCATAAAAAAATACATTTAATGGGTTTTTCATATCGATAAATATATGAGAACGGATGTCTAAATCACATTTTAGATCATTTACATAGTAATTAACGATGTCTTTATTGTCTTTAATATCAGTTTCAGAATCTTAACGCTCCAGAAAATTGGAAAACGGATATCTAAAGGGACCATTGGATATCAGAATTTAAACAAAAAAGATGTCTAAACTCATTTTAGATATCAGTGTAAAACAGATATCTTAAGTACGTACATTAGACATCGCCTGCCTAGACATCACCCGAAAACATGAAAAGACATCAGTTATTCACTGATATATAAGGGGGGTATTTGGCGTAGTGAGTTTTCAAATGAAGTTAAAAAACTATGGTTACATATTTAAAATAAAAAATAAAAAATATGGTTGCATTATAGATGAATTTACAAGCATTTCTAATTTATTATGTGTCAATTAAGAACCATGTTTTTTTAAGTATGTATCTCAACTTTGGTCCGACGTTGGACCCATCAAACCTCCACCAAATTTAGCAAACTTAAACTGGGTTTAAAGCTATGCATCTTTTTTTTACAACCATATAAAAATCACTCAAATCGGACATATATAACTCCAGATAATCGGCACCAAACTAGGGTACCCCAAACTGTCCAATATTCTAGATATTTTTCTTGACGTCCGATTGGACAGTTTTGGATAGCCTAGTTTGGGGCCAATTATCTGGAGTTGTAGATGTCCAATTTGAATGATCTTTATATGGTTGTAAAGAGGAGATGCATAGCTTTAAACCCAGTATAAGTTTGCTAAATTTGGTGGAGATTTGATAGGTCTAACGTTGGGCCAAAGTTGAGATAAAAACTTCAAAAAATATGGTCCTTAATTGACACTCTAAAAATTTTAGTCTTCAGTTGACACAAAGTGAAATTCATGTCCTGAATAGAGACATGAGGTATAGTTGAAATACTTTAGCTAAAATGTTTCTTTAAATAAATTGAGATTCACACCGACATAGAAACATAGCTTACAAAGTTGGAGGATGAAATTATTATATGTATAATTTATCAAAATTAGGAGGGTTTAAAGGATGAAAGGAATTCGACCAAAAAAAACATGAAAGAAAACAATAGATTAGAATATTTATATATATTACACATTAAATTTAATTTGATCCATAAAAAGTATAGAAAATTAGTATTAAATACCAAATCCTAATAATTTTTTAGAATAGCATGAAGACCATATAATATTTCAATTGAACTACCAAATTTAAATGTAATTTTTTAGATTAGATCACAAACATGTTGGCCCCTTTGATTTGAGCATTTTCCATTTGACATTTTTGTCCTTTGGCCCACACATGATGAGTATATTAGTTAAAATTTATAAGGTTTTGACAAAATTTCCCTTGAGGCTTTTATATTATCTTGAAAATTGGATAATGTAGTCTTAACTTCACATTTAATTGTGACTGTACGACACTTACAACTTCAAATTTAGTTATGACTGAACGACAGTCACATCTAAGTAGTGAGACAATCACAATTAAGTTGTGACTTAATTAAATTTTTTTCAGAGAAATTATACTACAATATAGTATAAATAGAGGTCAAAACAATGCTTTACTCAAAATAATACATAGTATAGTGGTGTGAGTTGTTTCTTTCAATTTACCAAGACAGTCACAGTTAAGTTGTGACTGGATTGATTGTTTTTTTTTTTTAAATTTAATACAATATAGTGTAAATTCATGTAATATTTGTGATGTAATATTATTTTTATTTTTTTATTATAGTGGCATGTGATGTAATATTTGTGAATTCTAATACCTTTTACTTTATTATTTTGTTTGACTTTTCAACTAGTACCTAGTCTAAAATGCTATTTAATTTTGGTATCTAAACTAAAATTTATTGAAATTTAGTAGTTAAAATAAATAGACCTTAAAAAGTAACGGACACTTCATGAAAATAATGTTTTGGCTAAAACATCAAGTGGAAAGAAACTGTATATGTGTTGAGAGAAACTTAGTGATCCCTTTCGTTCGCAATCAAAGCTACCTCATTACATACTCAAAAGGGAATGAATCCTTATGTTACTAAAAGCAGGGCCATAAGGTGGGAGATCGAGATTCGCAAATCAATTAGATGTTAGAAGGTAAAGATTCTCATACACAACCTGTGAATTTAATATGTATGCAAAGGAATAAACTTTGTTTTGTGACAATCAATAAACAACTATCTATGAGTGAAGGTCAACAATGATAAGTTATGAGTTGGGTAAAAATATATAACAATTTAGGCAAAAAATTTCCTATTGATCAGGAAATGCAAATACGTTAGCAGATGTGAGGGAATGTGAATTTATAGGGAGGTGGAGGATGGGATTGGTCAAACTGCAAGCTTAATGGTGATGGTTTGTGGGTAAGTTCCAAGAGTTTATCAAAACCCCAAAAATGTTAAAACCAGATTGTTCAAGGACAAAACAAAATATTCTTGGCCAAGTAGTATAAGGTTGGGGCGAAGTTAGGAGTGTTTAGTACGGAGTCGAGTTTGCAATTACATAACTTTTCATATTCACATAGAAACTAAGTTGAAATGGAGGGTGATTCCACATATTTATGGGGTCATAACGTAAACAGAAATGCTCATCACGGAAAAAAACGTTAAGAAAGAGTATGTAGTCATGAACATATTACAGATATAGGGATGTTACATGGGATGTAATCACAAATGAACTGAAGTAATATTAAATTGATTTCGTGAATGGAGCACGACTGAATTAATGCACATCAGAAGTTACATTTCAGTGGATTATTAATGTATGATAGTAGGAAATGTTCATTGTAGATTTAACTTAATTAGATTATTGAAAGCAATGTACAAGAAAACTTACTTTTGTATCATGACAGGAGAGGTAGGCAAAAATAAATTTCTAGAAGTGGAGGGAGCATTTTGACATGGTGGAACAAGTTGGAAAAGAATGGAAGTGAACAAACTACAATTGAAAGGGAGAAATACACCAATCTGTAATTTATGGGTATGTTCATATCCATACATGAATGCAAGACATGGAGGTATTATGAGTAAACATGTATTTGTTGTTTATAAAAAGGGGCCAATAGACAATATATGGGAGGTGGTACATGTGGTATTTAGAAAACATAAGATTAACTTAAATTCATAACAACTACTGCCTCAACAATAAAATATACAATAGACATATATGTATTATCAGGGCCCTTCCAATAAGGGATCCCTCATTTAGTGTTAAATGAGGGATCACCTTGTGTGGCTCACACGGGTCGTTTTGTGTTAATCTGAACCGTCCATGTTTTACATCTTCATTGATAGATTATCCCTGCAAAAAATCGGCCAAATCGGAAATCGTTTACCCGTTCGTTTAAGCGATCAAAGTTTAAAACAAATGGACAAGCAACAAATTCCTCTATAAACACCTAAACATTGACCGCTTAATCGAACGGGTAAACGATTTCCGATTTGGCTGATTTTTTGCAGGAATGATCTATCAATGGAGATGTAAAAAATGGACGGTTTAGATTAACACAAAACGACCCATGTGGGCCCCACAAGGTGATCCCTCATTTAACACTAAATGAGGGATCCCTTATTGGAAGGGCCCTATATGTATTATACAACAGTGAATATCTTGCTGCAACAAACATAGAAAAGAGTTTCAAATGGTTATCTCACCAAAACCCTTAGCAAATCAGGGCTAGTCCCCAATTTGGAAATACAAGTTTAGTTTACATATTAGACAAAGATGCTATCGCATTTACAGATTTGGATTTTGAATGTTATCAGGTATATCCAAAGACAGCCAAGTTACAAACTCACAAAAAGAACCAAAAGTGGAGCTTGCCATAACAAAATGCACCTATGGCAACACATCAAAATTTGTACTACTTGCTTTGTAAAGTTGTGGAACAAGTTGAGCATGCAAGCATTTCAAAACTCGATCGTTGATGGATAAGAATTCCCAGGGAATAGGCACCAGGGTGCATCTTCCGGTGGTGCAGCCAAACTGCCCAAAGAGGAGTCAAATGAATCTGGAATGATAATGGAATTCGGATCAAGTAGAGGTGGAGCAGACCATGTGTCCGTTGGAGATGCATATGAATCAGGAATGATGAGGTTGAAGGGATCTTCTATACATGGTGGAGGGACAGTAGCAGCTATTGAGTTATGGTTCCCATTAAGCCATTTGCAAAAAGTTGCAATACCGACATAAGTACACATGGCGCAATCTGGGGAGCATTTGTAGTTACCGTCATGTTGAGTGGGCATCGCAGCAACTAGTTTTGCATTTTGGGCTTCAACAGCTCGACCATTGTCATTCTCTGGAGTGGCAGCATGGTAGGAAGCACCTAAATGAATATTAGAAAGACCAGTCACTGTGGCAGAAGGCCCGGCCACCAAACTGAAAGTTATTGGGAAAGATTGGTGTAAGGGTTGGTGCCATATGTGGGGAAATTTGGGGCAAGAGAAATGAAGCTGCCAAGTCATCATACCAAGGACACCAAATGTTCACAATGGGGTTTTTAGCTAGTGCTACAAAGGTTGCCATATTTGATACTTCAGCGTAGGACTGGACGGGTTGGTATTTCGTGGTTTTTGTAGAATCTAAAGGAGACATATTCAACAAATCATCATCAGTGTTGAAATACAGTCGATGTGCAGGAATCATGTTGCCAACCAGGTGGTCGCTCATATGGGATTCATCAATATTAACGGGAGGACCAAGTGTGGGCATGGGTGGATCCAATAAACCGAAATTTACGGGGAATGACTTTTTTGGAGGACCATTGCAACACAAAGTGTGCTTGCAAGAATCTGCATAAGTCAGACATTTGGTTGCTTTTGAGCAATGAGGTGCCATGACTCACAGCAAGAAGGACTAAAAAGGGGCTCACTGTGGAACTAAGAAGGTAGAGAATTAAAAACACATTAATGGAGGTAATACCAGTAGAAATGGGATTGTTATGGTACATAAATGGGACACCAATTCAAATATAAGTGATGCACTGTTATATTAGATATTTTGGGGAAGTCTATCTCATTATGTGGGTCGAGGCAAATTGGGCAATGAACAAGCCTACTGTCAGTCAAGTTGAAAGCAAGCCATCTAATCTCCTAATTTCACAAGCATATTTATAATTGAATGAAATCAATAAATATAATTGGCTTGGACACTCATAGACAGCCACATTAGGGAATTAAAAGGCCTTCACTATTATGTATTTCAATTGGGCAACATGTATCAGTCCTTATAGATAACTAAAGGGACCAGTTAAATAAGAGTCTTCAATGAAATATCCAATAGTGACTAACAAAAATTTGTCTCTTGATATCAAATACTAAAGGGGGTTATTCTAGTAGTGTGTGAGAGTTAAACTAGAGACACATTCTAGTTTTGCACAAGATGGAAGTTTATTTGTGATTGATTATCCTGTCCAAGGAGGTCCTTCTACTGAGAATGATTAGCTACATGATGATGTGCCTACAAATGGAGAGGAATGCACAGGTCCTTCTGGGAAGAAAGTTGCTCAAAATGATACTTTGGAGAGAAATGCTAATGGAGATGGAATTTATGTGAATGCAAATGGACATTTTGCTGATGAGAATGCAAATGGACATGGAGCTGATGAAAATGCAAATGGAGATGGAGCAGATGTCTTTGAAGATTCAGATTACCCAAATGATGAGGATCATCCTCAAATGACAAGTTTTTTAGAGGAAGTTGCTCAGGAACATGTATAACCTACTGTGAGTCAAACAACTACTCAGACAAGAAATGCTACTGAACAGCTACCAAGGCAGCAGGTAGAAGACTTAGAAGTGCAAGACTTAAGAGGATCCAGAGGAAGTTTATGACTCTAATGACCTGCATAGTATCGTGGACTCAGATGAAGATGAAAGAACTCATAAGAAGTGGCCAGAGTTTAGACCAGAGACCGACATGGCAGACCCTAAGTTTGTGAAAGGTCTAATATTTGGAAATGCCATCATATGCAGAAAAGCAGTGAGAGAGTACTCCATAAAAAATGGATATGCCGATATGCGTTTCACAAGAAATGAGAAGTTCAAACTGTATGTGGTTTGTGCAATGGGTTGCCCTTGGTTTATGTGGGTAGGAAAAGGACATAGAGATGATTCAATTCAAATAAAGAAGATTAACAAGCATCATGAATGTGGAAGAAAGCATGGTAATAGAAATGTCTTCAGAAAATGGGTGACTGAGAAGTATTTGGAAAGGATTAAACTGAATCCTACTTGGGAAGCTGAGTCCTTAATGCAAACTGTTGAGCAGGAATGGGATGTGAGGTGTACTAAGAAACACGCATATAGAGCACTTAGAATGGCCAAGCAGATTATTGAGGGGTGTCATGCTGAATAGTATTCAAAGCTGTGGGATTACTGTGCTGAGATTATAAGGACTAATCCAGGAAGCACATATAAAATTCATATGGATTGAGGCAATTTTCAAAGACTTTATGTGTGTTTGGATGCATGTAAGGAAGGATTCAAGAAAGGGTGAAGACCATTTGTGGGACTGGATGACTGCCACTAAAAAGGTCCATTTGGTGGTCAATTGCTTATTATAGTGAGGGTGGATGCAAATGATGAGACATGGGTAATTGCGTATGCAGTTGTAGAGATGGAGAAAAAAGATTCTTGGGTGTGGTTTTTGAAGCTACTGAGGAATGACATAGACATTGTTAATTACCATGGGTGGACCTTCATCTTTGACAAACAAAAAAGATTAATTTCAGCTTGTAGGCAAGTATTGCCATATTCCCACCACAGGTTCTATGTTAGACACTTGGACACCAATTTCAACTCATTGTACAAAGGGAAAGCTTTGAAAGATGCTTTATGGAATTGTGCTAGATCAACAACATCTGCCCACTTCAACAGAAACATGGATGAAGTCAAGAGACTGGATGAAGATGCTTGGAAGTGGCTATGCAATAGGCCTGCCCCATCAGTGGAGCAAGTCACACTTCAATACCTTCCCTCAATGTGACATGTTGTTGAACAACATTTGTGAGAGTTTTAACTCAGTCATCTTGAAGGCAAGGAGTAAGTCCATTCTGACTATGTTAGAGATGATAAGGACAATGTTAATGAAAATAATACAGGTGAGAAGGGACAAAATGATGAAGGTTAATGGGAATATTTGCCCTAAGATAAAAAAGAAATTAGAAGATAACAAGTTGAATTCCATGAGATGCATTGCGAGTTGGAATGGAGGTGATAAATATCAAGTGGCAACAGGTGCTAGTGAGAGTTACATTATTGATCTGAAGGAGAAAACATGCTCATGTAGAAGATTCCAGCTTACTGGAATCCCATGCATGCATACTTGTTCAGCCATTAAATTCTTGAGAGGGGATGCTGAAGACTTGTTGGCTGAATGATACACCAAAGAAAGATATTTGGCCTCATACCAATGTCTCATAAACTCAGTGAATAGAATGGGTCTTTGGGAACCAAACGATGGACCTGATATGACTCCACCTGAATACACAAGACACCCTGGGAGACCTAGAATGAAAAGGAAAAAGTCTGTTGGTGAGAGAACCCAACAAGAAGGTGAACCAGAAAGTGTTGGTAGGCAAGACCAAGTGACTGTGAAGTGTTCAAAATGCCACAGGGAAGGCCACAACTCACGAACTTGTCATAGGCACCTGCCACCAAGTCAGAGGGGTGCACAAAGGAGAGGAAACCAAGCAAACAATGAGGTATGTGAGTTGTTGCAGTGTTTGTGTATTTATTTCATTCGTGAACCATGCCACCTCTTAATCCTATTTGTATGTTATACATTTGGCAGGCATGAGAGAGATGTGCTCAAACTACAAATTGAAGTGCATGGGGATCCAAGTTTATGCAGTATATGTTGAAAGTGGATAGGAATGTTTTGAAAACAATTTTTGTGGTATTTTGTTGTAATTTGTGGTACTTTGATGATCTTTTGGCAGCATTGTGTATGGGTATTTTGTTGAAATTAGGTACTTAGAAATTCACAACAAATGCATGGGTATTTTGTTCTAATCCACAAGACTAAGGCATGAGTATTTTGTATGGGTATTTTGTTGAAATTAGGTACTTAGAAAATCCACAACAAATGCATGGGTATTTTGTTGTAATCCACAAGACCAAGGCATGGGTATTTTGTTGTAATTATGTATGGGTCAAAAATCCTAGAACTGGCACCCTCCCCTTTGCTGCACAAGAAAGCATCAACAAATTCAAATAGCAACAAAAAAACCCACCCGAACACAAAAATTAAACTTCTCATACCCCATATCGTGGACAAATGAATGAATCTCCTCCTAGGATTCGCATCAGTCCATGACGTGAACAATAACACTCTGTCGCCACATCTACAAGCCACGACATCCATTGTTGAAGAAAACACTAAGTTCACCCAATTCCACCCAAGATCTGCACTTCGTTTTGAGATAGAAGCAGAAGAATGAGCATAACTAATGCTTTGGGGGGCGTGGGATTCGCAGAAATGCCTGCTGCAACGGGCATCTTATTTCAAATCAGGAATTTTTTTTTTCTAAAAACAAATCAGTGGCTTTTTAATTTTTTATTATTATTTTAGCTGACGTGTCAGTGTGTCAGGCCACCTGGCACTGGGTTTTGGGGAGAAAACATTGGGCCAGGGCTGATGAGGATGATTTGGGCAAGAACGAATGACCTTGCGCCACGTGGAGTCCAACGATGCGCCCAGGTGCTGACTGGTCATGGCCACGTCATCGTTTAACAAACCTCTTGACGGTCAAGCTAACGGAGTTATGAACGTGCTACGGATTCATACTTGAGGTACTAAAATGAAGTTTGCTCTTTCTTTTTTTACCCTTCTCCACCTCCCACACTCTCTCTCTTCCCTCTCTCCAGCCAACCCTCCCAACCTAGCCCCTCTCGACCCCAACTATAGCTCGTAGGGGGATGGTCGGCACTAGGGGGACCCGCCGGTGGCCTTGGGCCGCCGGGAAATAGTCGGCCTTGGTTGGGCTGAGGTGCACACAAGGAGGAAGTCACGTGGGGGAGGAGAGGGAAGAAAGGGATGGCTGAGGGGAGATAGAAGAGCTGCGGGCTGGTAGTGCTGCATCGGCTAGGCTTGGTCTGAGTTGGCCTGGTCACAGCTGGACTGTGCGAAGTCACGCGAAAGAGAAGGGAGACACGGGGAAGACGAAGAAAAATGAAAGAAAAGAGAGAGAAAGACTCGAGTATGTGGAAGGGGAGGATCCAGCTGGTTGTGGTGGGAGTGGGGTTGGGAGGGTTGGCCGGAGAGAGGGAAGAGAGAGAGAGATAGGTGGGAGGTGGAGAGGGGTAAAAAAGGAAAAGAGGAAGAAAAATTCTTTTTTTTTTTTCAATTTAAATTTTAGATGAGGTATGTTTTTGAATGATTTCGTAGATGATAGATGTAGTTGAAATACTCCTATAGTTTAGTGTCTAAATTGAACTTTAGCCAAAATATTTTGTGCCTCAAAAGGCCATGTCATTTGAAATTAACTTTTTTTTTTTTTCTTAATTATGTTGTTTACATCTGTATATATTAAATACCTAATTTAACCCTATTTGTATATTTGAAAAACTCAATTCATTTTCTTCTCAATTCTTTCTTCTTAGATCAATAACGCAAAATCATAATATTGATATAATGATGAGTCTCACAATTATTTAAGAATACAATCACCTGCTCCAACGTTGACAAATCATGGTTTGTGTTTTCATCTTCTCATATTGGGGCTATAAGTAGTTTCATTTAGTTTGTGGATTTGTTGGACGGTGTTTTGGTGATGGATTTATTGATTGGGTTCTTCATTCCTTTCTACTGACAAACTCTTTTTGCTTGAGAAGACATGTAATGTGCAAATCACCAAAAAAGTCCAAAATTAAACAATGAGATCCACAACTAATAGAAGGACTTTGGACAACGTTGAAAAATTATAATTTTTAATTAAAACTTGAAGAAAAATCTACAGCAATTGAATTTTTGACAACCCAAGCAAAACCTTAAATTAGTTTGTAATCAATTTGATGTGGAAGAGTGTGAATCCTTGTAGCAGTAAAGATTGTAATACTTTTATTAATTTGTTTAATTCTAATGTGGCCTTGAGAAATTAGATCTAAAAGAAACAAATATCAATTGTAAAGAAAGTACCGATCAATTAGTCTGTTGTTTAATTCATAATATCAATTGCTTATTGGATCAAATATCAATTGAAAATTACAAATTTTCTTTTTATTGGATCTGTTTAATTCTGTTTATAAATTGTGATCTGTATGTCATTTGTTTTGTAAATGTTTTGCTGCATACTTTGCCAATTTTACCTGTTATCAAATGAGAAATCATATGCTGCTCTAATGCTCTTCAATGATTTCTCCAACCAGCAAAGGAGGTGGGCAGCCCACTAGCTTCAAACTAAAATATTAAGACATTAATTATAGAAAATTGTAAGGCAACAAAGGAGGGGCCAATTGGGTATTTAACTAAAGATGATGTGGATAAATTAGCTAAAAATTAAGAGGGCTGCTATTTGCACACCCTTTTAAAAAAAAAAAAATAAAAAACTAAAGAAAAAAGTCCAACACACCCCTCCCTCATTCCCTCACCCAACTCAGACCAACACACACCTCTCCCTCCCTCACCCCGACCACTCCCCCCCTTGGGTCCTTCACCCAACCCACCACCCCCCAGCCCCCCCCCCCCCCCCTTCAGCTGACCACCTCCCTCCCTCCCTCCCCCCCTTCACCCAACCCACCCAACCCACCTCTCACTCCACAAAATCACCAACTTTCAAAATACTAAATAACAACAAGCAATCTTATATGGGTTTTAAAGCCCATGAGGAAAGGAAGAGAACATTACCAAAATTGTGGCCATTGGTGGCAGAAAACGACCAGAATTAGCAAAGAAAGCTGGCAGCAGTCGAAGCTTCTCAGCTTCGATCCGGATTGTACGGCGGCGGTATGAAGGATTGGACCCCACAGGGAGGTCGGCACCGGCAAGACGAAGAGATCCCGACCGGTCTCTCGTTGGGAGGTGGCCGGACAATGAAGATCTAGCCGGGTCGGGTCGCGGTCCGACTGGGTTTGTACGGGTCTACAATTTTTTTGGAGTCTGATTGGGGTGTGTTAGTCTTTTCTCATTGGTTTTTTTTTTTTTTTTTTTTTTTATTAAGAAGGGTGTGTAAAAAGAAAAAAAATGGTATGCAAATAACAGCCCTCAAAATTAATTAAATTCAAATGATATGACTTGTCCATGTCATTGAGACACAATTGAGCACTAAATTTGAGGCACTCTAGCATTGCTCTATTTCATATGAGATATTATTTTAGGATGAATTAACAATTGTGATTTATAGTAAAACAACATAGAAATGCATATGGTCCCAAAAAAAAAAAAATTGCGCGTGGGATAAGCAAGAATTTTTTACATAACATCCAACATAAGCCATAAGGTCTAGAATCTGAACCTTTCCCTCGGAGTTAAGATAACGACTTCGGATATGGTCAGCTCCCATAATATGATGGATAGTGTGTACAAGGCTTGGGAACAAATTCACCGCCGTATGGATGACCGGCAAGAACTAGCGATTCTAGCTTCATATAAGTAAGTTGCAACCTACAATCTGAACTGAGAACAGGATTTTGGAGTTGGCTCACTTTCACGGAATCGTGACCCTTTGATTCAAGCTCCATGCCAAATGGAACAACCCTCGAACAAATTACCTTACACTACAATTGATAGCCCCAAATCACACCAAACACAATATCAAATATCTCCAGTGAATAAAATAAAAAATAAAAAAACTTTCCGATGATCACTTTAATGCAACTGTTGTGGTTGTGCAGATCGCAAAGAGTCCAAATAAACTGTCATCACAAATTGTTTTCTGTAAGTTTTATCCGCACAATCCAACAAGGGAATGAAAAAAATCTATCATTTTTGTTTTGGGTACAAAACTGTTACATACAAAAAATAAAATGCAGAGGAACATCGAATAATGACTGATCTTCCCATGCATTCTTCATCAAATCCATATTTCTTCCAAAGTGGCTGAATAGATCAATTTCCCGGTTGCTGGACTGATAAAAGAAGAATTTGGAAAGAAAAAAAACAAGTTTAGTTAGGAAACGGGGATGGCGGAGGGGAAACAGAGAAAGAAGAGATTCATATAAGGCAGCTCACCAGTCTATTGCTTGACTTTCAAAGCGGTTTCAATTCGTTGGATAAGCTGATCAGCAGTCAAAGCACCCTCCTGCAAGTAATCAAATAGCAGTCATGATATATTTTCAAATTCCACAAAGATATAAAATTGTCAAAAGTAATTGATGAGCTTACAGAAACATGTAATGGTTAAAAAAGAAGGGATAAAAGCAGATCGTAAAATAGTAAAAAGAGAAGAAACCTATTATCAAATTGGTAAAAGAGATGACTATTGTAGCAGTGGCTTAAAATACATATGGCACAAACAACAAATATTCTTGATAGTTTTAAAATTTTGGAACCAAAAAATGGAAAAACCAAAAAGTTTGTGAAGTAACAAACCATGATGTAATTATTGACCAAAACAAATCCTTGATGAAATTGGATAAACTAATGCATGTGCATAGTTTATCTTACGAAATCCAAAATGTGAAGTTCACATCAATTCAAAACAACACCAACAATAATAACAATAACCATCTATATTTTAACCTATTTAAAAGCAATCATTACTAGATTCATAAATATGTGAGAAATTACACACTCCAACCAGAGGCAAATAATAATCATCTAAGATGTAAAGTTGGATTTCTCGGGAGAGAAAGAGCACATATTCAACTTACAAAGCGGTCATATGGCTCTCCATCCTTAAATATGATGAAAGTAGGTAATGCCTGTATTGCATATTTATCAGCAATGCTAGGGTACTTCTCGGTGTCAATTTTCACCACCTGGATCTTGTCATTGAGAGAAATACTAACTTCATCGAGGACAGGAGCCATAAATTGACAAGGACCACACCTGTATACCACATATATGGTTACTTAATGTCCATGTTACCTTTATACAATCTCGTAACATTATATGAACCATTTCTATTCATGACCCTTTTGTACATAATATAAAGGAAATAAGGAGAAATGAATGAACAGGAGGAGCATACCAGGTTGCATAGAAGTCAACCAACACGGGTTTGTCAGACTTAGCTAGCAAATCATCAAAGGAAGAAAATGTTTGCTTCTTTGCTTCAACCTACAAAAATTCATTTTTCCAAACACACATGTAACTACTATGTCACCAATGCAGTAAAATTTCAGGATTCAGCCTCTAAATTTTCAAAATAGTCACAACATTGTCCATATGGCTAACTGCATAATTGAATTAAAATCAATCCAGTAATAAGAAAGAAAAAAAAAAATTTCTTTAGATAGGTTAAACAAAAATAGGAATTTCAGACTCATCAAAAAAGGGAAAGGTCATCATCCTCAACAGAATCTTCACTTGTAATTTGAGGGAATGCCAGTAGTGATAGGAGGACCACTGATAAAGAGGGATGTAAATAATTGGCCTCTAATTAGATGATTAAAGAACATGTGACTCAATGCCTGAAAGTCCCAATATATGGCTTTCATCAGTATTCACTACCATAAGATCTTTACTTGGATATTTATCAGAATATATACCTTCCATCCCATTGTTTAATTAGTTTGTTAGTAGGAACCTCCTCTCCCAATTTTAAGCCCAAATGGACATGAATAGGTACTTCATGGGGTAAAGAGGAAAGAACAAATTTTCATGACATGCATTGACCTTACTAAGGACAGCATCAATACCCGAAATAAGGTGACACTATTTTTCAGAGGTTTAATTCCAAATTAGTTCACTGATAAGGTAAAAATTAACCAAGTGGGCCAAAGATTGAGCACATGAACATTTGAAGAGAGTCAATAATGAACTTAAATGGATAAACAAAATTGCGAAAGCGATGGAACTACCATCAATGTTGTCTAATTAAAAAAATAAAAAGAAAAAGAAAAAGCCATATCATGTTTAAATTATCTTTGACAAGTTTGAAGAATCCCAGCCTAACTGGGAGCTTTGGCCCCAAAGAAAGAATCCCACGATAGTAAAGATGAGGGGAAAAATCAAAGGATTCCAACTTTCAGCAAGAATTTCTACAATTACTAATGTGTTAGGAAGCAAAATGGTAATTTCTTAGACAAAAGATAAAGGAACAGGAACGACTTGATGACAGCTCAGACCAATTTTGATATTTTTAAAACTTCCCAAAAGCTTCTAACATTTTATTCTCACAGAATATTTGATTAGCTGTAAGATCGAGCCAATCCCATAGTTCGATGTGATAGAATCAAAAGTATTAACCAGCAAAGACGATTCTGGACTCTGAAAGGATGTTCAAGAATGAATTAAGGCAGGAAAAAGTAACTAAAGTTGGGACTGCTTTTGTTTTTATCAAAATATTGGGAATAATTTACAGGTGATCAATATTTCAAGAATCTTTGAATAATTGTACCATAATAAATAAAGCTAAACTACAGATGCTAAGACTTAAAAAGTCCAGAAAGAACAATTCAAAAATGTTGATTTTTTTTCCCCTTACAAGAAGAACAGAACCTATGACCTACCCCTTGGCCGTCGCCCAATGCCACCAAAGCCAAGACCAAGGGAAAAGTTCATTTCATTTGATAGAAGTTATTACTATGGATTTTATGAAAAATAAAGGCCATTTCTAACAAGAAAAAAGGAGACAGATGAAGATGAAGATGTTGTGTCAAAGCTGTCCACTCCCTTATTATGCTCTATAAAACTTCTATTTAGCCTCTGGTATCATGCTAAATCTTTGTCTTGAATAGCCTAACCACATAGCTTGCAAGACAGGTGGATAATGTCATATTATGTGTGCAGTATGCCCATGGTGTGGACACTGAAAAGTGAAAACTACATGTAGTGAGGCTTATAGTCCATAGAAATTAGAAGGCTATATAAGTTATAACTATATAATCTCTGGGGGCTAAGAAGAAAGAAAAGTATTACAAAGGGTTCAAATGGAGTGAAACTAAAAATGATGACTGCCCTATCTTATAGAGTATTGTTTACTATATGATGAATATCTTTAATCAACATTCCCACGTTTTGCAATGAATAGTATATTGTTATCAAAAAGAAAAAGGAAACAAACAATTAACTGCATATTGTGACAAATAAATATGTAAAACTCTGCAATTTGAATGCAAATGGTAATGTAAAATGCAGCCGAAAACAAGGCTACCCGTCTCAATTTTAAAACAAGATTATACAATATCAATAATCCTTGGAACAACATAGGGTTCTTTTAGTCACAGCATAAGAAATGAAGAGAGACCAAATGATAAGCTTTTCAATAAGTTTTCGATGAAGAATCACTCTCACTTACACATGAATTAGCTTTCTTCCCCCAAAAAGAATTCAATTTGGAAATCCCAAGAACCCCATTCTCCCTTAGATTTCTTTCAGAATTTACATTATTATCAAATTAATTAGGAAAGACAAACACAATTCTAATCATAACAATTAAGCTCCACTGTAAAACACATAAATTAAACAACAGAATTTTTTGTTTTTGTTTTTTTTTTAAGAGAGACTGAACAACAAATCAGACTCAAACAGAAGTAAACTTGCAAGCCTCGGAAATTCCATTATCTTCCTCGATTTTCTCGGAAACAAACAAAGTATGAGACTAGGAAGGTCATTCAATAAATGGTTACCAGAGGAAGAATCCGAGGCCGTAATGGAGCGGAGACTCCATTCCTTCCGATCCGAACACGTCGAAGCTGTACGGGAAATTGCAGAGAAGACGAAGAAAAAGAAGAAGAAGCAGTTGCCACTAAGCGAGTTGTACGGTCAGAGCTGAAAGAAGGAATTGTGGATGCCGTAACAGAAACCGCCATGGAAGCTCCGGTTGGAGAGATTTGAAGGCAATCCTCAGCTGCTGTTTGGATAGTCGGAAAGAAAGAGAAAGAAAATACTGTACGCGATTCCAGCGAACAACACTTGCGCTGCCCGCTCGATAAGAGGAGTGAGTGATAGGGTGTTGCTGTAGGTGGATCACGCTATGGACATCTTGATTATTAACCGGTGATGGTTGGAATCATCAAATTATGCAAATCAGACGGACGAGAAGCTCGAAATTTTATTGACTTTAGGTTTTTTTTGGGAATTTGAACGGTCGTTGACTCCTTTGAGTTGGCTGAAATAGTGAAATGGCCAAACCTTTCGTTGTGACCGAATTGAAGATTTGGTGATTGTCTGTTGCCCAATTCCCGAGTTCTTGGAGGGCGTGTGTTTCACGCGCTAGTAAGAGCGTCATGGTGCACTCCCTCTCCTCTTTCATCTTTAAGACTTTAACTTACTTCTTTTTTATTTTTTGGGTTAAATAAAAAAATAGTTTACGAAATTTACTATGATTCTCAATTTGATCTATTAATTATAATAAGTGTCAATTTGATCCACGAATTTCTCAAATTATACCAAAGGATTACAAACATTAACTTCCATAAAAACATTTAAGTCAAAATGTGATGAATAGATTGAAATACCCATAAAAATGCAAGCACTTATTGTGTACATAACTAGTTTCGTTAATTTTTTAAATGGAAGTAAATTTGTGGACCAAATTGACACTTTTTATAGTTAATTAACCAAATTGAGAATTACAGAAAAATTCGTTGACCATTTTTGTATTTAACCATTATGTTTTCTTATATTTCTAATTAGTAAATAATTTTTTTTTTGGCAAATACAATATAAATTAATATTACATATTAATTGTTATGAGTTTTTTTTAGTACTTCTATTTGCACACCCCTCATCACCTAACTAGTGAAGTTACAAAATTACCCCAATGTGAAAAGACCACACACACCATCTCTCTCTCTCTCTCTCTCTCTCTCTCTCTCTCTCTCTCTCTCTCTCTCTTTCCCATCATCCTTATCTTCCTTTCTCTGTCTATCTCACGATCAAAAGCTCCCAACCCTAACAATAGCTCCTAGCCATCGCCGGCCACCTCCCAGTGAGCAGCACCCAGCCTCCACTCGCGAGCTCACTGTCCTCCCACACATAGCCGCACCTTGTCTCCCGCCCCTGTCTCCCTCATCTCTCCCCTTCTCTGTCTAGCTTCAAGACTGAAGACCACCCCGCCCAAGCCGAGTCTCTCTTTCTCTCTCCTTTCGCCCAAGCAGACAGCCAAAACCTTAAAAAAAAAAAAAATTGTAGTCATTCGAAAGTACAGTACCGAAGATCAAGGAAACCGTTCAGAAATATAATGCCGAACAAGTGTGAAACTGTTCGGAAGTATAGTGCCAAACAAGTGTGAAAACGTTCGGAAGTACAATGCTAAACACTTTTAGTCATGTTCAGTAGTTGACTGTCGAATGAAGAGAAAAATTTTGGTGGGTTGGCCGTCGGAGCTGGGGTGCAGCAAGAGAGGAGGTGGGGTGGTCGCCGGAGCTGGATAGAGATAGAGAAAGAGAGAAAGCAAAGACGGGGAGGGAAAAGGAGAGGGTGGGGTGGTCACCGGAGTTGGACAGAGACAGAGAAAGGGAGAGAGTAGAGAGGAGAGAAGGAAGGAGAGACAGAGAGGGAAAGGGACGAGGTGGTCGTCGGAGGGGCAGGGAGGGTGTGGGGTGGTTATTGGAGCTGGAAAGAGACAGAGAAAGAAAGAGAGGAGAGAGGAGAGAGGAAAGGAAAGAAAGAGAGGGAAAGGGAGGGGAGGAGAAGGAAGTGGTCGAGGTAAGAGGAGGTGGGGTATGTCTTGTCTGAATGAGTTGGGTGGGGTGTGTATTGTTTGAATGGATTGGGTTGGGTATGTAAGAGAAAATTGGTAAGATTAATTAAGTTCAGATATTTTGGTAATTGGGAGGGGTGTGCATACAAGAAATTTCAATTGCGGGAGGTATAAGTATATTTTATTGATTTCACATACACACAACACAATAAACATAATCACTGCATAACACCATTTGTTCTCTATATGATACAAACTTAGGATAAAACACTTACCTGATCCAAACATGATGATTGCAGGTGTAAACTTGAAGTCAATATGCACGAGTCTTCTAGCCAACACATCAACTCCAGACTTCACTCGATATAGGGTAGAGTTCAAATTAAAGGATTAAGTCAAGTGTTGTGCAGCCATGGACCTATGCTTTATATAGAGTTAGTGAATTAGAGAGTCTTCCCATAAAGGTACTTCTAGTTCAATCCTTCTCTGACTCTACATAAATAAAGACACACTTAAGCATTACCTTGATTGTAGAATAATACACCTCAGTATCTAAGTTTCCTAATCTAACTCGAATAGGAATATTATACAAATAGACTATTCCTTATGGTGTTTGTATTAACATTCATGTTGCTTGCTTCTTAAGACTCAGTGTGTAGTTGATTCCAACTAGAACAAGGATTGAGTCCATTGAATTCTTACATTCTCCCACTTGGACCAACATTGTTCTTGATCAACCATCACACCAGCACACTGCAAGTAACCTTAATTTAGTTGCGCTGGAAATGTTAATTAAACAACTAAGATCAACTTAGTCAAAATACAGTATTAAGCATTAGATTATGAGAAGTGATTAAGCTATTTTACAGCCTAAGCAACTCAATCATAATCATTAATGCTCAAATTATATCCTACCTCAGTCATTTTCAAGGCATGAAAACTGAACTGGTTTACAAAATTTTGTCAATCCGAATACCAAAATTGTAAACTTGGTCCTACTATATAGTTTTCCAACCTCTATGCAAAACTATTAGAACTTATTAGCAAGATTTCTAAATGCATGTACAGATATTATGCTATTTGCATTATCTGTTCTTAACTAAAGACAATGTTATAATGAAAATGTATATGTATGCATGTTCATACCAGAATGTATATGCATATTAAAAATGAAATGAAAACTGAAAGCAAATAAACTATATGTGTTAGAAATTGAGCTAATAAACTGAATTCATGATACATATAGTTCAACTTAACACAACTTAAAGAATAATTGAAGATTTAACTGATGACACTTGTCTCTTAAAACTGAAAACAACTTGTAGAAAAACTCAAAATTATAGCAAATATAAATACTAGCCAAAAAGGAAAGATTGTGAAATGACTCCCACTACATCTAAAACTCCCACTAAGCTGCAGCGTCCAAACACTTTAGCACTCCTAGGTTAGATACATGTCGTTTGAAGGCTCCAACTGCCAAGGCTTTAGTATACGGATCTGCTAGTTAATCTTGAGTGTTGATATACTCAACTTGCAATTATTTTGCCTTAACATTTTCTCGGACCATTAGAAACTTGGTTCCTATATGTTTAGATTTGGATGTCCTCTTACTGTTCTTGGAGAAATTCATTGCTGCACTATTATCACAACAAATCCTTATAGGATTTTTCACAGATTTCCCAGTTTTGGTCTGCAGTATGAATTGTTTTAGCCAAATAGCATGTATGGTTGCCTCATAGATTGCCACCTACTCAACCTGCATTGTGGAGGTTGTGGTCAAAGTTTATTTAACACTTTTCCAGACTTTTCCAGGAGACAACAACACCTCCAAACATAAATACCTACCTTGGGGTCGATTTAAGACTACCAACACATCCTGAAAAATCAGAATCAGAGTACCCTACCAATTCCAAATTTTTCATCCTCCTAAATACCAACATATGATCCTTAGTTCTCTGCAAATATCTGAGCATTTTCTTCCATGCAACCCAGTGAGCTATTGTCCTGGGTTAATTTGATATCTACCCAACGACATGCTTACTGCAAATGCCAAGTCAAGTCGAGTAACTAGCTAAGCATACATAGCATACCTAACTAAAGATGCATATGGTTTATCTTTCATGAGCTCTTCTCTTGTTAAGTTTCAGGAAATGTATTGTTTCTTACTAAATTTGTCCCCTTTTGACATTGGTGATTCACTTGGTTTGCAATTCACCATGTCAAACCTTTTAAGAACTCTCTGAATGTAAGATTGTTGTGAAAGTCTCAGCAAATAGTTCTTTCTATCTCTCTTAATCTCAATTCTCAGTTCATAGGATGCTTCTTCAAAATCCTTCATCTTAAACTTATCTGATAGGAATGTTTTGGTTACCAATAATAATTTCAATAATAATTTCTTATTGCTACTGACTAAAAGAATATCATCCACATATAGAACTAAGAAAATAAAATCACTCCCATTAACTTTAAGATATATGTATTCATCTAAAGAATTTTCTAGAAATCTATATGAAGCAATATATTATTAAATCAAATTTGAGATACCATTGCTTAGATGTTTGTTTGAGTCCATAAATGGATTTTTTTTAATCTGCAAGCAGCTAGATGCTCATTCCCTTCCTTTATGAAACCTTCAGGTTGTACGTGCCATATAAATTTCTTCTTCCAGTTCCCCATTTAAGAAAATTGTTTTTACACAGCTCCATATCAAAGTATGCAACTAGTGCCATTATTATTCTGAAAGCATCCTTGCTTGAGACTGGTGAGAATGTCTCACAATAATCGATCCCTTCCTTTTGAATGAAACCCTTAGCTACCAACCTACCTTTATACCTTTCTATGCCACCATCAGGATTCTTCTTAGTTTTAAATATCGACTTGCAGCCTATAGGTTTGAATCCATGAGGTACAACAATTAGTTCCCATACCCCATTTTTATCCATAGATTGTATCTCTGCCTCCATTGCTTGTTGCCAATCCCCTAATTGAGTGTACATCATTCACTGCTTGAGAGTAGCTTTTTGGATCATCTTCTTCCCTTATGTCAAAGTCAACTTCTTGTAAGTACAACATATAATCACTTGAAATAGCTTATTTTCTTTGCCTAGTGGATTGTCTCCTTAGTCTCTTCTTAATCTGTTGCTGAGCTTGAGCATTATTTGGTTGTGGATTCAGTTCCTCTTGTACTGCAGTGTGGATCTCTTCCTCTTTTACTTATGATTCTGGGACTGCTTGATTTTCAGGTTCAGTGACAGGTTAAATTGGTATTAAGAATTCGAATGTTTCACTGTTGCTTTGTAAATGTGTATCACCAGTAAGTCCTTTAAGCTCAGAGTTACTTAGTCAGTGTCATTCGATGGAGTAGCTTCATCACTGAATTTAACAATGTTAGTTTCCACAATTCTAGAACCAAGTGATGGACAGTAAAATCTAAAACCTTTTGATTTTTCTAGATAGCCGGCTTATTGTTTGTACCCAAAAATGACATTTGGGTTAGTATTGGCCATTTCTCATATTGGTCATTTCTTATATTGGCTATTCCTCATGTTGGCCATTTCTCACATTGGCCATTTCTTATTTTGGCCATTCCTTATGTTGGCCATTTCTCACATTGACCATTTCTCATATTAGTCATTTCTCACATTGGCCATTTCTCATGTTGGTCATTTTTCATATCGGCCAATTCATGAAAGATAACATTATTCACCATTTTGGTCTACTCAAGTCCATTACCACTGATCGAGGAAAATATTTCAAAGGGGCAGACGTTAAGGCATTCATGGAAAAGAATGAGATCAAGTTGCATCACTCCACCCCATGTTACGTCCAAGCTAATGGTCAGGCAGAAGCCAGCAACAAGGTTATTCAGAATATCATTCAAAAAGCTATAACGGACAAGCCAAAGAAGTGGCACGAAATATTATCGGAAACCTTGTGGACATATCTGACATCAAGGAGATCGGGGATTGGAACGACACCGTTTGCTTTAACATATGGGCATGACACAGTTTTACCTTTGGAAATAGCAGTCAAGTCCTTGCGGGTTGCCCTCCAAGGAAATTTAACACCAGATGAGTACACTCAAGCCATGGTTCAAAAGCTCGAAGAGTTGGATGAATCAAGATTGAAACCCTTGGACAACTTAAAAGTTCAAAAACAAGTCGTAGCAAGGGCGTACAATAAGAAAACGAGGGCCAAAAGTTTCGAAGAGGGCGATTTAGTTTGGAAAACCATCTTGCCTATTGGTAAACATGATCGACAATTCGAAAAATGGTCACCCACGTGGAATAGACCATTCACTGTGGTTAAGGTTTTAGGTAGATGAGCGTATCAATTAATGAACTATGATGGCCAACTTCATAATGCTCCAATCAATGGCCGATATTTAAAGTGATACTACCCAACGGCTTGGGAATTGATGCAAAACGAAAACACATGAGAAACATAATCATAAGGATGAGTAGAAAGCCGACCAATATGTATATATATATCATTAAAAAAAATAGTCAAGGCTACAAACGCAAAGCCATAGATGGCCAAAAATCATAAGTTAGCCATTATAGAACAAAAGGGGCTGTAATCAAAAGATAAATCCCAAAATAGGCAATTATGATCGTTCATACGATGCTCCACGATGGAGCAATGAGCTCGGGAAACCAAATCTCCACTGTCGACCTCACCTCTGATTTTGGCCATTTCTGGCGAGATTTGGCCGTCGACCCAGTTATGAACAACATGACGGTGAGGATAGCATTTGCATCGATAATATAGTGGTAGATTATTTCCTTGGGGATAGTATTGAGGACCCACTCAAATTATGCTTAGCCCTTTGTTGTTGTGACTTTGATGTAATGCACTATTGGACCCCCACACCCATCATGGACATCACCTCTTGGAGACCTAGAGTAGAACATCTTCTTATTTCTCTCCCACTTCCATCAGAGCCACTCAAGCTAGCCCTTGAACCAATGCCTAATACGTTAGATGCTAAGCTTGTGAGTGAGGCCACTGAGCACAAAGAAGCAATGAAGTGTTCATTGAAAAATATCAATTGTATTGTTTATTTGGTAGTTGAGCATAAGAGTCACTTAAAGGAAAATTCCAAAAGTTCTTATGACTTAATCAATGGCGGTAATGGTATGTTCAATTGTCTCTTTTGAAATTATAATTCCAAGCCACAATGTTTTTAACATTAAAAAGAAACCACCCGACAAAGATGATAGTTTTATGGTTGACTCAATTGGTGGTCAAATGATATATAAGCCTTCTTTGAAATCTAGAATTGAGTCACCAAACAAGGAACACTTGTGTGAGGTTTCTTTGAGCAAATTTGAAATTCATGAGTGTTTCTTACACTTTGTACATGATCCGGGTTGAGTTGGTCTTTCTTTTTGTAGTGTGAGTTTTTGTTTATTTCTTTTTCTTTTTCTTATTTTACTTTTTCTCGTGTCTTTAATTTCTTAGAATTTTTATTTTGGCATGCATTCTCTTCATTCTCTTTTGGAATTATCATGTTGTGCTTCATTGTTGGTAATTTCTAAGAATTGAGGGAAGCATCTTTGCGGTAGTTTTCTATCCTTCTCTTTCACCTTAATTATTGTCATTATCATGTTCTTCATTTTGAGTGCACTAGCTCCCCCTACCTTGAGTGCAGTCTTTGTCCTTGATCCAGTCCAAACAGGTTGATTTCCTATTTCAAAGTACAATGAAATCAAAATTTGCATTCAAATTCTCAAAGTTAGGGTTTCCTATGGCTTAATGGCTTATTTGTCAAGTTAAGTTGCATCTGAGATCTTAAATCCATAAACAACCACTATTTATCTTCAAACAAGTTTCAAATCATGTAATAACACCTTTTCCAAAGTCATAAGCCAAAAGGAAAACCAAAATAATTAACAAGGTACGCTGCAAAATTGGTTTTAGGGTTTTGGTTCAAAAACAAGGGTTTTGACTAGGGATGGGTTTTTTTTCCCGATTTACCGAAAAATACTGATGCCGTATCTGTACTGTACCGATCAGTATGGTATTTTTGTTTTTTTTTGAATTTTTTGGTATCGGAGTAAATACTGTATCGTATCGGCTAAAAACAAGATCGAAAAGATATGGATATACTTATACAGGCGATATACCGATACCATTTCTTTCATTTGGTTTCTGGGTCTTTTTCTTTCGAGTCTTCTGTCTTGTGTTTTTTTGGGCCTTTTGTTTTGTGTTTATTTTTGTAGTCAAGCCCAAAGTCTCACACACTCAAATACCCAATTACCCAGCCACCACCATCATTCGATCCAATCTCTCTCTCTCTCTCTCTCTCTCTCTCTCTCTCTCTCTCTCTCTCTCTCTCTCTCTCTCTCTCTCTCTTTGTGATCCCAGCCACCACCACCATCTCAGACTCCCATCAGCCACCACCATCTCAGACCCCCACCAGGCCACCACCACCACGAACTCCACCCTTAAACACCATCGCCTTCATCTCTTCTTTTCTTTGTCTTATCTCTTTCTCTCTTTTTGCGATCCCAAGCTCCCAGCCACCACCACCATCTCAGACCACCGTTGCCTCCCTCTCTCCTTCTCTCTGTCTTATCTCTCTCTTTGTGTGTTATCTCCTTCTCTCTCTAATTTCTTTAATTTAGGGTTGATTTCTCTTTAATTGGTTGTGTTGTTGGTGTTGTTGTCGGCATGCTCAATACTGGTCATACACAGCCCTTCTCCGACCGATACCGAAGTGAACGGTTATCAACTACCATCGGTACAATATTGGAGCCAAAAACCTTCATCTCGACCCCTATCGGTCGAAATTCAGTATTGGTGGTTCGGTACGGTAACCGTACTGAACCCACCCCTAGTTTTGACTACCCAAAATTTGATTGAACACTATATGGAATCCCTTCTGTTTCTAAAACATTCTTAAGGATGATTTGTGACTTGCTCAACCCAAGATTTTAGGCCAAAAAGCTTAAAATTAAAAGATGTCAGTTTTACACCTCATTGTTTCCTTTAAAATACCAAAAGAGCAGTACTTGCTCTGTGAATTTTATAAAATTGTACAAAAATCATTTGAACAAGATTTTTCACAGCCAGTTAGAAGACATATTGATACTCATACATAAAAATTTTAAAGCATTTGGAGTTGGGAAAGTAAGGTTTTCTAAGAGCCAAATCTCACAATAGAAAACTGATTTATGTAAAACACTGTTCATATGATCAAAAATATTATTTTTATGTATACTCAACCAAATCAAATGAGACCACTTGCAACAGTTTTGAAATCACATTTAAAATCTATTGTAACAATTTCAAATCAAAATTTCAAACATAGAGAAATTCTTGCATGAAAACCTAAGGCTTTTTTAATGAAAACATGCAGAAATTGGTAGCATTTTGTAAAATCCACCATAAATCCATAACAGATGGATTTTGGTGTTTCTTGAATCTGTCGAAAGATTAGGATGTCTAGTTTTACACCCTAAAACAGTTTAACCAAATTCCTTTGCAAACTTTAAAAACAAGGCAATAAGTGAAAATTAACCAAACAAGGGTTTTAAAACATGAAACCTTTGGATTTTCGATATGCAACTTATCCTAACCATTCAACCATTGCTTAACATACCAGAACTACTAATTTAAACTCAGGAGATAGGTTTTTCTGAGATTTCTTACCAAGTTTCCTTCGAAGGCAGTGTTGGCTGCACTCCTTCTTCCTCTTCCCTTGAATCCTTGTTCCTTCTCTCTCTCTCTCTCTCTCTATTTTTCTTTCTCGTTAAACTCTGAATTAATGTGAGAGGGTTTTGTCTGAAAAGGGTTTGATTTTATACAGAGGAAGTTATAGCCGTTTGGAGGAAAAGTGAAGAGTCACATCTTCAATTACCCTGTTTTAGCGTGGGAAGGGGTTAATGAAGTGGCTTGTTAGGCTTTGAGTTTCCCAAGAGGGTTTTGGTTGGCTGGCCAATCCCTTAAAGCCTATTTAAATGAGTAATTAGTCTAATAGACTAGACTTAACAGCCCATTAATAATCCAAGGCTTTGCTTGTTTAATCTTTTCAATTAAAAGCCATCATTTTATTTCTTTCTTTTTTTCTTCCAAATCCAAAACCACACTCCATCCAACCTAATTCATGATCATCATTACACCTCACCTAGTTCATCATATTCTCTACTCTCCAAGTAACCTAGGGTTTTAGTCCTAGTTGTGTAGGCCTGTCAACATTAGGGTTTTCAAAGGTCAAACTTTTGATCCTTTGGTATTCCGATCCTTTTGTCAACTTTTAACATTTTAATTTAACTCAATACATATGCATAAGTGTAGATGCACATGTGATCTGAGATTGCTATTCAAAACACTTAAACAATTTACTTGGTTCCACAAGATAAATGGTGCATGCATAACAATTTAACAACTAGAGAATATCAAAATAAGCATAAGCATATAATTTGATCAATATCAAATTTATAAAATATAATACCTTTTCATAAATTTGGACTTGTGGATTAAATCCACATTTGAGTTCCCAAAATGTAAATATTAGTACTAAATTAAGCAATTAATTTGGTAACACCCTTAAACCAAAATCATTAAGATTTGGGGTGTTACATGATGGATTAATTTTTAAAGGTTAAACAAATTAGTTATGAATATGTAGTAACGTAAATACATAGACTTGCCTAAGTTGGTTAATCGTGCTTAAGTATTTAGTCAATGCATCTTAACCTGATCATATACCTGTGGGCCCATGTGCTCTTAAATGTTGGTGTCTCGGTGGAACCCGAATATAACTATTGTGGACTCTAGATTGTATATTTGTGTTTGCTTTGTAGATACATATTAATAGAGTTATAACAATCAAGTGTATTATATAATTTGGGGTTTGTATTCATTGTTTATGTTGTATGTGAATGTGGTCTCTCATTGGTATCACGCATTTCGTTTAATTACATTAGACCATCCAAAAATTGGTAGAGATCAATTCACCCCCCCCCCCTTTTCTAGACATACTAGTAGCACATAACATTAGAATTTCACACATTCAACATCCAAGTTCTCAAATCTCAAGAAATATTCAAGTCTCTTGTTTTCACTTTTACTTTTTTGTTTCCGTTCTAGTTGCGAGATTTTTGGGTTTTCTATAGATTTTAGTCTTAAGATCACTAGGTTTGTAGCTCTACCATCATCTTCACAAAGGCTTATTGTGATATCGATTTGGTTTTGTTCTCTTTATTTTTCATGCAATGTTGATTGTTATTATTTCAAGTATTAATGCAATTCTAGTTTTCTTTGCTTTCTAAATGCCTGTCATATTCGTAGTTGTTTTTAATCTTAAAGTTAGTCTGATTGGTGAAGGTCACATTGAATTTCATTATACCTTTGTCGTTCTTAGTTTCTTTGTTTTTCTTAGACAATTACATCACTTTGTGCACGAGTTTGATCACGCAGTTTTAACGAGGCCAACTACTGATTCGAACTCAGAATCCGACTAGGCCTTTAAGAGCCTTGTCTCGAGGCTTAAACAGAACCTTGCGCCGAGAGCAGTTCCTAGCTCGGCCAACCAATCGTTTGGAGATAATCATTTTAGGTGCAATCACTCAACCCAATCACATTCCTATTCCGATTAAGCCAAAACTTGGCTTGACGGTGGCACACCCTGTACTCATACTCAAACGGACCAAAGTGTTGTTTCCGACCAACCTTGGCTGAAAACAAGCGAACAACGCCAGTCAAATAGGTGAGGGAGAGGCACCAACATGCTCAGCTCAAGGAGAGGAAGGTTTCTGTGGTGGTTCGACGCCCTAGCTCCACCGAAAAATGGAGATTGACAGTAGAGATGTCGTTGGCTTCTTTGCTTCATTTTGTGTGCTACGGTGGTCGGTTGACTAATCGGTAGACACCACAGTGTTCGTCGCGAGGGGAGGATGAAGACAATGGTGATTTGGCATCGCGACACTACTGGAATCAGCGAATCGTTGTTGGAGCACCCATCAGCTTTAGAGCTTCATTTTGGGTTTTTGGTTGGGTTTTGAGACAAATGGAGGGCAGAAGGAGGAGAGAGGAAGAGAATGAGACAAAAACCGACGGCAACTGTCGCTGGACCTGATGAGTGTGCATTTTGCATCACTTTATGATACTAGCTAATTCCTTAACCTAGAGTGTTAGAACTCGATATTTTGTGTTTCTTGTCTTGTTTTTGTATTTTTAGGTCAAATGAAGGGTGAAATGAGAAAAAAAAGCAAATTGAGCCATTTTGGGACATTTCCTGGTCAAACCAGGAAAAGTGCAGAAATCCTAGTCAAATGAGGATTCCTAGTCACAGTAGGAAACGTCAAGTCCAGAACCATCATTGCAGAGCCAGAAATGAGAAATCCTGATTGGAACGGGAAATCCTGGTTGAACTAAGAAACCTAACCCGACTAGGGAAAGAAGTCCTAATGACACTAGGAGACCCCAGGGGCAATATGGTCATTACGAGAAGTTGAAATGGATGAGGAATTCTTCATTTACAAGAAATCCTAGTTGCACCAGGAAATGTTGGTCAAAGTCAACTCTACAAAGTCAAGGTTCCAGAAGCTTCTAGAAAGTGGTGGACATCCATGGAAATGAATAGAGGGAAGAAATGAATTTGAATTCAAATGGAAATGAGGGGCAAAATGGGAAGTCAAAAGTCAAGGGCCTATAGGCCCTAGGGATGCCGAACCCAAGATGGGCCATGCATGCAGATGCATGGGCCAAACCCTAGCAGCCCAAGATGAGTGCGTAAGGAGCAAGGTGGCAGCCATGCATGCGCATGCATGCCATGCAAACCCTAGCAGCCAAGGAGCCTATGCGCAAAGCCCAAGATGCAAGCCCAAGGTGGAAGCCCATGAAGTGAAACCCTAGCCCATCTTGTGCAAGTCACTTCAGCCCAACACATGTGAGCCCAATGCACCATCAAGGCCCAAGACTAGCAGCCCATGCGCAAGGAGGGAAGCCCTAGTTGACTTGCATGCGCCACTTAAGCCCAAAGGGCCATGCCTATGCCGCAAGCCCACAAGCTAGAAACCCTAGCTGCTGCCGCAAGTTACTTCTCCTTGTCTCTCAAGGATTTGACTCCTATATATACCCCATCAATTCAGAACTCGAGGACCTCTGATCTCTGCCTCCTAGTTTATTTTTCAGTTTTAGGTTTTTATTTTCAGAAGTTAGAGAAAGTGAGAGAGAGCCGAATTCAGAGAGACTTAGAGAGAGAAGGTGGCGTGACAAGTGATAGAGAGAGAACGAACAGCCCCCTGCCGCAAACCCTAGCTCACCTTGCCGTGAGTTCCTCCAGCTTGCTAGGTGCCTCCTTCTTCCTCTCTCCTTGCCGCAGCCACCCTTGTGTTTGCATCTCTGATTTTGTTTTCTTTTCCCTTCTAGAATTCTGATTTTATGTTGGTTTGTGGTTCTGAATTTAATTAGTTTATAATTTTGATTTTATTTAATGCATGGTTCTGATTTTAGTTAGTTTATGCGTTTTAATTTGTTAACTTTGAGTTTCTGATTTCATTGTTAAGCATGAATTGAGATTTTATTATTGTTGGTTGCTGTTTTCATTTATTTAATTTAAGTATGTAGATTAGTTATTCTATCTTGCATGTTAGTTATAGGTTGATTAATGGATTTGCATGTTCTAACAAATCGTTTATCCGTCTCTTGGTCTGTTAGTTTGATGTTTGCATGTATTAAATTTCCACTATCTATTTGAACCCGTTACTAGTTGTTTGCATCCTTTGACTAGCCACCTTAGGGTAATTGCATCTAGTTTAATTGTTAGGTTTAGCTGTGAAATAGTCAAAGAAACTAAACCACAAGTAACAAGGGAATAAGGGATTATTCTTGGTAGTGGGGTTGGGCGACCTCTATAAGAAAATAGTCAAAGCTTATATGTTGTGCATGTTTGACGTTCTCATAAAACTTAATGACTCCTGCATGGGTAACAGCTGCCTTAACTTGAACTAGGGAACGTGTAGGTTAACTGGCTAAGGAAGGCCCAAGAAGCTCTTAGTTTATGCATTAGGAGAACAATTGCGAGAACGTAACTAGCCAAACCTTTTTAGCAGTCAAACTTTAATATTTTGTGTTCAAATTAACTGTCATTAGCCTTGGATGGTTATTGCATGCTTATCTGATTTGAAACTGAAAACTTAACATTGCAAGATAGAATAAAGGGTGTGTGCGTGTGGTGATGTGTGTGTGAGTTTCCATCTTTCAAAACCCCCCATTTAGTTATTCTAGTGATTAATTGAACTGATTTGTTGTTTATTAACCATTCCCTGTGGGATCGACCTCGTGCTTGTACGCTTTGCTACTGATGCGATTCGTGCACTTGCGAGTATACTTGGAATGAAATAGATGTTTATTTTGTTCTAAGAAAACACATTAACAGGACCGCGATGCACACTCCAGCGACAGTCACACTGGAGAGGGAGATAAAATATAGAGAATAGAGAGAAAGAAATGGGGAACTAGGGTTTTTCTAAAAAGAGGGGAAACTTAGTATTTATACTTCAAAACCCTATGTTTTGGAAATTACAAAAATGACCTTGAAATTAAAATTTTAAACTATAACCCTAATTCACGCATCATTTGCGTCCACCTGCTTGTAAAGAGTTAAGCTCTACCCAACTAGGCAAAATTTAAAGTAAAAAACCAAATGTTAAATTTTGGTCAAAATCGGCTCAAACTTTGAAGACTTTGTAAAACAAGAACATTTAATTTTAAAACAAATAATTTTGTAAAATCCTACCCCACCCTTCTCCCCCCCGCCCCCCCCAAAAATATTTTTTTTTTTTTTTACTAAAAATAAAAATGAGGACATTCTCTAAAATTTTTTTTGTTTCCCAAATAAATACTCTACGTCACAAAATAATTTTAAAGTATAAATATATAATAGAAAATTGTTCAGAACTTTTCAAAGTCACAAATAATATTTGAAATTTCTTTTCGAGGTTTCGCTTAGTGACTCAGCGTTGACATAGCAAGGATAAAACGACAAGCGTCTTGGTCGTTGGATCATGCGTAGGACACGTGAAAGCTTAAGCGGTCGTAGGTGCAAGAGATTTTAGCAATAGAAATTCTATCTTACTCGTATTGATATTATCACAAAGATCTTCTCATCAATAATTGCAAAAGCATGCGTATTGATAACATATTATAAAACTACTAAAAAATATAGAAAACACAATAGAGAATTAGAGATGATTTCATTTCTTCATAAGCTTACCTATATATAGACAAATGGATACTTGGAGGCCACTCATATTACTTGGGGCCCACTCCAAGTTTACTTGGGCACTACTGATGAGATTTTGGCACTACTCCAAAGTTTACCCAATTTTAGATGGGAGAGGTTTCTAATCATTATAAGTTACATAGCAACCACAAAGTTTTCTAAATTTTGAACAGCCACATAATTGTGTTATTTACAACATTATTAATATTTAATGTTGCAATTATGTTCGTATTTTGTATGATCAAATCAATATCATTTTAAGAATTAAGAATTTAAATTAAAAGAATTAAACAAAAATCCAAAACAATGTAATTTCAACTGTAAAAAAACATCAGCATAGAGAATACAAATAGAGGATCAGAGCACTTTTGGGTCCATTCACTAGCTCTATGCCTTAAATTTCAAAGGATTCTCTCTACAAATTATGAGAACACCTCAACCTCGTACAACAAAAACAATTCTTCACCAAATTTTACAACATGTGGAACTACAATGTCTAACCCCCAAAGTCGTGGAAGGAAATCAAGGCAGAAAATTATCCGCCGCTTGTCAATGTTAAGAATAGAACAACAATGATGATTGCGGAGATGACGATAGCACAAGAACATAACCACATGGCTGTGCTTTGCCCTTTATTTTGGTTCTCTTGACTGCCCAACTCAACCTCTCTAAGAAGTTCTCTCACTTCATCTATGTCGTAGTCCTTAGCAGCTTGGGTTAGTCGACTTTGAATCTTCTCAAGCATTGTGATCCTCCTACTTCTGGATGCATCCTTGGCTGGCCAGAGAAACCCTGTCATCTTCCAAAGGAGGATACCCACATAAATGGCCACAAAACAGTCTACACTGTAATGGTGGCGCTCCCGAACTTCTCTCTGTGCAGAGTGCATGACCAGTAACCATATGAGACCGGAGCTAAAACCACCATAAGCTTCCTGCAACAATTAATAAGATGCATAGAAGTCAACACTCGACAGGACAAGGAGCTTTCCCTTTAGGAAGCAAGTGGAAATGTCTACTAGATGAAGGGGTAATGCAATTTTAAAACACATAATGGGTATACCGTCCAAGCCATAGCTGTCAATACGGCAACTAACATGTGCCCACTGTACATGAGGTCATTGCAGCCGCCTCCAGCATTCTTCAGCAAATTATACCATGATCCCTCTGATGTGGTGGGTCGTAGGACATCTATTAAGAAGCTCATTGGACCCCAATCCGGCCGGAAGTCACCAATTAATCGTCCCGTATCAGCTGGGGGAAAAACGAGAAAGGTTGTAACATAAACCACCTTATCCTAAGAAGGGAATATGCATGCTGTATAGAAGGGAGCAGCAATAGAAATGAGGAATAAATTAAGTGCACATGGGAAAATGCTTTAGAATCCAAATTTTGTCTCAACTTTCACATGAGATGGGAGCCATGAAAGTGTTAAACAAACAAACATGTCTTTTCTCAATTTCTTTAGTAAGACCCATCCATTCGAGAGAGTTGGGAAAACATCTTCCTCATGCAACTCATGCAATAAAGCATATCCAGTACACCACATTAATTTCTAAACAATGGGATATTCATCAGCATTTGTACAAATTACAATATAAGTTAAAATTTGTAAAAGACTAGTCTCGAATGCCAAGATCAGAAATCTTGAATCTAGGTTCTCATAAACCTTCCATACCTAATGGCTTCTTAGTATGTTAGATAGTAATTCAAAAAATTTAATGCAAATTTTAAAGCTACACTACAAGACCACATACGACAACAAGACCCAAAGTAAATTAAGATGATGTGATGAATCTAGACAAGCTAATTCCACCCTGTTATGTTCAGCAATGGATTGATAAAATGAATGTCCAGAGAAAGGCATCCATTGCATAAAACAAAATTATCCAGAAAACTAGACATAGGAGAACAATTTAGCGCTCAGCTCATACCAAATTTGTGTCAGATGGTCAGGTAGAAAGTGTTCTCTTTGAGGTACAGTTGCAATTAAGAAAATGCAATACATGGGATTGACACGAGGAAAATCAACCTATTATGCAGTACTTACCATAAGCTATATCCTGTCGTATCAACTGACGAATAGCATTAGCATCTGAAGCATAAGGGACATAATATTTCTGAGCCCAGCGATGAGGGTATGAAGGGGCATTGAACCGAACAGTTGCACACCAAGGTCGGGCTGATGGCAGAATTGTTGATAAAAAAGTTATGGCACGAAGAAGACGGCCAATAGCCATGGTGAACATGTACCGTGCACCTAGTCCAAGACCAGGAGGTTTCACAGAGTCAAACAGTACGGAAAAAGCCAACATCATAAACAACATGAGGAAATGGTGCAGTCCAATAATAGGGGCTCTCAATATTTCAACTATTGCATGAGGAAGTTTCTCATTCAGTGCCAAAAGCAACCACTGGCCAGTGTCGGGAAGAGGAGATGTATTACTGTCAAGTGTCAAACATTAACAAGCCAATCAGTTTTCCTATTGTCAAATACTGAGCTAAAAATTATGGCTACTATAACATGAGAAGTGGAAAGTATCGTCTTCATAGAGATGTCCTGTGAGCTATGACTACAAGAAAGCAGATTGTATCAAATCATCTGATAGATTGATTAAACTATCAGAAAAATAGGGATAAAGAGGAGAAAACTCTCAATTTTTTTCATAATCTCAATAAAAGTTAACTATTACGACCCTAAGCTTGGGATTATATAGAAAACATAAATCCTAGGAAACTTAAAATGCAAGAAAAGTATATACTAATTAAACAAAGAAAACAATAAAAGGAAATTATTGGTTAACAAGTAGACCCAACCATAACCAAAATAGAAAGTCGCAAAATTACAAAAACTTCCTATTAAAAATTATTAAAATAAATAAATCTTTCTTAAAATTAAAAAAATAATTTTCACGATGCGTCACTCTCTCTCTCTCTCCTAATTTTTCTCAATTTTTCCATTCTCAATTAAAGTCTTTCAGGTGAACACAATCATTAATTATTCGAATGTATTCATATTGTTGTAATGCAAAACTTCTTGATTCTAATTATTTATTTAATGTAATTATATACTATTTTGATTCAACAAATAAAGTTGAATACTAGATTTCCACACAATTATTTTTATTTGTATAAATACTTTCCTGCCCATCAGCTCGCAACTCAAACAGAAGTAGAGATTTAAGCCATCCATTTTGATCATGGGATGGCCTGCGACCCGATTTTTTGATATCGGCTGAGCCAATCCACGATGACCATAACTGACTAACTGACCATCAAAGGATCTTTAAAAGACGCCACATCGGATTCTCCTATTCTCCCCCCCCCCCCCCCCCCCCCCCCCCAAAAAAAAAAAAAAAATTATGACATTGCATGTTCATGATAATAGCCCAGGACATTCCTGTGAAAAATTGAAAAACCTTAAAGGTATTTTAAGTAAAGACTGTACAGATTTACTTGGCCATGGGCTGAAACCCTAACTATATCTGAATGGTATTCTACAAAGTTACTTTGAAGTTATGGGTCAACCAACTGAAAAGAGAAGGAGACCGAAGCTCCATTGCCAATGAGCTCTACCTTAAGTGACATTGGAATGATAGAAACTAGGTTCAAGTTTCGTAAGGAATAAATAAACCAAATAAAAAAACAAAAAAATCATCCAGCTCCTTTCTAGTAATTAATTAACTAATTATTAGCAAATAAGATTATTTAATGAACAATTCTGATCTAACTACTTTCCAACATAGTCAGATGAGATCCTTTACATGCTGGTGACATCTAATCCAAGCAGTCAATTAGCACAAGAAAAACATAGCAGGACACAAAATCTGAAACCGCTCATGATTCACAGATTCTCAAAACCCAACCAAATACCAAGAAACAACACAAATCAAACTTGACCCACACAACATCAACCAAAACCAAGGCAAAAGCAAACCGACCCACATAACATTAAGAAAATAAAACCCAAAACACAAGTACAGAACTCCAATTTCTAACAGATTCATCATCTGGGTCACTATATTTTAAGCTCAATCAGCATAAATATCATCTGGGTCGCTATATGTTAAGCTCAATCAGCATAAAATGCAGATCAAAACACACAAAGAGCAAAGTGAAAAGAAGAGGAAAATTAAATAATTACCTGTGCCATTCAAGGCCGAGCACGGCGGTGACAAAGCGAACACTGAGAGCTTCAAAGAGAAAAGCTGAGAGCATAAAGAGTAGAGAACCAATAAAGGAAAATATGGAGCGAAACTCAAAGGACCAGTGCTTGTAGAAAGGGACGCGACTGATGGCAGTGAGAGCGAGTACGGACCAGAGCGCTGGCTGAAGACGACCATGCCACGTGGGCGACAGGTGGCGCAGGTAATCAACCGCCACGTAGGAAATGGCGGCGATTCCCAGCCCGCCGGAGCTCGTCGGCAGCCACCGCATGCTGGTGGCGATGGCAGTGAAAGAGGGACTTGATATTTTGGGGGGTAAAGGAAACTGGGAGCTGGAGGTTGGGACTTCGGAGTCTCAAGACTCTGAACATTCCAATTAGGTAAAGTCTTTGTTTGTTTTGTTTTTGTTGGGTTTCATACTTTCTAATAAAGAATGATTATGTCCAACTGCGGATTATTAATGAGAACAGAAATCATCCCACTTTTCTTTTGGGGTTTCCATTTTTTCCTTATCTCGTTAGTCATAAATAAAGGCACAGTTTCTGCCTTTTGCATATACTATAATCCAACGGTTGAAAATATATCAGATCCAAAAAAAAAAATCAGTTTTATTATTTTCTTCAAGATACTAGGTTACCACTTGTCACTTCATTAAATACTAGTGTAAATGTGTAATCATGATTAGTTATTTATTAATAAAAACATGATTCTAAAAGAGAAATTTATTTGTCAATGAAATGCATTCTCCTTTTTTTTTTCTTTTTTTTTTTGTTTGGGACTGCGAGGTGCCTTCTCCATTTGACTTTTTTTTTTTTTTTTGCCTGCCATGTGTCACTTATATGTACATAAATGTAACATGACAAAATCTCATAAAAATACCTATGTCCGACACACACGTCAAAGCTTAAGTAGAGGTGCTATGGTATCATCAAATTATATCGACGAGCACACAAGGCAATCTTAGTGTCTCAAATTTAAGGACTAATTTGGATCTATTTCCAACTTAAGAGATCTTGTTTGATTTGCATAGCCCCATGCAAGATTTGTTGTTGTTGGGCTGGTTCAGTGCACTTATACGCTTATAGGCACTCGTATACTTGCTTTGGTATATCTCACTTGCATAGTCTGAGATCGACTCTTCTCAATTGAGCACGCAAAGTACTATGCTGGTCTATCTTAGATTTTTGGATTACTAGTGGATAATATCCTTTCGACTAAGAATCTGTTTAATAGCTTAGAATAAAGACATATGTGACGTGCCACTTGTCATACCTAGAAAGTGTTCTCTATTATTTTGAAGCCATTTAAAATTTTGGGTGACATTTAGAATTTTAAAGAATATTTGTGATTTATTTGATCAAAATTAGAAATTATCTCTTTGGTATTGGATTTTTAAATGACACACAAGGGTCATTTAGTCAAAGTATGACCATAGTAAAATAGTATTTGTCAACACGAATCCAACAGTACTAGCACTCATAGTATTCGAAGGAATCTTCTATGAATTTTCCAAAGTTTTATAATTATTGGAAATTATTCGAATTTTCCAAAACTACTTTTGAGGATTTTGAATTTTTGGGAAAGAGATATGATTATCTACTTTCAATGAAGAACATATAACTATCTAGATCTACTTAATTATTAGTAAGATATAGGAATAAGAAAGGTAATGAAAATTACAAATTAGGAACAGGTCCATTGTTTTTGAATCTTGACATATTTGCTTTGTTATGGAGAAAAGGTACGCATTGCATTGTACTTTACTTTTAAACATGCATTTGCGTTTCATGAAATGATTAATGGTTGATTACGATATTTGTTGAAATATGCAAACTATTAAGGTAACCCGAGACCAAGAAATGATCTCTTTGTTTGATTTATATCAATGTTTTGTTCTAAGAACCTCAAACAAAGTTAATGTGCATTCTTGTTATAAGTTCTACATGTTATACTTTGGTTTGAACATGTTAATATTGTTTGGATGCCTTGTGAATGTTATGCTTGCAAATCTGGTCAGTTTGGCAAAAATGTTTATTAAAGCCTTACTTTCATAACTGAAACTACTTTGAAGTGTTTGGAAATGAATTGGATTAGTTGAGTAAGTGATCAGTTGTTTTAGTGATGTTCACCCCTACACAGTTTACTAATTAAGTGCAGGAAACCTTAGGATTTAAGATGGTTAGCCTGGTGGATCTTACAAGTTCTGAAGGAGGAAGGAGCAGCTGAAGAGATAGGTCTCCAAGTGTAGAAGTTCCAACACCACCAACATCTCATTACTCAAGTGAAGAGGATCCTAGCATGGATGAGTATGTAACAATTCATTTTCTTATTTTACCTTTATTTTATTTTTTAGTTGAGAAATCTGTTGGTTGATGTTTTAAGGAATAGAATGGCGCATTACTCATTATATTGATTGAATTTATAACAGGTTTTCAATTAGAAAGGTTTAATGAATTCTCTTTTGTTGTGTTGCTTCATTCACTGAATTTTAAAGCAAGGGTCTCTATTTCTATTTCATGAATTCATTTTTAAACTCACAAGCTCACCATTTAAACAAGCTCTTGCTGGTTGTATTTTTTTTTTTTGTTAAAAGCAAAAATTTAACTCTGATTTTTAGATGACTATCTGTGTTGATTAAGCCTTACATTCATCATTGGCTTTGGGATGGTTCCAATCTCAAGGTTGGTGACCAATATGGCGCTGCCATATGCTCAAAGTAACAGACTCCACTTTGGGGTATGATACATAGTTTGGCCCTTTACATTCTCAGGTCGTAGCAAATTGTGCCTCGGCCTAACCAGCCGACCAAACTGCATCTTGGCCAAACTATGCCTCAGCCTAACCGGCCATCAAATTGTACCTCGGCCTAATCGGTCATCAATTTGTGGTTGGTCCTAACTGACCCATCAACAACATAACTTCCAATAAAGAAACATATCTCTGTGTCATAGTCAAAATGACAAAGTCTCCCTCATTTTTTAAGACCAAAGAGTTACGGTAGATACCAGGCCAAAGACACCTCTATTGATTTGATGGTACAAGAGGGAGCTTAGGTCATCTCCAGTTGACCAGACATGTAATGGTTTTTTATATTAAATTGACTATATATAGTGATTATAGTGACATATGAGATGTAACCTATTAAGAAACGTGTGAAAGAACACACTCATAGCAAATAGTTATCAAAAAAAGTATTTATAACTATCATTACCAAGTAATTAGTTAGTTTGATTATAATTTCTAATTATGTGCAGAAATGTCATTTATCAACCAAAATAAGAATTCGTGTGAAATCTGTAAAGTGTGCCTTAATTTCATTTTAATTAACCATTAATCTAGGTGGAGGCTCTAATTCCTAATTCAAATTAAAACCTAAAACTTAAGAATTATTATTAATAATAATGTTCAAATATATTTTCTATTTACTTAACAAACAAAAAAGTAATTAACTTACTAAGTGTGAATTATACTAACACCTAGATTTATTATGAAAATCTTAGCCTACTATCTAAGGGAACAAGTTGACAAACAAGTGGAGTCACTAGTCTTTAATTCAATTATTTTGCATCATAAGCATTACTAAAGCGCTCAATCAGGTTTGATTTCTAGAGCGCTTTGTTTTGATTAAATATTTGTGAAAGTTGTGTGAGCATGACAAATTTTTTTGTTCTAAAATATTATAGCCATTGGATTTTGATTGTCCATTGTGATTTAAGATGGTTTTTCAAAGTGGCCGAACATTTGCGAAAAATCTGGATAGGGTCCCCTGAAAGGAAACAATGAACGTATGTGATGCTTAACTCTTGCTTTCTTTTGTTCTGAGAGAACTTGACAGAAATACATTTTCATTCATTTTTTGTAACTCTTGCACTTCACTAAACATTTTTATTCATTTTTTTAATTGTTAGATATTAAATGAGGTTGTTAAATGGTGGTGTGGAATCCATAATCTTGATATCACATATCATTTTTTAAATTCCAACCGTTTTTTCAACTTTAGTCCTTAATTTATAACTAAGTCTCTTGCACTTTAATTCCATTTATTTTAGTTCCTTGCACTATCACTACAAGAAAAACATTAATAGACATCACTTATTTAATATCAGCTTTTATATGAACTTATATTGTAAAGTTTTAGATATCGGTTGATTTTTTAGACGATGTCTTAATTCATTAACATATCAACGATTTTTTTTCCAATATCTTAATTTTACACTTTTGATTAACTTTTTAAAAAAACTGATATGTAAAGTCATATCTGATAACTATATTTCACATTAAAAAACACGGTGCCCCCACTTAAGAATTTTAGTCAAGTTTCCCAACCCCCCAGTTATGACACATTCCCTCTCAGACTTGTTTTTCCCCTAGTCACTCACGCAGCTCGATCCTTCTCTCTCACCTACCTCGATCCTTCTCTCTGACCCAGCTCGATCATTCTCCCTCAGACTTCCGATGTCGACACTGCCGGAAGTCGTTGGTGTCGATGGCTCTCATTCTCCCTCCTATCTTTCGTGTCGGTGGCGTGCTTGGGTTACATCGTCGAGTGTGGAAATTATAAGCTCAATCCCTCCTCAATCGATTTCACTCTTTCCCCTTCTCTGTACCTCCTCCTCGTGGGTTTCTTATTTATGAAAATAGGGTTTCAAATTAGGGGTTTTTTGTAGTTTTTGTTTTTCTTCAAATTTGGGGTTTTCTTAGGTTCGTTTGCTTCTTGAAATTAGGGGTTTTCTTGGTTTTCAGTTTCTCTCTCTTTCTCCTGTGGGTTTTAAGTTTTATTGGTGAATAATTGGATTGATTTTGGTTTATTTTCAACAGGGTTCAATTGGGTTTCTTGGATATCTCTTGGTTTCCTTCACTTTCTTGGGAAAATTAGTTTCTCAACCTTGGAGGATTGAATTGAAGGTGAGTATATGAGTATATTCTCTTAGTACAATACTTAAACTTGCAGCTTGTTTGTCTAATTAATTTCTATAAAAATTTGCATGTATCTCTTGTCTTTCATTAAATGTTTATATTTATGTTTGCAGGATAATTTGGGTGGGATTTTCGACAAAACCTGCCAAGATCTTGTTGGAATTGCTAACCTAGGTATGCCTCCCAATTATTTACCTTGATCAATTCATGTCTGCCATGCTATATAGAATAGGTTTGTGATTTGGTGTTGTAGGTGACTCTTTATAGGTGATTGCTAGTTTTCATGTTAGGAAAAATAGAGTTATGGCTTGATTGTGTGGTAGGACCTTAAAAATTTGTGAAAGTTATTTTGTATGTTTCTTAGTTTTTTTGTTTGTGTGTTAGGAATGCTTAAATAATTGTGAATTGTGACTTTGCTAGATTGTATGTTTGGGAAAATAGGTGTCTTAGTTGCTAGAGATTTTGCATCTTTAATTGGTATTTGGTATTGAATTAACTTGGTTTCTCTTTATGTGAAGTTGATATCGGTAAATTCAATGGATAAAACATGGATGCATGCTGATAAAAGGAGTAAAGTGTATGAGGTGGGAGTTGAGAATTTTCTAAGGTTTGGAGTAGGCAATAGTGGCAAATGTAAGTACATCCATTGTCCTTGCCAATAACAGAAACGAGGTTGTACTTGGCTTCTTACATAGAAAGTTTGGCAATGACAACTATACCTATTACGCATACTCGCTGGTCGAAAGTGTCGAAGAACCTAAAGCAGAATATTTAGGAAGATGTTCAGGTAATTAAGACCTTCATAAATTTTTTTTAATTCAATAAACGAATTATTATGGTTGATAGAAACCTACAGCTATAGGTCTTTCTTATACCAATTTGGAAATTATCTTCAATTTTTCAACTATACTAGCAGGTCGTATTTAGGTCAGTGGTATACTACAAATTTATCATTAATTATTTTCAATAGTAACCTGTAGTAACAGTGCTACCATTGATTTTTTTTTTTTAAAGTTATTTCTTAGTCAGCTTTGTCATCAACAAAAGAAATAAAAAAGAAACCTGCAGACTATATAACAAAAAGCAACAAACTTAAAAGATATCAACCCCCCAAGCTCCCAACAACAAATTAACTTACTCATGATGAATCACAAATGTCTTTGAACCCCACGATGATTAAATGGAAGTCTGCTAGAGTTTTCCAAATTGATATGTAGAGAGTTAGAGAGAAAATATAGGAGATAAATAAAAGAGAAAGAAGTAACGTAAGAGAAATATATAGTATGTCATATATATTTTCAGTTTGCATCTTCATTTCTTTTTAAAGTTATTTCTTAGTGTGCCAATGAGGTGTTTTAAATTTTCAGTTTGCATCTTCATCTTCAATTCATTATGTGCCAAGGATTTATATAAGCAAAGTAGTTAATTTAATTGGTTAGTGTCTGTACCATAGTAATCCTCCAATTCTAAGTCTCTTAATGTCTTAGTCACATAAGCATTATAATTGTCATCATATACTTGTTCCTTATAGGGTGCATTTGAGTTGGCCAAAGAAAGCAGGAAATGGGTACTGTCATCTGCTGGTAGTAAATGGAGGTCTTTCAAGGCTGCATTAACCACCAAATACATATTGTCATTCAAAGATGACCCGAAAGCGAAAGCTTTGCAGACCCAGCCGAAGGAGTACAAATTTATTGATAATGAGGATTGGACTGCTTTTGTTGTTAAACGATTATCAAACGAGTTTCTGGTAGAGATTTCAGTTTAGCATTTGAAGTTTGTGGTACATATATATGTTTAATAGCTTCCATTTAAGGTCTAATGATTGTGGTATGTGGTGTCGTCATCATAGGAACAACACGAAGCTCAAAGGTAGAGAACTGCAAACCAGAAGTATCATCATAGGTTATTAAGGAAGGGATATATTGGCTTGGAGGAGGAATTGGTAAGGCAATTTGAATCCCTTAATTGATTTGTCTTTAAGCTATATGCAATTGGAATTAGAGGGTGGACTAACTATATGGTTTTATGCTAAATAGAGAAAGAAAAATGTTGATGAAGATGATCTAGACCGGTCTGTCCTATTTAAGAAAGATAGGGAAGACTCTAATGGGAACTTGAATGAAGTGAAGCCTGTGGTTAAAGTCATTGTAAGCTAGTGAATCTATTAGCTTCAGGTTGTAGAATTGATTGTATTAAGAAATGCTGAAAATGTGCATGAATTTATTATTTTAGCAGGACGAGTTGATGGACAAAAAGAAAGCTGGAGAGTTGAAAGTGGAAGGTGCTAATGATGTTCTATCCATGGCATTGGATACTCCAAAGCATGCTAGTAGGGTCAGGGATTGGGGGGGGGGGGGAAATATCAATCCTTCGGTGTACCTCAATATCCCAAAAAACCTTAGGGATGAGATGATCATGAGTAAGACAGACCTAGTGGCTATATTGCAAAGGAACAATAGGTAGCTGTTGGACAGAATTGAGAAGTTGGAGTCAATGAACAATGTGGCTACACCAAAATAAGTTCCAGGAAAAGGCTAAGGCTGCACTTGTAGATGTTGAAGAGAAAGTTCAAGAAGTTGAAGTAAATGAAGGTAACATATGATTCTTTGGTGCCATGTTTTCATATGACAAGTAATATAATTGAGTTTGATTGTTTCTAAGCCAAAGAAAGCTATTGGTTTCACTATTTTAGGTTTAGGCTTATGAGTTGTTATGTTTGTGTAGGAGAAATCGTGCAAACTGGCAGTAAGAGATGTCACCAACATTGTTGCGTGGGGTACAGTGGTTGATATGACATTCGACACAGTACACAGTGTTCCTTTGGGTGAGGAAAACATGTGGGTTTCAATTGACATTCCCAATAAGGAAGAAGTCTTACTTCCATTCCCGGTAAGGGACGAGTTAATCACAATTGGACAGACTGTTGGAAGCCATGTGGCTTGGCCCCAAGAATTTGTTATCGTTGGGAATGACAAGGTAAATACCAACTTCAGGTCACTTATGTAGTACCAATTTCAACAGGTTACATGTTTTTCACTAACATGCATATTTGTTTGTCTTTGATACCCTATAAAAAGAAAAAGGAAGTTCCTGCCATGGTGAAGGGGCTATTAAAGAAGGGAGCAACCAAAAAAGATGTCCCGAAGCAATGAAAGTTGTTGTATCGATTTGCAACGGAAACAATGGTCACTAGTGGCAAAGTCATGAGTAGTGACGTGGAGGCAGAAGTCTTTGGAGATGTTCGAAGACTTTATAAATTCAAAGATGATATTATTGGCTTAATGGAGATAAGGAACTTTCAGCCACATGCTTAGTTGCATACATGAGGTAATTGTACTCTTTCAGCCACATCCATAGTTTATTCAACCACTTTGTGTGTTTTTTTTTTTCTCACCTTGAACTGTTTGGGATACAAATGCATTGTAAAAACATTGATAGGCGCCTGTACAATAGGCTGGTCAAATCAAACATGATTGACATGGTTGGTTTGGTGGACTCGGCACGCATCTCTGTGGGAGTTGGAAACCCGAGCGGAGATCAACCTATCTAGAAGAGAGGTTCTAGCAAGGAAAATGTGATCTGCCTTTTTAGAGTCATTCAATACTGGGTAACCCTCGACTGGCTGATGTTTTAATGCTAGTTTTATGCTTTTGTGTAGTGTCATGTTAAGTATCGTTCAATTTGGCAGTAACCATTGGATTTTGACAATCATTAAAGAAGAAAAATATGTGGTCCACATCATGGACCCTCTTCCAAGACAAACCAGTAACCCAGGCTAGATGGATGTCGTGAACACGTAAATGTCTATTAATATGCACCCTCTTACATAATATGCATTATATATTAACTTGTGACCTATAACTTGAATTGATATTTTGGTGATCAAGTGTTATTAAGCAATTTAATGGGATTACAGGAAGGAAAGGTCTTAAACACCAACTTGGAAGCATATCTATGTAAGTGTCTATGTATTACTTAAGTCTTTAAGCTGCTTATGTCTTGGACATTGGACTAATTAATTAGGTATAACTCAGTGTGATTTCCTTTTCTCGTGTGTAGTGTCCTAAGCAACTGGGTGGTGTTGAATGTGGATATTATGTCATGAGGTACATGAAGAAAATAGTTGAGGACACAACCCTTGCATATGAGTCGCAGGTTAGAATACTACCTCCTATTTCAGTTAAAAGAGCAGTTGGACGATAATTTTGTGTACCTACAGTTTGTCTTGGTTTTGTCAGCAATCTGTCAAAATTTTATGTGAAACTTTAAATTTATAAATTGGGGCAGTGTGAATTCGAGTAGGTCTATTGGCAGGGTCTTGCTTAGTTTTTTTATCTTGCTACTTTAAATGTAGGCTTGTTAAATTGGGGTAGTTGGCTGATATATTTTTAGATGGTTTTCTTTGTACAGTTCTAACTTCTAAGTATAGGATTGTTAAGTGTCTAATGATTGGAGCACCTATGTAAAATATGTTGGTTCTTATTTTGAGGACAATCAAACCAAATATAAATGAGTAGCTTGTCTTTTGATTTGATGACCATGGTGTTGAAGCTTTCCAATTTCGAGTTATTGATAATTGGGATTCATTATAAATTTATGATTATAAACAATTGGGACTTATTGAATTAATAAAGTAAGTGGGAAACTTGGAAATGGAATTACAGGAGGAGGGGATAGCCTAGGATACTAGTTCATATAATTCTTGTGGGATCGACCTCGTTTTATATGATCTATACACCATTGGATTCATATACTAACGAGTTATTAAAATAAATCAAAATTAGAAAATGAGATCAAGTGGTTATCAACGAAGTTTAACATATTGACAAGAACAAGGCAAAGTGAAGAGACAAACTTGGATAGAAGTCGTGGATCGAGAATAACATACTTGGACTTGTCAACTTCATGTTTATCATAGGTGATCCCGCTCAGTTGTTTTCTTGAGTCGACCCTTGTTTTGGTGATTCCCTCTATGTTGTTTGGAGTTGGTCACATGAACTATTTACCTTTATTAGCTTTTACAGTAGTGTTTTTATTTTGTTTTGAAATCTTTTATTTGACTCTTTTGGTTTACGAGTCTTGTATTTATTTTTTAAGGTTACTGTTGGACACATTTTATACCATCTTTTTATACAATTATTCCCTCACATAGCTTGCTTGAAATCGATATTTTTTTAGGTTTTGTTTATTTTTGTATTGTTATGGCATAATGGAGAGAATGAGCTGAAACGTACAATTTTGGAGATATAATTGGACTCCCGAATACACAAGAAGGAAGAATGGACCAAGAGAGACACAATTAGACAACTAGAGGGCAACAAGCACACGCACAAGGCCCACAAGGAGCATCCACAACCACCATCACTCAAAGCCAGCCCACAAAACTCCAAGGGGCACCACCATAAGACTTGTCGCACACGGCGGCCCAACTATGCACATACACCACTACGAGGCCCGATCCACCACCCTTGCCGCCTCCTAGTGACTTGCCGCCCGAGGGGGAGTGCACGACAAGCTTTCCTTGCCACACACCCCTTGCCGCGCCTCCTACTTGCTTCCCAAGTTATTTCTCCCAACACTGCTAGGAAATCTTCACCTATAAAATGAGCACCTCACCTCTCATTCTCACATCACTTCTTATAATTCAAATTTCATAGTTAAGAGAGAGTTGAGAGAGGAGAAGGCATAAGAAGAGAGAAAGAGAAGGAAAGAGAAGGAAGAGCAAGCCGCCAGCCTCCCTAGCTTTGTTCTTCATTCTTCTTTGTACTCCAACTTGTATTTTTATTAATTAAAATACTTTTTTTTTCTTATTTAATCTTCTATTTCAATTATGTCTTTTCTTTTCTTTTTAGTTATGGATCTAATCCATCTTTTTACAAAAATTAGTTAAGAACTTCATTGTCATGCTAGAACTAGGATGAAACCCTAATTCGAAGTTCTAAAGAAACCTTAGAAGCATGATAATTGTCTTAACCCTAATTCAATTATTTGCATATATTAAATTATTAATCTCTTTTTTAAAGTTATACTAGTTGTTTATTCTCAAAAATTGGTCGTCCAAGAGTCTAATCCATCTAGTTATTGTTAGGATTTGGTGTGAAATAGTTAAAGACATTAAATTCACAACTAACAATGGGATTAGTTTTGTAAAGAGTAAAGGATGCTTTGTCTTACCGCTATAATTTACATGTTTTTTCGTTTCACAAAGCTTAATGACTTTGTATATGTAAACTTAGGGTAGCAGGTTGTAGCTATAGGAACATGTATAGTTAGTAGCTTTGTTGAGCCAACCGAAGCCTCCAGTTCTTGCTTAAGAAAACATAATCTGTTAATAGCAGTTGCCACTAGGCACTAGCGAAACCAAGTTGGTACGCAAAACTTTAACTTAGTTAAGGTAGAAATTGAGATTTAGGGTGGATTCTGAACACTAACATAACAATGTGAGTTATTTTATTTTTATGCACTTTGGATAGAACTCACTTCTCAACCCCTTTCTTTTTATTGCTTTCAATAAATGCAAGTTTAGTGAATTAGTACTACTACCAACTTGATTCTTCGTGGGATCGACCTCGTACTTATACGCTATGCTTACCTCAAGCGATTCGTATACTTTCGAGCTACAACTTGGTATTCATTTATAAATTCCAAGTAAAACAAGTTGTACAAAATAGTCAACAGGTACCGTGAACTGTTGTAACCTTGGGGGGTTGGTATTTTGTGAAAACGTTTTTAAGTTATCTCTCATTTTTCCGGTGTGTACTTAAATACTATGATCCAACCTATTTTAAATCCAAAAAGATTAACCTACAAGGGTTGAGGTGTCGGGTATTCTCAAGATTGGTGCCTCTGTTGCATGGCCGGTTTTGGCGTGCAACGATAGATTTCATGGACAACTCCCTTTGGTCCACTATACTCTCCTCTACGGTTCTATTGATTTATTCATAACCAGGGTAAGTTTATGAATGATTTACCCATTTTGATATAAGTTGATAGCTTATGTTTTAAAGTATGCTCTCAAAATCAATGTGATTAGCTTTCGTGCACCACTTTCAACACCTTATTCAGTAAATACATCAAGACACATGCAAATTGGTGACTTGTACAACAAGTGACTAATGCACATGTCCTTTCTTTCAAACTCTTGGACGATGATAGCCAAGTGGTAAATTTGACTTTAAGAATATCTCGACTCTAATCTTTTAATTAATGGGTTCCTCAATCCTTAGTATACCATGTGGTTTATTAGGCCTACAATGCTAATCCCAACATGAGAAAATGTTTTCTCATGTCTTTCTTGCTAACCGGGCATGTTTTGGGTCACTTTTGATGAAATTGGACTGAGTGTAAACTGAAATGACGTTTTCATACATTCATAAGACTTCATGTGGATTATTAGGCATAGAACACTAATCCCAACATGAGAAAGTGTTTCTCCATGTCTTTCCTGCCAACCAAGCACGTTTTGGTTGACTTTCGAAGAAGTTAGACTGAGTGTGCACCGAAATAACATTTTTGTGCGATCATAAGACTTCATGTGGTTCATTAGGCCTACAACGCTTATCGCACCACGAGAAAGTGTTTCCTCATGTCTTTCTTGCCAACCAGGTGTTGGTCGTATTTTACACCTTCTTTTTATACACTTATTCCCTCACTTAGCTTACTAGAAATCATCATTTTTCTAGATTTTACTTTGTTTTTGTTGTTTATAGGCTTTCCAGGGCAATTAGGTTAGAACGAGTTGAACAGAGCACAATTGGAAACTAAATGAGCTTTCGGTAGACCAAATGGGCCCCAAGGCCCATGAACAACATTGTACGGCCCATTAGGCCCATCTATTGCTGAGAGTCACACTAAGGAGAAGCAGAAATGACTCGACATGCAAGCAATCTCACCGAAGGGGCAATAACCTGTTATGTATGTTTAAGCCCAAACACATTTTTGTTATTTTTTGAATTTGTAAAATGAAAAATCGTTTTGTAAAACGATACCAAATGCACCATAAACCTTCTAGAAGAATTGATCAGTACATTATGAGGAGGTTAGCCAAGCCAATACATTATAGGGAGGCTACGTGTGCTTGTGCGAAGCGGGGACCCATGATTGATCAAATGGTAGTGATACGGTATCTCAATTGCAAATTCTTATTTATGTTTACCATGACATTTTTACTATGGATGTTATTTCTTTTAAAAGCTGGTCATAGTTGTACCATTGTGTATCGACCATCAGGTATGAATGATTTGTTATGAAATTGCATGTTTATAATTATATTACTGCATAGCCGAGTCATAAATATTTTGAAAGAATTTCAAAGTAAAAGTTTGAAGAATTTGTTTTGGATAATTTAATAATCCAACAAAAAAGAATTTTCACTATGTTTTTCACTGTGAAAGGTTTTGTGATTTTCAAACCTAGCATATAATTCAGGTTGCATTTGTTCCATATGTAATCTCAAATGGTTGGTTTTGTTATAAAGTTTTTAATTAAGTAATGCTTTATTTCTGCTGCTCATTTTATCTCTTGTCCAACCCAATTTTTGAAACAAAATGGCTTAACATATTCTAAGGGACTTGAGATTTTGACACACAAAGTATGAGTGTTGTACTCTTGGGATCTTACGATACGTGCGCTGTCACGTGCACAAAATTCGAGGATTGACATCAAGGTTATCCTAAACTATTGTAACTTAGGGGGTTGGTCATTTATTAAAAGTATTAATTTCACTCTCATTTTTCCGCAATATATTTAATTACTCTGATCCAATCCATTTTATTTAAACCAAAGGCTTAACCTAATTTGAGGGTATTTAGTTTTAACACTTGGGTTACTGAGGTTAAGGTTTCGGGTATTCTCAAAGTAGTGCCACTGTGACATACCAGAATTGGTTTTTACAATTTGGCCGACACGTGGTGCTAAAACCAGTTCTTTTTTTGGTCATGGCTACAACCAGTTCATCTTGTCAATTATATTCAAAAATGGGGCGCTAAGTGGGTCTAGGGGGGGCTGAGGGGTATTTAGTTTGAAAATTGACCAAAAGAGTCATAAAAGTAATGTTTAAAAAAGCGGGGTTATAAAAGCAAGAGGTGGCTGAGTGGGTCATTAGGTTAAATTTCCCAAACATGTCAGCCTAAAACAAAGAGATAACCATATATGAGAAGAACTTACCTGCAACAGCAGGTACGCCAGCTGTTATCCCTCCCCCCCTTCTCTCTCTATCTCTCTCATTCTCTTTCTCTCTCTCTCTCTCTCTCTCTCTCTCTCTTTCTCTCTTCCTCTCTCTCTCTAATGGGGATAACACCTGTCCCTATAACAGGGACAGGTAAGTTATTTTCACCATATATATTAGCCACTAACGTGTCACACTCTGCCAAGTTATCCCAATTAGGCAATATACTAAAATAGTTCTCTCTCTCTCTCTCTCTCTCTCTCTCTCTCTCTCTCTCTCTCTCTTCCTCTCTCTCTCTAATGGGGATAACACCTGTCTCTATAACAGGGACAGGTAAGTTATTTTCACCTGTCCTTAACTCTTACCTTCTTTTGTTCCGAGAGAGCTTGACAGAAATACATTTTATTCATTTTTTGTAACTCTTGCACTTCACTAAACAGTTTTATTCATTTTTTTAATTGTTAGATATTAAATAGGGTTGTTAAATGGTGGTGTGGAATCCATAATCTTGATATTACATATCATTTTTTAAATTCCAACCGTTTTTTCAACTTTAGTTCTTAATTTATAACTAAGTCTCTTGCACTTTAATTCCATTTATTTTAGTTCCTTACACTGTCACTACAAGAAAAATAAAGAAAAATATTAATAAACATCACTTGTTTAATATCAGTTTTTATATGAACTTATATTGTAAAGTTTTAAATATCGGTTGATTTTTTAGACGATGTCTTAATTCATTAACATATCAACGATTTTTTTTCCAATATCTTAATTTTACACTTTTGATAACTGTTTTTTAAAAACTAATATGTAAAGTCATATCTGATAACTATATTTCACATAAAAAAACACGGTGCCCCAACTTAAGAATTTTAGCCAAGTTTCCCAACCCCCCCAGTTATGACACATTCCCTCTCACACTTTTTTTTTCCTCAGTCACTCACCCAGCTCGATCCTTCTCTCTCACCTACCTCGATCCTTCTCTCTCACCCAGCTCGATCCTTCTCCCTCAGACTTCTGATGTCACCACTGCCGGAAGTCCTTGGTGTTGGTGACTCTCATTCTCCCTCCTATCTTTCGCGTTGGTGGCGTCCTTGGGTTATATCGTCAAGTGTGGAAATTATAAGCTCAATCTCTCCTCGATCTATTTCACTCTTTCCCCTTCTCTGTACCTCCTCCTCGTGGGTTTCTTATTTATGAAAATAGGGTTTCAAATTAGGAATTTTTTTGTAGTTTTTGTTTTTCTTCAAATTTGGGGTTTTCTTAGGTTTGTTTGCTTCTTGAAATTAGGGGTTTTCTTGGTTTTCAGTTTCTCTCTCTTTCTCCTGTGGGTTTTCAGTTTTATTGGTGAATAATTGGATCGATTTTAGTTTATTTTCAACAGGGTTCAATTGGGTTTCTTGGATATCTCTTGGTTTCCTTCACTTTCTCGGGAAAATTCGTTTCTCAACGTCGGAAGATTGAATTGAAGGTGAGTATATAAGTATATTCTCTTAGTACAATACTTAAACTTGTAGCTTGTTTGTCTAACTAATTGTTATAAAAATAAACTACATGTATCTCTTGTCTTTCATTAAAAGTTTATATTTATGTTTGCAGGATAATTTGGGTGGGATTTTTGACAAAACCTGCCAAGATCTTGTTGGAATTGCTAACCTAGATATGCCTCCCAATTATTTACCTTGATCAATTCATGTCTGCCATGCTATATAGAATATGTTTGTGATTTGGTGTTGTAGGTGACTCTCTATAGGTGATTGTTAGTTTTCATGTTAGGAAAAATAGAGTTTTGGCTTGATTGTGTGGTAGGACCTTAAAAATTTGTGAAAATTATGTTGTACGTGTAACACCCCGAACCTCAGGCTCATAAATGCACTGAAACCTTGACATTTAAACCTCTTTTCAAAGAATGAGCCATGCAATTAACATAATAAACAAATATATATCTGATAAATCCTAGTGTGAGCCCAAAACATTTATGTAAAATTTACTGTATAAATCCGATTAAATCAAATTAAAATGGGTCCCGCTGCATCGACATGGTACGGTCCGACCTCGGTGGTCGCTACTACCTGGGGAACGTCAAAAACAAAATTTTGAGAAAAACTCTCAGTGATTGGACCAAATAAGTTCAAAACTTTTCATTTGAAAACCATTTTATAAAACTACTCATTCTCTTTGAAAACCCCCAATTTTTAAGAATACGTTTTGAACTGATAAAAAGAATAACTAAAAATGTTTTTATCAAATAAAATTTTGTAGTAATATCGTTGGCCATATAAGTACCCATTCGACGGGCTCCACACTGGTACCGTTACAAAACCGTCGCACCAAGTGGATCGTCTACATAACCTTCCACCCGCACCGTCGCAACGCCGTCATGCGAGTGGACTACGGTGTCCCTTGTACCGTCACAACGCCGTCATACAAGTGGACACATGATGGCCTTTGTACCGTCTAATCGCCGTCGTACAATAAACCAAAGTGTCGTACGTGCACTTAGATTGCCCTTCCACCCACACCGTCGCAACGCCGTCGTGCGAGTGGATTTAGGGTGTCCCTTGTACCGTCGAATCGCCGTCATACAAGTGGACTTATAGTGGCCCGTGTACCGTCGAATCGCCGTCGTACAACAAGCCAAAGTGCCGTACGTGCACGTAGACTACCCCCAAAGGGCGAGGCATCCCGGCACACGGCCCAAAGCCTATGTGTGTGCCGTGATGGGTCCCAAAGACCTACTTAATAACCGGTGGGTACTTAGACGGCCTACCAAATAATTTGTTTAATCCTTACTCATATACCTCAACAATAAACATTTCCTTCTCTAGTTCGGCAATTATCGCCATGACATCTCTATAATTCCTACTTAATCCTTTAGTCTCAATCTTCGTCAATTCCTTTCTCATGGTCTAAATCCTATATTTAGCTTCCTCTAACATAAAGCATCAAATCACACAAACTGACAATTCATTAACGGTGCTCCACATTAAAAATCCGATAAGTTTCACTCGCAATTTAATTATGTAAAAGACCGAAATACCCTTCACGGTGCCATTGCTCGAATACCAAATCCGGCAGCATAACGGCATCGGGAATGGGATTTCCCGAGCCCGTGTACCTGTTAAGACCAGACAACCAACAATATACCATAGATTCTTCAACTAGCTGTTAAATAACCAAAACGAGCGGCCAACCACCACACACGGTGGCTGCCCGGCCATAAGCAGCACACAAAAATAACCCCAAATAGTCACCGAACCTAAAATTTAGCTACTAGGACCCTAGGAAAGTGGGAAAATACGAAAAAACCATCCAACCCGCCGCCACAGAGGGCGGAGCCGACGGTGGCAGCGGCGGCACAAACCCAGGAATACCCAAATTCATCTCCAAATAATCCTAATTGCATAATAGAACCCTTATTTGCACAAAAACAGTTCAAATTCAGCTTCATATTCAAGAAATTCGAAATAGGCAAAACCCCTAAAGATTGAATTTCTAAAATCTCAAAATTGAACATCAACACCTGAGGGGAAAGATTACTCGTAACTAGAGGATCGATTTTGTCAACTGGATCGATGGCCAATTATCGCCGGAAACGCCGGAATCGGCGGCGGAAGCCGCTGGCCTTTGTGTCGTCGATTCGCCACCGTGAGCAATCACCGGAGCAAAGGGATGACACCACTGAACTCACCGGAGCCTGGGGAAGAAAACCCAGGTGGTCCGGTGTCGTAACTCCGTCGGAAAACCCAGATCGCCGACGAGGGCGTTTTCTGTCTCGCGCCGATTCTCCGTCTACGGTGGTCGGCCGGTGATGAGGAGTGCCGCTGGGAGTCGGCGACGGCGAGAGGAACTCGCCGGTGCCCGCCGTTGGTCCAGGGGTGGCCGGACGGCGAAACTGCCGAGGAGGTAGAACAGGCGGAGAGAGAGAGCCCGAGAGGAGAGAGAAATATATATATCCCCCCAGAAAATTCTGGAATTTTGGGTATTTATAATCCACTCATGCAAAATTACAAAATTGCCCCTCCTTTCAAATGCCCGTATCTCTCAAACCGTAACTCTGATTTATACGTGCTTCGTGTCTACGAACTCGTGGGCTCGAGATCTATCCAACGAACCCAAAGTCAAAATCAAAAGTCTACTAATTTTAAAAGTCAACTTTGGGTCAATCTCCATTTAAAATAATATTTAAAATAAATCCAAAACCCTTTTAATTTCCAATTAAATTCTTAAAATGATCAAAATAAATCCTCCAATTATCTAAAATAAAACTTTGAAAAATACGGGATCTCACAGTATGTTTGCTAGTTTGTATGTTTGTGTGTTAGGAATGCTTAAATAATTGTGAATTGTGACTTTGCTAGATTGTATGTTTGTGAAAACAGGTGTCTTAGTTGCTAGAGATTTTGCATCTTTAATTGGTATTTGGTATTGAATTAACTTGGTTTCTCTTTATGTGAAGTTGATATCGGTAAATTCAATGGATAAAACATGGATGCATGCTGATAGAAGGAGTAAAGTGTATGAGGTGGGAGTTGAGAATTTTCTAAGGTTTGAAGTAGGCAATAGTGGCAAACGTAAGTACATCCATTGTCCTTGCCAATAGCAGAAACGAGGTTGTACTTGGCTTCTTACATAGAAGTTTTGGCAATGACAACTATACCTATTACACATACTCGTTGGTCGAAAGTGTCGAAGAACCTAAAGCAGAATATTTAGGAAGATGTTCAGGTAATTAAGACCTTCATAAATTTTTTTTAATTCAATAAACGAATTATTATGGTTGATAGAAACCTGCAGCTATAGGTCTTGCTTATACCAATTTGGAAATTATCTTTAATTTTTCAACTATACTAGCAGGTCTTATTTAGGCCAGTGGTATACTACAAATTTACCATTAATTATTTCCAATAGTAACCTGTAGTAGCAATGCTACCATTGATTTTTTTTTTTTTTAAGTTATTTCTTAGTCAGCTTTGTCATCAACAAAAGAAATAAAAAAGAAACCTGCAGACTATAGAACAGAAAGCAACAAACTTAAAACATATCAACCCCCCAAACTCCCAACAACAAACTTACTCATGATGAATCACAAATGTCTTTGAACCCCACGATGATTAAATGGAAGTCTGCTAGAGTTTTCCAAATTGATATGTAGAGAGTTAGAGAGAAAATATAGGAGATAAATAAAAGAGAAAGAAGTAATGTAAGAGAAATATATAGTATGTCATATATATTTTCAGTTTGCATCTTCATTTCTTTTTAAAGTTATTTCTTAGTGTGCCAATGAGGTGTTTTAAATTTTCAGTTTGCATCTTCATCTTCAATTCATTATGTGCCAAGGATTTATATAAGCAAAGTAGTTAATTTAATTGGTTAGTGTCTGTACCATAGTAATCCTCCAATTCTAAAATCTCTTAATGACTTGGTCACATAAGCATTATAATTGTCATCATATACTTGTTCCTTATAGAGTGCATTTGAGTTGGCCAAAGAAAGCAGGAAATGGGTGGTGTCATCTGCTGGTAATAAATGGAGGTCTTTCAAGACTGCATTAACCACCAAATATATATTGTCATTCAAAGATGACTCGAAAGCGAAAGCTTTGCAGACCTAGCCGAAGGAGTACAAATTTATTGATAATGAGGATCAGAGTGCCTTTGTTTTTAAACGATTATCAAACGATTTTCTGGTAGAGATTTCAGTTTAGCATTTGAAGTTTGTGGTACATATATATGTTTAATAGCTTCCATTTAGGGTCTAATGATTGTGGTATGTGGTTTCGTCATCATAGGAACAACACGAAGCTCAAAGGTAGAGAACTGCAAACCAGAAGTATCATCATAAGTTATTAAGGAAGGGATATATTTGCTTGGAGGAGGAATTGGTAAGGCAATTTGAATCCCTTAATTGATTTGTCTTTAAGCTATATGTAATTGGAATTAGAGGCTGGACTAACTATATGGTTTTATGCTAAATTGAGAAAGAAAAATGTTGATGAAGATGATCTAAACTGGTCTGTCCTATGGAAGAAAGCTAGGGAAGACTCTAATGGGAACTTGAATGAAGAAGTGAAGCCTATGGCTAAAGTCATAGTAAGCTTGTGAATCTATTAGCTTGAGGTTGTAGAATGATTGTATTAAGAAATACTGAAAATGTGCATGTTTTTTATTATTTTAGCAGGACGAGTTGATGGACAAAAAGAAAGCTGGAGAGTTGAAAGCGGAAGGTGCTAATGATGTTCTATCCATGACATTGGATATTCCGAAGCATGCCGGTAGGGTCAGGGGTTGGGGGGGGGGGAATATCAATCTTTCGGTGTACCTCAACATCCCAAAAAACCTTAGGGATGGGATGATCATGAGTAAGACAGACCTAGTGGCTATATTGCAAAGGAACAATAGGTAGCTGTTGGACAAAATTAAGAAGTTGGAGTCAATGAACAATGTGTCTACACCAAAATAAGTTCCAGGAAAAGGCTAAGGCTGCACTTGTTGATGTTGAAGATAAAGTTCAAGAAGTTGAAGTAGTGTCGGTGGAAAAAGCAGCAATGAAGGTAACATATGATTCTTTGGTGCCATATTTTCATATGACAAGTAATATAGTTGAGTTGATTATTTCAAAGCCAAAGAAAACTATGGTTTCACTATTTTAGGTTTAGCCTTATGAGTTGTTATGTTTTTGTTGGGGAAATCGTGCAAACTGGCAGTAGGAGATGTCACTAACATTGTTGCGTGGGGTACAATGATTGATATGACATCCTACATAGTACACGGTGTTCCCTTGGGTGAGGGAAACATGAGGGTTCCAATTGACATTCCCAACAAGGAAGAATCCTTTCTTCCATTCCCGGTAAGGGACGAGTTAATCACAGTTAGACAGACTGTTGGAAGCCATGTGGCTTGGCCCTAAGAATTTGTTATGGTTGGGAACGACAAGGTAAATACCAACTTCAGGTCACTTGTGTAGTACCAATTTCAGCAGGTTACATGTTTTTCACTAACATGCATATTTCTTTGTCTTTGATACCATATAAACAGAAAAAGCAGGTTCCTGCCATGGTGAAGGGGCTATTCAAGAAAGGAGCAACCGAAAAACATGTCCCGAAGCAATGAAAGTTGTTGTATCGATTTGCAACGGAAGCAATGGTCACTAGTGGCAAAGTCATGAGTAGTGACGTGGAGGCAGACTTTATATATTAAAAGATGATATTATTGGCTTACTAGAGATAAGGAACTTTTAGCCACATGCTTAGTTATGTACATGAGGTAATTGTACTCTTTCAGCCACATGCATAGTTTATTCAACTACTTTGTGGTTTTTTTTTTTCTCACCTTGAACGGTTTATGATACAAATGCATTGTAAAAACATTAATAGGCACCTGTACAATAGGCTGGTCAAATCATACATGATTGACATGGTTGTTTTGGTGGACCCGGCACGCATCTCTGTGGGAGTTGGAAATCCGATCGGAGATCAACCTATCTAGCAGAGAGGTTCTAGCAAGGAAAATGCGATCTGTCTTTTTAGTGTCATTCAATGCTAGGTAACCCTCAACTGTCTGATGTTTTAATGCTAGTTTTATGCTCTTGTGTAGTGTCATGCTAAGTATCATTCAATTTGGCAGTAACCATTGAATTTTGACAATCATTAAAGAAGAAAAGTATGTGGTCCACATCATAGACCCTCTTCCCTGACAAATCAGTAACCCAGGCTAGATGGATGTCGTGAAGACGTAAGTGTCTATTAATATGCACCCTCTTACATAATATGCATTATATATTAACTTGTGAAATATAACTTGAATTGATATTTTGGTGATCAAGTGCTATTAAGCAATTTAATGGGGTTACGGGTAGGAAAGGTCTTAAACACCAACTTGGAAGCATTTCTATGTAAGTGTCTATGTATTACTTAAGTCTTTAAGCTGCTTATGTCTTGGACATTGGACTAATTAATTAAGTATAACTCTGTGTGATTTCCTTTGCTCGTGTGTAGTGTCCTAAGCAACTGGGTGGTGTTGAATGTGGATATTATGTCATGAGGTACATGAAGGAAATAGTTGAGGACACAACCCTTGCATATGAGTCGCAGGTTAGAATACTTCCTTCTATTTCAATTAAAAGAGCAGTTGGACGATAATTTTGTATACCTACAGTTTGTCTTGGTTTTGTCAGGAATCTATCAAAATTTTATGTGAAATTTATAAATTGGGGCAGTGTGAATTTGAGTATTCGAGTAGATCTATTGGCAGGGTCTTGCTTAGTTTTTTATCTTGCTACTTTAAATGTAGGCTTGTTAAACTGGGGTAGTTGGCTGATATATTTTTAGATGATTTTCTTTGTACAGTTCTAACTTCTAAGTATAGGTGCAATGATTGTCTATCTATTGTTAAGTGTCTAATGATTGGACCACCTATGTAAAATATGTTGGTTCCTGTTTTGGGGACAATCAAACCAAATATAAATGAGTAGCTTGTCTTTTGATTTGATGACCATGGTGTTGAAGCTTTCCAATTTCGAGTTATTGATAATTGGGATTCATTATAAATTTATGATTATAAACAATTGGGACTTATTGAATTAATAAAGTAAGTGGGAAACTTGGAAATGGAATTACAGGAGGAGGGGATAGCCTAGGATACTAGTTCATATAATTCTTGTGGGATCGACCTCGTTTTATATGATCTATACACCATTGGATTCATATACTAACGAGTTATTAAAATAAATCAAAATTAGAAAATGAGATCAAGTGGTTATCAACGAAGTTTAACATATTGACAAGAACAAGGCAAAGTGAAGAGACAAACTTGGATAGAAGTCGTGGATCGAGAATAACATACTTGGACTTGTCAACTTCATGTTTATCATAGGTGATCCCGCTCAGTTGTTTTCTTGAGTCGACCCTTGTTTTGGTGATTCTCTCTATGTTGTTTGGAGTTGGTCACATGAACTATTTACCTTTATTAGCTTTTACAGTAGTGTTTTTATTTTGTTTTGAAATCTTTTATTTGACTCTTTTGGTTTACGAGTCTTGTATTTATTTTTTAAGGTTACTGTTGGACACATTTTATACCATCTTTTTATACAATTATTCCCTCACATAGCTTGCTTGAAATCGATATTTTTTTAGGTTTTTGTTTATTTTTGTATTTTTAGGGCATAATGGAGAGAATGAGCTGAAATGTACAATTTTGGAGATATAATTGGGCTCCCGAATACACAAGAAGGAAGAATGGACCAAGAGAGACAATTAGACAACTAGAGGGCAACAAGCATACGAACAAGGCCCACAATGAGCATCCACAACCACCATCACTCAAAGCCGGCCCACAAAACTCCAAGGGGCACCACCATAAGGCCTGCCGCACACGGTGGCCCAACTATGCACATACACCACTACAAGGCCCGATCCACCACCCTTGCCGCCTCCTAGTGACTTGCCGCTCGAGAGGGAGTGCACGACAAGCTTTCCTTGCCACACACCCCTTGCCGCACCTCCTACTTGCTTCCCAAGTTATTTCTCCTAGCACTGCTAGGAAATCTTCCCCTATAAAATGAGCACCTCACCTCTCATTCTCACATCACTTCTTAGAATTCAAATTTCATAGTTAAGAGAGAGTTGAGAGAGGAGAAGGCGCAAGAAGAGAGAAAGAGAAGGAAGAGCAAGCCGCCAGCCTCCCTAGCTTTGTTCTTCATTCTTCCTTGTACTCCAACTTTTATTTTTATTAATTAAAATACTTTTTTCTTATTTAATCTTCTATTTCAATTATGTCTTTTCTTTTCTTTTTAGTTATGGATCTAATCCATCTTTTTACAAAAATTAGTTAAGAACTTCATTGCCATGCTAGAACTTGGATGAAACCCTAATTCGAAGTTCTAAAAAAACCTTAGAAGCATGATAATTGTCTTAATCCTAATTCAATTATTTGCATACTAGTTGTTTATTCTCAAAAATTGGTCGTCCAAGAGTGTAATCCATCTAGTTATTGTTAGGATTTGGTGTAAAATAGTGAAAGACATTAAATTCATAAGTAACAATGGGATTAGTTTTGTAAAGAGTAAAGGATGCTTTGTCTTACCGCTATAATTTACATGTTTTTTCGTTTCACAAAGCTTAATAACTTTGTATATGTAAACTTAGGGTAGCAAGTTGTAGCTATAGGAACATGTATAGTTAGTAGCTTTGTTGAGCCGACCGAAGCCTCCAGTTCTTGCTTAAGAAAACATAATCTGTTAATAGCAGTTGCCACTAGGCACTAGCGAAACCAAGTTGGTACGCAAAACTTTAACTTAGTTAGGGTAGAAATTGAGATTTAGGGTGGATTCTGAACACTAACATGATAATGGGAGTTATTTTATGTTTATGCACTTAGGATAGAACTCACTTCTCAACCCCTTTCTTTTTATTGCTTTCAATAAATGCAAGTTTAGTGAATTAGTACTACTACCAATTTCATTCTTCGTGGGATCGACCTCGTACTTATACGTTATGCTTACCTCAAGCAATTCGTATATTTGCGAGCTACAACTTGATATTCATTTATAAATTTCAAGTAAAACAAGTTGTACAAAATAGTCAACAGTTACCGTGAACTGCTGTAACCTTGGGGGGTTGGTATTTTGTGAAAACGTTTTTAAGTTATCACTCATTTTTCCGCTGTGTACTTAAATACTCTAATCCAACCTACTTTAAAGCCAAAAAGAGTAACCTACAAGGGTTATGGTGTCGGGTATTCTCAAGATTGGTGCCTCTGTTGCATGGCCGGTTTTGGGGTGCAACGATAGATTTCATGGACAACTCCTTTTGGTCCACTATACTCCCCTCTAGGGTTCATTGATTCATTCATAACCAGGGTAAGTTTATGAATGATTTGCCCATTTTGATATAAGTTGATAGCTTATATTTTAAAGTATGCTTTCAAAATCAATGTGATTAGCTTTCGTGCACCACTTTCAACACTTTATTCAGTAAATACATCAAGACACAAATTGGTGACTTGTACAACAAGTGACTAATGCACATGTCTTTTCTTTCAAACTCTTGGATGATGATAGCCAAGTGGTAACTTCGACTTTAAGAATATCTCGACTCTAATCTTTTAATTAATGGCCGGGTTCCTCAATCCTCAGTATACCATGTGGTTTATTACAATGCTAATCCTAACATGAGAAAATGTTTTCTCATATCTTTCTTGCCAACCAGGCACGTTTTGGGTCACTTTTGATGAAATTGGACTGAGTGTACACCGAAATGAAGTTTTCTGCATTCATAAGACTTCATGTGGATCATTAGGCCTAGAACGCTAATCCCAACATGAGAAAGTGCTTCTCCATGTCTTTCTTACCAACCAGGCACGTTTTGGTTGACTTTCGAAGAAGTTGGACTGAGTGTGCACCGAAATGACATTTTTGTGCGATCATAAGACTTCATGTGGTTCATTATGCCTACAACGCTTATCCCAACACGAGAAAGTGATTCCCTATGTCTTTCTTGCCAACCAGGTATTGGACGTATTTTACACCTTCTTTTTATACACTTATTCCCTCACTTAGCTTCCTAAATATCATCGTTTTTCTAGATTTTACTTTGTTTTTGTTGTTTATAGGCTTTTCAAGGCAATTAGGTTAGAACGAGTTGAACATAGCACAATTGGAAACTAAATGAGCTTTCGGTAGACCAAATGGGCCCCAAGGCCCATGAACAACATTGTACGGTCGATTAGGCCCATCTATTGCTGAGAGTCACACTAAGGAGAAGCAGAGATGACTCGACATGCATGCAATCTCACCGGAGGGGCAATAACATGTTATGTATGTTTAAGCCCAAATGCATTTTTATTATTTTTTGAATTTGTAAAATGAAAAACTGTTTTGTAAAACGATACCAAATGCACCATAAACCTTCTAGAAGAATTGATCAGCACATTATGAGGAGGTTAGCCAAGCCAATACATTATAGGGAGGCTACGTGTGCTTGTGCAAAGCGGGGACCCATGATTGATCAAGTGGTAGTGATACGGTATCTCAATCACAAGTTCTTATTTCTGTTTACCATGACACTCTTACTATGGATGCTATTTCTTTTAATAGCTGGTCATAGTTGTACCATTGTATATCGACCATCAGGTATGAATGATTTGTTATGAAATTGCATATTTATAATTATATTACTGTATAGCCGAGTCATAAATATTTTGAAAGAATTTCAAAGTAAAAGTTTGAAGAACTTGTTTTGCATAATTTAATAATCCAACAAAAAAGAATTTTCACTATATTTTTCACTGTGAAAGGTTTTGTGGTTTTCAAACCTAACATATAATTCGGGTTGCATTTGTTCCATATGTAATCTCAAAGGGTTGGTTTTGTTATAAAGTTTTTAATTAAGTAATGCTTTATTTCTGTTGCTCATTTTTATCTCTTGTCCAACCCAATTTTTGAAACAAAATGGCTTAACATATTCTAAGGGACTTAGATTTTGACACACAAAGTATGAGGGTTGTACTCTCGGGATCTTAAAATACATGCCGCTATCACGTGCACATGATTCGAGGATTGACATCAAGGTTACCCTAAACTATCGTAACTTAGGGGGGTTGGTCATTTATTAAAAGTATTAATTTCACTCTTATTTTTTCGTAATATATTTAATTACTCTGATCCAGTACATTTTATTTAAACCAAAGGCTTAACCTAATTTGAGGGTATTTAGTTTTAACACTTGGGTTACGGATGTTAAGGTTTCGGGTATTCTCAAAGTAGTGCCACTGTGACATACCAAAATTGGGTTTTACAATTTGGCCGACACGTGGTGCTACAACCAGTTCTTTTTTTTGGTCATGGCTACAACTAGTTCATCTTGTCAATTATATTCAAAAATGGGGGGCTAAGTGGGTCTAGGGGGGTTGAGGGGTATTTAGTTTGAAAATTGACCAAAAGAGTTATAAAAGTAATGTTTAAAAAAGCGGGGTTATAAAAGCAAGAGGTGGCTGAGTGGGTCATTAGGTTAAATTTCCCAAACATGTCAGCCTAAAACAAAGAGATAACCATATATATTAGCCACTAACGTGTCACACTCTGCCAAGTTATCCCAATTAGGCAATATACTAAAATAGATGTGTTATATTTAAAAAAAAAAAAAAAAAAAACAGCATAAAGTATTTAACTTTAACACAACTCCCCGCCTTGAGTCTTAGACCAGCGTTTTAACTTGTGCAGTCCATAAAAATACAAAAAGAATGATAAGAATTCTGAGATGGGAGGAAGGTGAATGCTAAGTCTGGATTTAATGATCCGACAAGGTAATATTCATATGAAAAATTGACATTTATCCCAAATAAATTAATATGCACGCACATACAAACAGAATCTTGGTGCAATTACCACTTTGAAGTCCAACTGCGGAAATTTGTGATAAGCAATAGCAGCAAAAGAACAGGAACCAGAGCATGAAAGCAATTATCAATTTGTTACTATAAATAGGCTTGTCATGTTCTAGGTGTGTATCCATTTCCCACAGCCTCAATTTCCAAACATAAATTCAAGAAAGATGAATTCCTTTTACTACAAGTTTCTTCCCTTGCTCCTATTGAGCTTCTTCAAAGACCTTTATGTTTGTGTTGCTGATCCTACTGATGGATTCACCCTTGTGCCACTAACAGAACACAACTTCAAGTTACAAAAACCATATAATGAACCACTTGATGATCGTTACAGTTACAAAGATGGAGTCCGAAGTTTCTGGATCTACAACAATGACAAGCCCTTCAAAACAGACAGCACAACCAGGCCACGGAGAGAACTACGCATCGCGGTATATATCTCTCTCTACCACTCTACATACATATTCATGCAAAGAAATGCTATAGTCTATAATATAGTCACCTTTCTATCGACCATTTCCTCACCATGCATTTCCCTCTATGGCAATACAATTATAACTAGTTTTCTTACTTGGGTTATCATGCAGGGACATGACTACTCTTCTGGAATTTGGCAATTTGAAGGCTATGCTTTTGTGCCAAATGGTACTTCTGGGGTTACAATAGTGCAGATCCATGGTGCAACTGAGGGAGCTACATCTCTACAACTAAGGATGTATGATGGAGATATCAGATACTACAGATACAATTTAGTAGCTACTGATCTCTACGATAAATGGTTCCGAGTAAACATAATCCACAATGTTGACAAAGGGAAGATAATAGTTTTCATTGACAGTGTCCAAAAGTTTGTGGTGAAAGATCAGGGACCAGGGGACCTGTATTTCAAATGTGGGGTTTATGCTGCACCATTTAATTCGAGTAACTACATGGAATCAAGGTGGAAAGAGATCAAACTTTACAAAAAATGATAGGAATCAATATTAGAATATTTCTATTTACTAGCTTAGTAGCTAAATGTACTGTTACACACTATGTATTTAATGAAGTACAAAACTATGGTTTTACTAGAACTCATACAACCCTCTCTCTTGCTTCTATTTCGGTTAAAGTTGATCTTCAAGTGGAAAAATAGTTTTGATAACCATACAGGAAACAGTGCAAGATACAAAAATATCCTAACCATCCAAGTTGCTAAATGAACTTTTTAATTATTTTTTTTCAATAAAATTTCTGAATAAACTATCTCGAGGTGTGATAAAATTGATGGACTCTTTCTATAAGCAGTTGCTAATATGCTTCATGATTGAAGTGTTGCAGTGACTCAACCAATCTTATTCCAAATATGTGATGAACTATCTCTACAAGCAAACATCAGTTTGTATTTCATGATACCTCCAATCCATATCTGTAATTTGTTACTGGTCTTCAAACCCATAAATGTGTGATTTCTCTTTTTCTTTAATGAATATATATAACTAAAGAAGTACAAACAGGAAAAGTTCAAGAAATGCACACAAGAAGTACAGAGTTTGTGATGGCAATCAAAGGAAAAAAATTGCTAACCTGCGCCATATTTATACAAGGTAGTAAATGGCATACCAGCTTGAGCCATGCATCCGGTTATTATCTACATATAAAAATCAATTTGTAATAACAAAGCTGTTATTGCCAAACATGATTGGCCCTGTCCTGTCTTAAGACTAAAGTGTTCTTGCAAACCAAGATTCGAGCTTGCACCTCGGAAGCGGGAAAATTAGAACATCCTACCCAAAACCAATTGATAAAATGTGGATAGATCTAAGATCTTACATATTACTATGCCAGGTTGACATACCCGATATGCAATTCACATTCTCAGCACACCCCTCACGTGGTGTGTAATAGGCGTTGTCGTTGGGCTCTTACACCATGTATAACTAGAACATCCTACTCAAACCAATTGGCAAAATGTGTTGAGGCCTAAGGTCCTATCTATATTGTTATGGAAGGCTTGGCATACCCGATATAGGATTTACATTCTCGAAAAGATGTTTGGGATACATCAAAACAACAGAGCTATTATCCTTTCACTCAAGCTGAGTTGGATCCTTTCCGAACCCAAGTACTTACATTTCTTAAGTCAATAATATTGGCACAATGCAAATTGAAGCAAACAATGAGAAACAGGGAACCAAAAATTGATTTAATTTAGTTAAGCTCAATGCAGCAGAATTATATTCACACTTGTCAGTTTTTCCAACTGAAAATGAAGACTGAGGCAATCTAATTCTCTTACACAAGCAGTGAGAGAAACCTACCGGCGTGTGTAAAACAATATAATCAATCAAACCCACACAGGGAACCCATAAATGAAATGAATGAAATGCCAAATTAAAATGATATGAATATTAAAAAAACAAAAAAACAAAAAAACAAAAAGAAACAAGTCTATACAACAGTACAAGATAAAGCAGGACTTCTACAACCCACATGGCGGGCAGCACCACTTCTCAATTTGGAGAAAGAACCACTGCAAATTGCTTGGAAGTTCATCTTCCTCTGAAGATGCAGTTGGCATTGGTAGCTCAGGAGGCAAATGTCGGTGAAATGCATCAACTGCAGCTGCAACACCATCTTCATTCTCTATCAACTTTGCTATTTCTAGTGCTCGAGATTTAACCTAGGATGGTTCAAGTCCTGGTTAGAACCAATGCATGTGATGCTATGTTGATGCAGCATTTTCAGAGTAACCAAGACTTTCTCATACTATAAAAGAGGAAAGCTCAACCATATATCGTGAGATGGATAGGAAAAAAAAAACACTATGTGAAGGATAAGAACAAAAATAAGGTCATTGCTGTGCTTGTTTATTTTGATAGGAAAGGTCACTGCTATGTGCTTGACTAAGATGAGTTGAGCACCCAACAATATAAGCATTACAAGGGTGCTGTGCACTTCTAGTTAAGAAACAATAATTCCTGTTGAAACAAACAAAATGTAGCAAAAACTTCAAGTTTTATGAAATCATTTCATGCCCATTGTTAGCTTGATACTTGTTTGGCTCATTTCCTAACAGGCAACAACTTGAGCATTTGAGGTCTAATCATGTCTAATACTACTCTTGTTGATTAGCTTATATGGACTTTAATACAATAAGAACCAGATACTAAGAATGAAGAGAGCAATCACATCACAATCTCTAGTTGTCGTGACTTTGAGAAATAACTAGAATAATGAACTGCATGGGAGTTGAGACTTGAAAATTCAAAATAGTACAATTATTCCTATATGCCACTGTACCCATCAATTTCTTTAATGAGATTTTTTTTTTTCTTTGGCTAATTCTTCATTCAAATGATAATAAACATATAATTTTCAAAAGGATATATATTTCGTTCATGAATAGGCATCAGAAATACCTCTGGTTCCAGCATGAATTTAATAGCATTTGAAAGGCTCTCAATGCTGAGCTCAGATATAGGTATTGGTACAGGTCCCAGCCCTTTGTGATGAATCCTATCGCCCCAGAAGAACTGATCTCCAAAGAATGGCACTATGGTTGTTGGACACTGTATTTTGTAATATTCCATTAGATAATATTCAACAAGTAAACATTGATATTAGTTTTCATAGATCATTGGAAATGGGTGATCAATTGTAATTGTATGACTAAAAGTTATCTTCCATCATATAAAGGTTGAATCACTCAAATAAATTCCTTTCAAAACCCTGATGACAAAATACTTTTCTTTTTGTGTTTTTTTTTTTCTTAGATTTGAATTGAGAAACTACCCCAACTCCGCCCCACCCTTAACACCTGACCTGGCCCAGGTGGCTTCATAAAAAAATGTCTCAGAAAATTGTAAAGATAACTCCCAGAAATCAAGGATATTCGAATGACTACACTGACTGAAAAGAATTACCCCAGCTCTTAATCCTGTGGCTGTGGTCCCAGCACCACCATGATGGACCTGCATATTTGTGGTAGTATGTATAGCTTCAAGTTAGCTGACCATCCCTAAACCCTAAACCATAAAATATTTAACAAAAGCATGCAGTAATAATCATTCTCTACAACTTTATTCTATTGATTTAACCATAGTTTATAATGAACGATCACTCAGAAGTTGTCCAGTTCCTCTACAGGCTACAGGTAGTATTAATTAGTCAAAAAAGAAACAACAAAAATGGAACCATTTAGCAGCAACTATCTAATCCATATGCTACAAATTAACAATTAATAAAAGTCACCCATGTCTAGAAGTTCCCTTAAACTTGACACTCACCACTGCTGAACATTGAGGAAACAGCCAATCATGAGGGCAGTCCTCCAATAGGAAAACATTGTCAGATACTTCTGTTACTGCAAGATGCAAATCAAATTAGAGGAAAAAAAGTCTTATGCTATTTCATTATTTTAAAGCAAGTGACTACAACTGATTGTCTTTTTCCTTTTTTCTTTTTTGTAAATACTACTAGAACAAACATGTAGTTGGTCACCAACAAAAAAGCAAACAAACATGAGTAGTCAACTAAAAATTTAAAACACAGAAAGGAAATATAAAAAAATGTGAGAGAGAGAGAGAGAGGGAGGAAGGAGAGAGAGAGAGTTCATACTCTAAGGGCCCATTTGGTTCAAGTTTTGGAGGCTTGGGAATGAGAAATCAATTCCATTCCCACGTTTGGTAAATGCAGGGATGGGAAATGATTTCCTGGCCAATGGGAATCTGATGCACCCAAAACAGGGAAAATGAATCCCTACTTCCAACTTAGGTTTTGTTTTCCCTCCTCTTGGGAAAGCATTTATTACACTTTTTCTAGACAAATACACCCCTTCTAATATTTGAAAATACCAATTATACCTTCATTCTTTATATATATAATAGATGAGGGTATAATTGAAAAATTGAACAATTTCTATTTCCAATTCCTGCACAAACCAAACATGGGAATGAAAATAAAAAGGTTATTCCTAGTTTACTTTCCTAGAATTACCAAACACAGGAGTTATATCACCATAACATTCAAATCTCAAGAGTTGAAGAAATGATACATAAAAATTCTATATCACCATAACATTCTATTAATCAATTTCCTGTTTCAGGTCTCCTGATGACACAATTCAATACATAGCCAATGGGTGCTTCAAAGCACCTAAGAATAGAGAACCCCATTCTCTCATTTCTAGTAGACATCTTTGTGCAGAAATATCAATTATGGACTACTTGAGATTTGCTGCTGTCCTTGTTCTTTTTCCTTCTACCAGGAGATAGAATCAGATAAATGGATTGTTCTGCTTAAAATAATTCCAGTGTTGGGGTGGAAGATGGGGTAGAAGAACTTTGGGATTGAGTTAGATTTTGCTTACCCTTGTGGGCATCACTTTCTGCAGAATTTAGTTTCCTATTCAAATATTTTGCTGGATTTGCTAGCTGTGGTGGAATGATGCTTGCTTGTTGTGGTTCGGTTTGTTCTTTGCTGACTCTTATTCTGTTGTTAGATTAGAGTGTTTGGTCCTACTGTTTCTTACTGTAAGTTGCTAGTAGACTTCTCAACCACGCATTGTACATGGCTTTTGAGTTAATACATTTTTGTTTCTTTTAAAAAAAATAAAATAAAATAATTCCAGTGTTTTAAATAATTTGGAACGGAAGTGAAAATTAATGACAGGTGCTTCTTATTAATAATATTCCAGAATGTACTTCACCTGAGTGCATTCTTTGTTATGCAAGGCGAATATCCTGGGACTAAAGAAAATTTCTTTCCATTCTCATTCCCCAAATGTATTTTAGTCAGCAAAATGATCACCTAATGTTAAATACTCCCATCACCTTAATGAAATTCCCCAGCTTCCATTTCCATCTTAATAATATCTTTTATCACGTCTCCCTTTCAACTACATGATCCATCAAAGTAGCATCCCAAGAAAAAAAAATTAGAACCCTACTGCTACTTGCCAAAAAAATAAAAAAAAAACAAAAAAAAGCAAAATGTAGGGAAAGAGGTGACTCTAACCATAATGATGATATAGTCAGTGCTATTGCGACAGATACATTAATTTATAAACCAAATTATGTATTACTTGAAACCAGTACACAAATAACTTAACCATTCAGTGGAATTTCCAAGAAATTTGCAGATGAAAAGAAGCATGAAAATTAATTAGATAAAAAAAAAAAAAAAAAAAAAAAAAAAAGACACTTACAGTTCCCCAGGTCCCCCCAACCTCTATCAATTATTCCTCTCTGTCCTGTATCTTTCAACGCCTCCAATATAATATCCGTAGTTTTCTTGGGATCCTCAAGGGGCTTAACAAACAACAGGTGAAATTTTGATTACAGTCTTTTCAATATTTATGATGAAAACATATTTTTCAGCCACAAATGTGAATCATGACAAGAATTAAAAGGTAAACAGAAAGAAAGATGGATATGAAAGTAGTACAATATAAGAAAAAACTATCAGCCACAACGGCAAATATCTAGTCGCTAATTCCTCATTAGTGCAGACAACCACCCTCTTCAGAAAGAAAATGCACTTTATTGTGTTCATTATGACCATACGGAAATACATGCAAGGACAGAAATATAGTGGTAGAAAATTCAAGTATATGCAAAGGCAGGAACATCCTCATTTTCAGAAATGATTGGTAAGATTAGCTATTAAACCCATTGGTAGAACTTATCCTTCCAAAACAGCTTGGTGCCCATGTACTATACTACATATTCCAGAGGTACCTAGGCGATGTGAAACTATGCTAACATTAGCAAGGTACCAAAGCTAATATGCGCTGGAGTTATATATTAACTGTCCTAATGATTCGATCAAAGTTATTCAAGAAATGATTGTGCCCCCGGATCTAGATCCTCTATTTGTTTTTTCTTTTCTTGTTTTACCTTGACTTTCAATCTTAACCATGTATTTATTATCCAAGGATAGGGAGCAATAGGATAAATGGATTCATAGCACTTTTTGAGTATGAGTGGAGAAACATCTATTTATTTACAACCTTGGATTTATATTACACGGATAGGATTGCAACAAGCAAAACAAGGACAGCGGAGAATCCAAATCCTAGTCCCCCCCCCCCCCCCCCCCTCCCCCCAGTCCATCCAGATTCTATATAAGATTAGATTAACTAGAATTTACCCTTCTTTATCTAACAGAGCAAGGCATCACATACAGGAGCTTATATCAACATGGTTTTTTTTCAAATATCATAAGCATTTTTTTTTTTTTTTTATCTTTTGATCTTTTTATAAACGATAAGAACACAAGACATACACCTGCCGAGGATTGTATCCCGGAACTCGCCTCCCACCCTTATTTATAAGGGAGATGATGTGACACTAGGCCCTAAAGGGCATTGAATATGCTATACAGAAATTGAAATGTGATATATATTGTAAAGCTACATATATTACATAGGCATCAATGATTAACTATTCTTAGTCAATGTAAGCCCTTAACAACTTGATTGTGTACCAAGTTCAGGCCTTGGTTATTCTTATCCATAAACAATAGATGTTGTACCAACTACAAACTCAGAAGATAAATGACACGTTAAAAGACCACAAAAAGAGAATGCTGTAACTAATCTAGAGAAATTACATGGTTATTCATTTGGTTGAGAAGATTAGTCAAGGAAAATGTTCTGCAAATTATCATACTTTTTGAAGAAAAAAAATGACAAGAAACTAACAGAAGAAAATTTATAAATAAAATAGAAAGGAACAGACACTCCATTGTGTATTACTTCACACAGTTTTAGTGAGATCACCATACCATGCTTCCAAAGCCAATATATATAGGTTTTGGCCCTTTTTGAATCCACTGAACAAACTCATCTTGAGGTTGATACTTCGACCCAAGGTTTAAGAAACAGTAACCAACAACATCCACTAAAGGGCCCCAATCTGAAAATTTTAAAAAGAAGTCAAAACCTTCCAACAGAACATAGCAAAAACATTGCATTAATATGGAGTTAAGTCTGGTAGTGACTGAGACAGTGGGTGAGTGTGAAATGGCAGATGCCATATTCACATTGAGATGAAGTTCATTAAACTTTAGATTCTAGAGTGGATAGTCTCTGTGTAACCATTTCCTTCACTTTAAATACAAGTAAAATTTTCAATTTCATATTGTCAGCCAACATGTCATCATCGTTACAATAAACTATTACAGCCATCCGCATGTAAAGAAGATAGCCACTCATAATTACCTAATGGTATTCAATGCATGAGAATCTCCTTTCTAACTGTTAATTATCATTATTCCAGTTATATGATAGGATGACTATCAAGTATTTGATGTAAATTTATCATTAAAACAATCAGCTAATTACTGTAAAATGATTGGATAGTGTACACAAAAGAAACGATACAAAGTTGACGTTCAAAAACTTGATTTAATTGTTATTATAAATAATAAACAATTACTACTTCTCAAGAAATTAGGGAAGAAAGTGTTTTGAAATCGCTAGATTAGCACGAAACCTAAGATCACATGTACATGCTGGCAATTGCTTTGCAAAGGAAAATAAATCTTCATCGTCAGCTTCATTAGTACACTTTTATTATTGCATAGGAATTGGCATTGAAGAACTATCATTGTCTTAGTTTGTCACTAGTTTTCTACAGTATAGATAGCGCAATTAAACAAGTTTCTTGGTACTCAAATTATAGTACCTATAATCACATAAAAAAACAATGAAAAATAAAATAAAACAAAAACTCAGGGGAAAAGGAGAGATTATGTGTGCTGCTTAAGAATAGATGGCAGTCTATACAAGTATTAGCCGCAAATATACAACTCCAATTTTTTGTAGGGTAACATAAGGTCCACAAAAGAGGAGGAAGATGCAGCTTTTCAGACATGTGCAGGAAAATAATTTTTTTACTCCACTTAACATAAAGGCTCAGATGTAGAAAGAACCTAATATGAATGAAACATCTCAGCTGTAGACAATTTTCTACCCAAATTAAAATACACATCTCAGCTGTAGACAATTTGACATAACCTAACAAGAATGAAATATCATAAATTGCTCTCTATGCTCTATGTTGCTTGAGCAAAAGGAGTAAAGAGGAAGATAGCATCATCATCAAAAGCATGATACCACAGTTTCACTGAATAATCATCATATCTATTACTGGCACAAGGTGATGAACGCATTATTTAAATCATTGATCCAAAAGCTTAAGCTATCAGAAGAGGGACCAACAATATAAACCAAGAATAACTCAACGGCACCGCACTAACTTTGGGGGAACAAATGATACAGAGCCCTAAAAAATGTTAATATCAACATTTCTACGCACATTGTGACTAGTGGATGATATATGATACTTACGAAATTACTTACCACTTGGCTTTGGCACAAGTTGAGGGCTCCACATATATCCCGTTGGCAAATGAGATATTGATCCATGGTATGTGCTGAAGTATGCAATAGGAGCAAGCTTCAACTTCTTTTTCCTGAAGTCATTAATATATCCCCTAATGCCCCACCATATCAGTAAATCCACAACAATATATGAAAGCTGGATGTGGCAAGGACAAATGGGAATAGGTTTGTCAAGAAATTAGTCCAGTGGTTCAAACATATGAAAATAAAATAAATAGAAGTATAACACCAAACGAAGAACATACCCAATAACCAGCACTTTGAGGTACACGTGCCAGTGGGTGAGGAAATTCATAAGTAGGCCTGCCTATAGAAGAGATAGGTAAGATGGCATAATACGGAAAAGAGTTCCACACAAAATAAACCAGCATTCAAGAACATAACATGCTTTTAAACTTAAGTAATCAGCTTATTTTTAGTAATTTCATCATGTGAACTTAAAACCCCAATGTAGTCCATGTGATCAAGAAAGTCTTCTTCCAACTTTTCCACTTCCGTATGGTATATATCAAATAATTATATTTGCATATACTTGATACCTAAGATCCAAAATAAGGAAGAAACTTATGAAGGTAACGGAGGTAATCATAGGCCTTTAGATATCTATCTACGGTCAGGATTAATATACTCAAATGGGAGAATTCTAATTCTAGCCATGAAAGTGTTTTAATCTTGGATCTAAAGAAACCTCTAAGTTGCCTCCTTTTCTTAGCCCCTTACCTAGAGATGGACCATGCATATATATCAAAATGTTCTCTTACTGAATAGTCTGGCATCTTTTTTAGAATGTGAATCTGAACCACTGCTCAAGTGGATTCTTATTGAACAAGTGATCTAGAATCTAGCAGCGTAACATGCCATAGTGTCTGCCAGAAGAACATTTCTCTATACACATGGATAATATTAAAGACACATGTAAAAAAGTGAAAGTGGGCCTTGTTATTGTTGACTTAGTAAAAATGCTATCCTAACCACCACTCTGGTTCTAACATATAGATTCTTGAGGAAAAAATAAAATTGAAATACATCATATATATATATTCAGGTATTTATTGTTCTTAGAGATTTAGTTATATTTAATTTGTAAACAGTATTTTATTATGTATCAAAAGAATGCAAGGAAAATGTGGTTAAAACTCACGTCCATGGCATTGTGAAGAAAATATGAAGGGGTACTCCAAGAGCTTCAGCAACATGCGTATGTCCTGCAACCCATATCAAATATTCAGAAAAGTTTCTGATGATTGAACTTTATCTTTTTATTTAAGAAGAAAAGGAAAAGGTTAAGTATAAAGTTCATAAGTCACACTTTATCGTTTTCTATAACAAGAGGAAAGGTTCAGACTAAGTTCATAAATGTGAATAAACCACCCCCCCTCCCTCTCCACCCCGCACTAGGAATTAGCAACCATGGATACAGATCTAGTTACTTCTTAAAACCGCACCAGAAATAAGGTTCCATTCTCCTATAAATAGTTTATACTTCCCAATTAGTTCAGGCCCAATATATGTTTACAACCTTCTGTTACCAAGTATATATTCCAGTGCATGGTTTGCAAGCACTTAAGTCTTCAATCCAGCTACTGTGATACTCCCCTAGATAAATGGTAGGGAAAACAGATTCTGATTTCAAGCTCAATAGGATCCTACATCCAATGTATACTACACAGGAGGATCCATTATAAAATTTTGATTGCTCTCAATTAGAATAGTAAGGTATAAGAACAAAATATGGTGTAAGATGCAATAAATCTGAAATGAATTCTTAACATCTACATGTATGACGTAACATTTAGAAAAACAAATAGGACCACAACCATTACATTTTATGGTCAATAAAAGTTCATTCTAAACCTGAGACTGTAATAATACTTACTTAAGGGAAAGATAATTGAATTCAAGTGACATCAAATATTCAACATTCAAGTACTCACCATAAGCAGGAGGGTTTGCAATAATTGCCTGTGCCTTAAAAGGCACACCAGTTTCTATATCTGGTCCTGTGCATGCTGGAAGAAGAGATTCAATAATAGCCTTCAGTTGCTTTCTTTGTATAGATATTTCTCCTGGTCCAGATGGAATGAGACCTTTATTTCTGGCCATATCTAAAAGTAAGAGGCACTCAATTCCAGTTAGTCAATAAAGCATTTGAGGGGGCAATTGGGAACATTAAACCTATTTATACATGTTAAATATGGGCCAATTAGTGACATAAATGAGAGCTCCAAGGGATGGAATCTTGAATTTTGGAAAAAAACAACCAATAGCAATTAGCTGATTTTGATGAAGTCAATAGTCAAATATTCAATTGCAGTCTACTAAGATAGAAGGAATTCTAACATTAGGGACCTCTTACATCCTGCCAAGACACGAGGATCACCGCCCAGAGGATAAAATTCTACACCAGCTGCCTTTACAAATGCACTGAAGTTAGCATGAGTTGCCAACCTAACATGATGACCAAACTCCTGCAAGAAAACATCACAGTGTCTACAATAATTAAAACATACAGAAAACATCTAGATAATTAAGGTACACTATTTTTCAAACAATGGACATAGGAATATGGCAATGACATATAAATTTATTATACCTAACAGCCTAGCATCAGCAATGTCTACCTATACAGGCAAGAGTTATAACTATTTCATAACAAGGTCAAAGTTCCAATTATTGACCTCTCCACCATCCTTTTAGCACAAAAATTTAGAACTGATGTGATATTCACATAAAGTGGTGGAAACTAAACTTTAGGATGCACTCAGTAGACCAACAAAACGATACCTAAGTAGAAAACGCACAACTGAACATCTGAATAATGAAAACATGTGTTACAAATGCACAGAGTGTATGTAAATTTACAATAAATTATCTAGCAATATGTTCATGGATCATAAATGTAACCTTGCTTGATAAAATTTTGTTTTAGAAGCAGTTAATTCTTTCACAGTGAAAAGCTATGATGATGTTAAAGCTACAAATAGTTAGAAAAATGTGAGTAAGAAATCAGTTGCGTGATAAGACAATTATTTTAAAATCAACCAATTATGTTGAACATGCCTGAAATCTCTTTGCCATGGCCAGAAAAGGCTGTACATCTCCTCTTGTTCCAACCACAAGAATGGCAATTTTCAACCTTGGAATTGGTTTTGTGGCACTGGAAGTCATATCATCAAGATTCATGGGTACATCTTCAACAGTGTGGAGCTCTAACAATTCAGAAGCAACAGGCGCACCTTTATCTAAATCAACTTCTACCGTTCCATCCTTTTGTATCTTGACCATCTCAACAATTAGCTTTTTCTGAAAACCAAAACAAGAAATATAATGATCAACCAAAAGGAGACCAAAACATGAAACATGAACCACAAGAAAATGTACAAGAGTAAATAAAACCCTCTGCAAATTTTTTTAATAATGAATTGGGAGACGGTGGAGGGTAACTAGCAGCCACAGTGGTAGCACCTGCTAGATTAGTTATGCCATTATTCCTATTTGATCATCACGTACTGAAGCAGTATCAGATGCTGTAAGACAGGGACTATGTCATACACTCATACTTTGCAAATAAATTTAGGAGACTGCATTTTGCATGCATCTATTCAGCATGAAGATGCAGTTGCATCAAAGAAACTAGCCCAAATAATCATGTTTGTAATGTTTAAAGCACATCTGGTGTACCTTCTTTAGTTAGACAAATGAAAAGTTATGAGCAGATATGAGTACGGGAGCTCAAAAGTCACAACCACAGGCATGTGATTTTGATATCTACCTTTTCACGCTCTGACAGCCTATCCAGCTTTAGGTCATGCCTGGGAGTCTCCTTCTTCTCCGTCATAGATCTACAGAATCTAATCTCATGATCACCAATTAGCAAGCCTTTGTGAGTGCCAACAGGTGAAGACTGTGAAGTGATGCAATGATCCAAGCCTTCATGAACACATGCTTAGGTATCAGTGAGCATATATCAGTCACATACACTCGACCAAAAAAATATATCAAATACACTGTAAAACAAAAGCAACAAAATAACATATGGCAAAAGGGTCCTAGCATGCTGTTAAGGTCCAGCAACATCTGGGGTGGGCATGAAGAAGTGTTGGGCTCAATTCTCATCATCAAACACTAAGTATGTGTCCCAAACTTACACTGAAACTTCCTGTCTGGGACTAAATTCTAGACGAGATCGGTTACAACTAAAATTTAGCTCTCTTTTTTTTTTCCTTGATGAAAAAATTACCCTAAACCCCAAAATCATAAACACCTTTTGCATAACCTGAATAACTAAATTTTAATAGGTGTCACTTTTATGGCACAGAATGAGGTTTTGGGCATCCCTGTGGGCCACAGAAACTATTGAATTTAGGGGCACTCCATTTTTTATCCTTAGTCCAGATTAGGGAGCTGCATTTTGTTGATTCAAGGCTTGTTTTCGGGTTGTTGAGTGCAGTTTGTATACTGTTTTTTTATATAGAGAATGTTTTATAGTGATGTCCGCGACCGGACAATTATATTGTAACTCATTGACTTCTATTAAATAAATTCTTCGTTTCTTATCCAGAAAGATTAAAATTATAAATTCCAAAGGAGATCAGAACTCATTGAGTAAAAAAGACCACCATGCTTTCAGGATCAATAACCATTGTATCTACACAATCATAAAGAAAACAGTGAATTACCATTTCAACTTTTCGAGGTAGAAGAAAATGCTGAGAATGATGATATTGTAATCAAAACTTAAGTATATTTATTGGACAGACAAATAGAAGGTCTTCTCCTTACACATAACACATGATTGAGGGGAAATACAAATAGAAGGTCTTCTCCTCTGAACCATATCACAAGTTTTAACCCATCCCATGAGAACAGGCAATAATCGGATTGTGTAGGATTGAAATCACCATCCATATCTGACTAATCAAATCATAATCACATCATAATACGATCCATTGACAAGCTTAGTAACAGGGTTGGCACAACAATAAGAATGGATATAGTAATATTATCCTATAAAACCCCTCTGGCTCCATTTGGATTATGAGATTTCAAATCTAGCGACTTTCGTTGGTTAAATAGTTTGAATATATTGTGTGGGAAGGAAATCTTGGTCTTCTTTTTTTTTTTTCTTTTTGCTATGCTCTACCACTTCAATATAGTCATCTGTATTCCAAATTCTGACTTCTATTTACACCTTGGAGGAACATACTAAGTGATTTCTGATTTCTAAGCTATAAAGCCTAAATAAACTTCCGGGTAAGCTAGATGAATACTAAGCTAGGACACAAAGCTCCTTTGTCTATTGTATATACAATAAAATTCAACAAACTTTGGTTATTTGGTGATACTTAATTGCAAGTTTCTAGGCCAAAAAAGAAGTTAATCCATTTTGGCTACAAAAAGTTAGAAGCATATGGTTCGCAATAAAGAGAAAGACCCTTGTCGATCTTTTTCACTGCAAGGCTTCATTTTTACTCCTCAAATGCATAGCAAACAAAGAAAACATAAAAGCAACTATAACTCAGACTACGTGGGCACTGACCTTTCCGAGGTGAAGAACCAACATTGAACTCTTTTGACTGAAAAATCTCTAAAACGGAAGAGGAAGAGGGCCGCAACGAATTCGTCTCCCGATTATCTTCCTCGCGGAAAGAACCTGCATCCAATTGTTCATTTGAAGACTTATTATCCATTTCTACTGATTCATAAATACCACAAGTGTGCTGAAAATCCTTACTCTGTTCTTGGCTGCTAACACCTTCCTCTTCAAAACGTTTCAATGGATGGTCAACCCCATTACTCCTCATTGCACCTGGTTCACAGCTTCAACAACAGACACCCACCAAACCCCAACTCCGAGAAACTTAATATCAGTTCCTACTATCTAAACATATAATGTGCAATGTGAGGTAACATAAACATCAACTAAGCCCACCACCTGACCCCAACTGCAATAACTTATAATATCAGTTCCCAGTATCAAATGAATCTACTAAAAATTGAAGCTGAGAATGTGAAAAATCAGAAACAACAAGAAAACCCCACCAAAACTACAACTCTCAAACCCTTCCAGAGCAGTTCCCAACATCCAAAACCTCAAATACAAGACAGAGAAGAGCTTTAAAAAAAGCCACAAAGCACACCAACAGTCCCACAAGTTTAAAAGCCTTCAACAATAATACCCAGAATCGAAACTATCGAAATTTAGCTGTTGCATAAGCAGATCATTGACAGCTCTGCTGCTAACTGTACTTTGACCGAAAACAGCAACCACCACTAGTACCAGTCAGTCAAAGCATAGACTGTTTGGTGGCCAAAAGTTTAAACCGCCTTTGAATCTCAAAAGTAACACCCAAATTGAAGAAAAGTTCACGTTGAGCAAGAGATGGGACCGAAACGGAAAGCAAAGAATCCACAGAACACAACCCAATTTTCTGGGTACTAAATCTATGAACAAGAAAAAATATAGCTCTTCAACTCAGGTGCTAAGCAAGTCGAGGAATTGCTTGAAACAGTGAAGAAATTTAAAGAAAATTTTGGGTCTTTGGGACTTGAGAGGTGGGTTGGTTATATAGAAGAAGCTAAAGAAAGGAGACTATAAGTAAGCTTCATGTTGTCTGAGTTTCACAGAAACAAGACTCCAGAAACTTAAGGACATTACTGTACTGGCGACTGGCAGGCTAGTCAAATGTTTTTTTTTTTTTGACTTGATTATTTTTTTTTTTCTTTTCTAATCAAGTCAAAAAAAAAAAACTATTAAAGTCAAATTTTATGTCTATACTCTATGCTCAGTATAACATTATAACATTTACAGTTGATTTCCTTAATAAAAAAAAAAGTCATAATTCATGTTGAAAAAGTTCATATTTAAGTGTTCGAATGCTCTTTATGAGTGAACTCATTGTATTGAAAAAATTATTTTGTATAGCCTAACACTATTAGGTGATGTAACTACTAATACACATGTTATAATATATGTAGACGACAAATTTTTACTATTAAAATATTAATAATGTCCACTCAATTGTCATACATGGATTTGTTACACCACATGACGGTGTTATAATTATAGAGACTTAGAGCACAGTCCATTTTATAAGTCTTTCTTAGATTAAAACCAGTAGTGATTTAGGGTTTTTAATTAAGTATTTTTATTTTTCTTCTTTGACGGCTTTATATTAGGTTTTAATTCCAAAATTTTGGGCGGACTATTACGTGATGTAACTACTAATGCACATGTTATAATATATGTAGACGACAAATTTTTACTATTAAAATATTAATAATGTCCACTCAATTGTCATACATGAATTTGTTACACCACATGACGGTGTTATAATTATGGTGACTTAGAGTACAGTCCATTTTATAAGTCTTTCTTAGATTAAAACCGGTAGTGATTTAGGGTTTTTAATTAAGTCTTTTTTATTTTTCTTCTTTAACGGCTTTATATTAGGTTTTAATTCCAAAATTTTGGGCTCCGCTCAAAATCTCGAAGTTAAAATCTAACATGCAGCCTCTACAAAACCCACTCTATACTCTAAGAGGGGAAATACCCTTCAAATCAGAAAAAAAACTTTATTATGAATTAAAATCATTTTCTTATAAATTAAAATGACTTTATTATGAATTAAAATGATTTTCTTATAAATTTTAAAACACCCTCAACGCAAACACTAAAAAGGGTACCGGCTTTCAATTGGTTTTAGCGTGTAACTTGTTTTGTTCTCTCTTTTTCTATAAACTTATTACTCTTGATGTTTTATTTTTATTTAACTTGCAAGTATGCGAATCATTATAGTATAGATTGCATAAATACAAGGTCAATCCCACAGCCATTGTGGAAAACAAATTATACCTTTGATTTGCCAAAATCTAACCTAAAAAAGAGATTAGAGGTTGTATCTTGGTATAAACTAAAAATAGACGAAAATAAAGTGCAAGAAATTAAATTAACTGGAACTAAAGTGCGAAGAACTTGGTGAAGAAAATAAATCTAAAGAAATAAAGGAAGAATGCTAAAAAATCTAACAATTTAAAGGTTTGGAATTTAGACAATAATATATGGTATTAAGGTCTTAGATTCCACACCACCATTTAACAATCCTAGAAAATATCTAACAAATTCCCACAATTGAGAGCACTAAAAATCAATTTGATACTCTCTCTCAAAGGATCTTTCTATTTTAAGCACTAAAAGTGACTCTTTTATGATAAGATCTTATTTTGCGTAAAAAATTACAAATTCTAAGAATCTCAAGTGAACCAACCCTAAGGAACTACAAGGAATCAAAGAAATTTGTATTTAAAAGTTTAAATACCAAGCATAATGTGGAAAATTAGACCTAACTACCAATGATATATACATGGCATCAAGGGTCAAAGACTCTATTTTTCCCATTTAATAAACAAGATCTATATAAAATTTAGGAAAACTAAGGGAAATTTGTTAAATAATTATCTAGGATGTAACCATAGTGATGTTTCCACCTCAACCTTGATGAGGAGGCTTAGAAACCCACCATAGTGGATTTCATGCTAAATAAAATAAAAGACATGAAATAAATAAAATAAAATGCTATAAAGAAAAAGGGAAGAAGAAGGAATAACTAAAGATTCATAATTAATATTTAAATAAAAGGAAACTAAAGTTGCAATAAAATGAAATAAATCCTCACATTCTCTCATACATCACTTTCTAAAATTAGAAAATAAATTCAAGCATGCCCAAAATATGGGCTCTAGGGTGCCTTTTATAGCCAACAATACAAGAGAAATAAGAGGAAACATCCAAGAAGTTGTTGGAAAAATATCCTAGGGTAGGAGGACACAAGAGAGAAAATGCCACAAAAAGCAGCTGAAGACACCTAGCCTTGGACAAATGTCGCCAAGCAAAAGGAGAGAACAAAAAAGGATCGGGGCTGGGCTGCGCTTGCATGAGAGAGAGAGAGAGAAAGAGAGAGAGACACAGGAATGAGGGAGGCGCCCGCAGCTTGACTTTGTTGGGCGGCTTCACAACTCACATGGGTGAGGAATGCTGACAAGTGTCACACGGAAAGGGAAGGAGAGCTTCCCTTGTGTCCGTTTAGCTTCCAGTGGTGGTTGGGTTGGGCTGAGTTTGGGCTTTTCTTTTCTTTGGGCCTACTTTCTTTCTTTTCCCTTTTCTTTTTGGGCTAAGTATTACCACTTTTTCCCCTTGACATTGTAACGAAATCTCAATTCCCCCACTCTTGTTTCAATTGTCTCAATTTACCAGCTAATAGTATACCCTATGTTCCAATGTGCCCATTCGGCTACAATTTCGTCATAACATTCGTTAGCCTTGCTGACGTGACGCCTACGTGGCATGGCATTTTGGTCATTTTGACCCGTCTGGACCACTCAGTATCCCTCATTTTGCCATATAGACCCAAAAGTGGGACCCACCCTTTTAATTTAATACAAAACTTAAAAATTGGGGAGGGGTTGGGTGGGGAGGGGGAGGGGGAGGGGGAGAGGGAGAGGGTGGCCTGGGTAGGAGAAGGAGGTGGGGCTAGGTGGAGGGGGAGGGTTTTTTTTTTCTCATTTGTTTATTTTTTATTTTTTATGTTTTGTATTAAATTAAAGGGGTGGGTCCCACTTTGGGTCTATGTGGCAAAACAAGGGGTGCCAAGTGGTCTAAACGGGTCAAAATGACCAAAATCCCATGCCACGTAAACGCCACATTAGCAAGGCTAACAGATGTTGTGACGGAATTGAGCCGAAAGGGGCCCATTGAAACACAGAGGATACTATTAGATGGCAAATTGAGACATTACTTAAAACGAGAGAGAGTGAATTGAGATTTTGTTACAATGTCAAGGGGAAAAAGTGGTAATAAGCCTTTATTCTATCACTTGGGCTTTCTTCTTCCTTTCTTTCATTTCTTTCTTTTTGGGATTTTCAATTTAAAGTCCTACAAAAATAAATAAAGAAAACTAATTAATAATTAAACTTAAGAAATTACTCTAAAATAAGTAAAACCAAATAATATCTAGGAAAAAGAATAAAAACTAATATTACCCAATATTTAACTAAATAATTAAAATAGAAAATCAATCACTTAAAATACTAAAAAGTAAGGACTAAAATTTATGATTTAGAGGTAAATCTAAAATGTGTTAAACAATTCTCAAGGGTTTAAGAACTCTTAAAGTTAGCCAAAAGGATGCAAGTTTAGTTTGTTACTCAAAATGTCAAAGACAACTAAGTAATGTATCCACAATTGTTGAGCATTCAACAACTGCATCTACATCACGTCATCCGAGCATAAGGGAACAAGGTTCCACCGATGCCTATAAAGAGTTTAGGGTTAACTTTAAGAACCGGAAATCAAAAATACGAGTTTAATTTGGAGAAAAAGAGTAAAATGATCAAAACACCCCTAGACCAAATTGAATGTCTAGGGTTTACTTCTCAAGGTTTCACTAGTCCGAAACTAATTCGAATTCAAATGGATTAGTAACTAACGAATGAGTTGGGTCAAACCTGTCGAGAAATCGATGACACAAGTTTCGGTGAAAATAAATAAAATGATCGAAATACCCTTTTAATCAAACAAGGTCTAGGGTTAACTTTCCGAGGTTATTTTTCAACCGAAATCAATCCAAAGATTAAATGAGTTGGGTATAACAAATGGATAAGGTCAAACTTGTCGGTAATCATTCATTTAGGGTTTCAGGTTGGTTTAGGGTTCGGTAATCGGAGCAACGTCGAGAATTTTCTAGCCAACAAAGTCGATTCAATATTATCAACTAATCACATTGGTACAAGGCGTGAATTTCTGAGCCAATGAAGTCTATTCAATACTATCACAAACATACAAGGGTTATTCAATTTGCATTTCTAGATTGAATTCTAATTCTATAATCAAACTAGTTTCGAATTGAAGGTTTCCAAACGCACACAAGCTTCCCAAAAAGATCAACAACTACAAGGCGTTTAAACAGGGTCTGACAAGGACATAGAGGCCATGGGTGGTCGAAAATGGGCGACAACTGCCGCAAACGGTGGCTACCCTAGATTGTCCTCACCTGAAAACTTCCATTCACAGAGATTCAAGGACACACTTCAATTCAAACAGATCCAACAAGTTAGAAGTATTAACAAAATTGAAGAAAACAATGTCTCACTAGCCATTATGCGCGTTGGAGCTCATGGTGGCCGAGGTTAGGTTTAGGGTTTTTCATTTAAATCACAAACCGGTGTAGGCAAGCACACCAATAGACAGAGGACACCAAGGGGAGATGAAGTATGCCGAGACAGGGCTAAGTCATCGTCTGAATCCCAGGAATTCGGCAAGAGAAGCCGTTGACTTCTAGTCTTCAATCCACCGCAATAGGTGGTCGGATGGACGTAGGTAACAATGGGTTTAGATCGAGGAGGGGAAGTTGTATGTATTGAGAAGGGGAATTTTTCTGTACCGGATATGGGCCGGGATGCCATCGAAAAAGCGAGATCGTCGCTGGAATACCCAAAATCGGCTTTAGGGCTTCGATTCAAGTTATTGATTGGGTTCCGAGAATGCGAAGGGCAAAGGGAGGAGAGATGAAGATAATGTGGTTTTTTCAGAACCGTCGTCGAACGATGGCGCATAAGCTGGATACAATTGCGTGGTGGAGTGAGGGAGAAGACAAAGGACAAAGATGTGAGAGAGAGAGAGAGAAAAAAAAAAAAAAGGGGGGTGTGACTAGGGTTTTCTAAAAAGAGGGGGAAATAATTCTTAAACTTAGTATTTATACTTCAAAACACTATGGTTTAGAATTCCAAGATGCCCATGAAATTAAAATACTCATAACTTTTAAATTGTAACTCTGATTCAAGCACCGTTCACGCCTATGCAATTGTAGAGTCGAAATCTACCCAGCTCGACAAAAATTAAAGTTAAACCCAAATATATAATTTCAGTTAAAATCAAGTCAAACTTTAAAAGAATTTATAAAACAAAAACATTTATTTAAAAAAATAATAATTTTGTAAAATCCCCAAAAATATTTTAAATGTAGATAAATAACATGAAATACTTCAAAACCTTTTTTTTTTTCAAAGTCTCAAATAAAATTTGAAAATTTTCCAAAGATTCACAATTACTATTGTATTAAATTATTTTTAATTCTTAGATTAATTAAGGGTCAATGCGGAAAACATAATTTATATTTTCTAGACATTAAAGTTTTAGTTTTATGTGCAAAGAAAAGCCATATGTCAAACAAAATAAGGATCAGGTCCAAAGAGAAGGCAGAAAGAAAAGACATCTAGCATTTCTCAAAATAAAAAACATAATGTTGGTCTGATAATATGAAGACCAATTATGTCACTATGAAATTTATCAATAGTCATCTATGACAGGACCGCACCCGGATTCCACCCTGAAACCTGGATGGGTCCTGTGAGAATCCAAAATTAAGGAAAATCCTACCGAAAATTCGGCAGAACCTCCCTTGAAAATGGACTAACCCAAAAAATTTTAAAACCTGTTAAAACACTTCTAAGATATCAACCACCTCTACCACAACCAAAAGAGGTCTCAGACCCAACAATTTAAAATAACCTTATAATTTAAGTATGGTAATCAGAGTCGCTACTCCTATTACAGAAATTTTTAAACTTTAAGAAAGGGAACTTCCACAAAATGGAAGTCATGCCTACAAGATCCGGGAACGGAAAATGGATGCTATGCCTCGACGTGTTTGGCTCGACCTCCACCAAGCTATTACCTGGGGGAACAATTTAAGACAAAAACAAGAAAACAGTGAGATAGGCTCAGTGAGTGGACTGTTAAATGGAAATGAAAATCAAAGATTAAATATCTTTTCAGAAAAACCCTTTATACACACGTTTAACTCTAAAACCTCGCGATGCCCTTTTTGAAATCCCCCAATTTAAAATCATTTCGCAAAACCTTTAAAACAAATGGATGTAATAAGTAAATAATTAATATAAATCAAACCGAGTATGCTCAACATGTCATGAAATTTAAATAAATCACAATTGTACAAAACTTTGTAAATTTCAAGTAAATTCATAAAAAAAAAACTTAGTAATAGCAACTCACATCGAATCAGTTACCCGGAGAATCTGTCATTCATGCGCAGAGCCGAGGATCTGTCATACGCATGCAGAGCCAGAATATCTGTCATACATGTGCAGAGCCTTTGCACTATCATACACATGCAGAGCCCATAATTATCATACGTGCACGCAGAGGGAATAACTGAGACCACTGTCATACACTGCCGAGTAAACTCTAGGCGAGTGCAGAGCTGGTCTAATAAAGAGAAGGGTACTGACAATGGTGGTTTGAAAACCATTTCCGATAACCAAACAAAATCTCTTTTTTCACCAATAGAAGATATCTTTATAGCATTCTCAAAACTTTAAATCCTCAAACTAAAATATATAAGCACAACTAGTAAAATAGTCTTTAATAAATCTCATTCAAAACACATAAAACCAATCAAAACTTGACCATAGGCTAAAATATGAAATAATCCGTGCGTATCCTTCTAAACTTTCTTTAACAAAATCAAATTCATCAAATATGCATTTGTTCAACTCAAAATATCTAAATTCATAAATTCATGAAACTTTGAATACAAAAACCATAAATCTGAATTTAAACTTAGGAAAGAAGAATTTAAAAGCCAAATTTTAACTCAAAAATCCTTCAGCTTAAATTCAAACTCAATATAGCCAAGTAATAGAATTTAATCATCAACATACATTTCAGAAAAATTAAAAGTTAGTCCACTCACAGAGATAGCCCTAGCTTCGATCCTCCACTGGATCGTCACGAGCCACAACCATGTCGCCTAGAATAAACAATAAAACCATAGATTAGCCTTGGTTCTACGACATTTAAAGGATGTGTGTGTGGAGTCTAACGTCCCATTCAACTTCGTTCCTACGCGATTAGTTTACGATCTACACGAATTGACCAATAACACTTCCACAAATGCCCTTAAGGTTTCCCGGTTCAGCCTAACCAAGAACATCCTAACCAAGATCAATAACCAACTCAGTTTTAGTACCCAATTAGCACTAGATAATTTACATGAAAGCCGGGTGGTCAGAACCCCCGCTGTCGCCGTTCAAAGTGGCGGCACCAAACTAGATTTGTGCTTGCGATCGTGGGAAGCAATTTGTCTCTTCATTTGTTACTATTCTTAACTAGATAAGGCTTATTTTTCAATCATCTATCTCTCTCATATTCCTCTATTTGCATTTGGTGGGTGTGTGTTTGTTGTGGTGAATGTGATCCTCAGTTGGGTGATTGGGTTTGTTGATCTTCTTTTTGTTGTAGATTTTCTTTTTGACTTGCATTTTCAATGTGTTTCTTGATCTTTTTTTTGTTTTCTTTTTGGTAAATATAATAATGTCACTAACAAATTAATTGGATTGTGTGTGAAATTTTTATTTTTTTGTGACAGTTTTTTATGTGATGAGTGTTGATTTTGTTGGTTTTCGACTAATCATAATAAGTCTTGACAAAAGTTGTTGGTTTGGCTTGCTCTGTGCTCTGTTTTATAGAGGGGGATTGAATTATGTTAGGTTTTCTGGGGTTCTTTTGTTCTCTAAATGGGTTTATTGGGTTGGTGTAAGACCCCGTATTTTTCAAAGAGTTATTTTAAATATTTTGAGAATTTATTTTGATTATTTTGGGAATTTATTTGGAATTTAATTTAATTTTAAATTTTTGTTTTAAATTGGGCTTGACCCGAAAGTTGACTTTTTATTCTTTTGAGCTTGTGGTTTTGACTTTGGGCACGTTGGATAGGTTTCGAATCCACGAGTTCGTAGACACAATGCACGCGTCAATCCGAGTTACAGTTTGAAAGTTACGGACTTTTGAAGTGAGTGGTAAACTTGTAATTTTTACAAAAGTGAGTTTTAAAAACAAAAAAAAAAAATCAGATTTTTTTTTTGGGATCCCATTTTTTTTTTCTCTCTCTCTCTTTCTCTCTCTCTCTCCCCGGTTCTCTTTCCCCGTGATCTCTCTCTCTTCGATCCTCGGTCATCCAGCGTCGGATTTCAGTGATCCGACCGGTGTTGGACTCATCTCCACGCCGCCAACCTTCTAATGAGGTCCGATCAGCCAATCAAGTCGCGACGGCGGCACAGCGACGCGGTTTATGAACAAAACTCTCCGGCGGCGACTCGACTTTTTCGGTAGATTCGAAGGAGGCGACTACCTAGGTTTTCTTCCCCAGGCCCCGGCGAGTTCAGCCGTGCCACCCCTTGCTCCGGCGACCATTCTCGACGAAGAAACGACGCAGAACAAGGCTGACGGTCTCTCCGGAGATCTGCTTTTTCCGGCCAAGATGTGACACCAGACCTACTGGGCATTATTCCCCTCGTCATGGTGAGTCCAGCCATGGTCTCCGTTCGTCCAGAGGATGCTCCACGATGGAGCAATGAGTTCGGGAAGCCAAGCCAGTCGTCGGCTTCTGCCACTATTTCCGGCAACTTTTGATCGTCGACCCAGTTATAAGAATTGATCCTCGAGGTTCGTGCTGCCGCTGCCACCATCGGAACCACCACTTCTGGTGGCGGGTTAGTGGTCGTTTGACCTAATTTCGCCCAATTGAGGTCCAAGGAACTCTTCTAGTTCCTTTTGGTACACGGGCTCGGGAAATCTTATTCTCGATGCCGTTATGTTGTCAGATTTGATATCCGAGTAATGGCACCGTGAAGGGCATTTCGGTCATTTCACGTGTTTGCACTATGAGTGAAACTTATCTGGTTATATTGTTGAGTACCGTGGTTGAATTGTCTGTTTTTGTGTGATTTGTTGCTTTATGTTAGAGGAAGCTAAGTGTAGGATTTGAATCATGAGAATGTAGTGACGAGGATTTGAGGCTAGGGAATTAATTAGGAATTATAGAGTTGCCTGAGAATAATTGCTGGATTAGAGAAGAAATGCTTATTGTCAAGGATTAATGAAAAATGATTAGGCAATTATCTTACAGCATAATCAAGTTACTTATTGAGGAAGTATTTGGTATGATTTGAGTGGTAAACAAGTGAGGGGTCATGAGCGGAAATCAATTTCGAAAGGGATTCGACATAGCTCGAAGTAAACTGAGAGTAAACTTTGAGTGATAATTAAGTGGCTGACAATCTTATAGCTGATTTCTCATGTCGAATGGTTTTGTGGGTGGAGAGTACATGTTTAAATTAGATTTTAATAAATACTTTGGAAGCTATAACGTTATTTATGGGTGTAGCTTCTTGGTTATTAAATTAAGTGGTGATTTTGGTTTTGAACCTATGATTTAAGTATAAATCTTCTCACAAGCATGTGTTGATGATGTTGCGTACGTGGTGATGAATTTGAATATGCAAGAGGCATTATATTGTGAAACAAGGATAGTTATGAGATAGTTTTGAGAACGTTGTGTTAGAGTTTGTGCGAGGATACCTGCCTGCTCGTGCATTGATTTGCTCTGCACGAGAAGTCTCGTGCATAGATTCGCTCTGCACGAGAAGTGGCGAGCATCCCGGCCTGCCCGTGCATTGATTCGCTCTACGCGAGAAATGGCAAGCATTTCTGCCTGCTCGTGCATCGATTCGCTCTGCACGGGAAGTGGCTAGTCTACTCACCTGCCTGCTCGTGCATCAATTCGCTCTGCACGAGAAGTGGCGAGCATTCCTGCCTGCTCGTGCATCGATTCGCTCTGCACGGGAAGTGACAAGCTTATCTGCCTGCTCGTGCCTATGCACGAGATGTGGCGAGCTTAGTTATCTCAGTATATGACCAGCAGTTCCCCGGGTACTAGTGTGGCGTGAGGTTTTAGTTGTGGAGTATTAATTGTTCTTTAGAGGTTGATTTACAGTTTTGAGATGATTTAAAAATGAATTTGAGAAAAGATTTTAAAATTGGGGGATTTCAAAGAGCGATGTGAGTGAAATTAGATAGATGATTGTTTGTATTTGTGTGCTGGTATTGCATTTGTTTGCTAGGATTTGGTTTGGCTAGGACTTGGTAAAATCTAGGCTTGAATCCTTGAGAATGGAAATGAAATGATGATGATTATGCTTCGAGGTGATTAAATTAAGACGAGAATGATTTGAGGTTGAGGTTAATAGTTGATGACTAAGCATTTGATTTGTGGAATTGATTTATTTTTATTGGTGGATTTTATGTGAATTGAGGAATTATGATTTTCTTGACGTTTAGATTATTGGTGATTGAAATATTTTTGTGGATTGTAATTTGTGATTGAGAAAGTATGGATTTATGAGGATTGTTAGGTCTTTTCACTCATACGAGCTCTAGTGAGCTTACCGGGTTGTTTGTTTGAATGACTCGGTGTACCATGGATATGGTGCAGTGTAGTTGTTTGTGTTTTACAAGTTAAGCAGGCTGAGGAGGCAGTGAAGAGAAGTCGAGGCAGTGGGACTTAACGAGTTTTATTTAATTGTTTTTTTACACAATGTTTTTGTTTAAATGTTTTTGGAAAAATTGTATTTATTTATGTTTATGTGCATGGGTCAAAAGAAAGAGAAAACATATTTAAAAGGTTGATGTTTTAGTGTTTTATGGGCCCGAGGACCGGGGCATTACAGTTGGTAATAGGCAAACCAAGTGCTTTTTGTAATAAGGAAATTGATAGCTTATTTATATTTGATATCTAACAAATATTATTAAATCATAAGTCGTGTGAAAGGGGGGGTGGGGTTGGGGGTGCTTAACTTTTAAGCCACCATGTTACCATAATTTGATCACAATTTGTTTGGATAATCAAAATCTGTTTGGTCATGCAAGGTTTGACAAAAGGAAAAAAAAAAAAAAAGTGTTTTGAAGTGAACTAGATAGAAGATTAGCTCTGATTGACTCCACTTGTATGCAAATCCAGTTACTGTTAAAATTCTAATGAGAAGTTACATTACTAGAGCAGCAACATCATTAACATTTTGATTGTTTTACATAATTTGAATGAACAGTTTCACAATGATAATTTTAACCTCTGAAATCTTGAGTGGGCAGTGTTACATAATTTTAACCTCTGAAATCTTCATGAAGTGTCTTTTTTCTTGTCTTTTTTATTTCTTTCAATCTGATGCATAAGAGGGGTAGATTATCTGAGAGAACTCTGGTAACAGAGCGGGACCATGGCTCAGATATTTCAATTGGTATAGAAATAGGTGTAAAAAATATCTGTGATATTGCTTCTAGCAGTATGACAGATATTGGGTTGTGTGGAAATATGGTGGTCTTAGTGGATTTCTTATTTTTTGGGTTATGTGGATTTATTTTTGTCTCCAAATGGGAAAAAACCAAGGGCTCATTTGTTAAAGAGAGGTGTATGAATAAGAATTTCAGTTAGAGAAGAAGAGAAGAAAAAAGGGCATGTCATTAAATTTCATTGCAATTTTATGTTTTTTTGGTTGTTGTTGTGCTTAAATTTCTTGGTTGATAGTATCTCTACATTATAATAAGCAATTTTGACACTTTTGACCAAAAAAATGGTATACCTTGCAGGTTATGCTGTCTTGCTTTTGCTGCAGTTGTGCTAAAATTGCTTCATCTGTGTATTTTAGCGTGTTGAGCAAGAGGTTAGTTTCTATTTAATACGTTTTAAGTATCTTTTTTTTTTTAATGTAATTAGAATATGCATATGCTCTGCTTTTTTAAATAGTATAACACTTGGACATTTTATTTGGCCAATTACCTGTGTGCAAGGTGTTAAATTTCGATTTTTTGAGGTTTCAAAATTTTTACACAAGTTCGTTAATTTTTCGCCAATATTTCGTTGAAATTTTTGAATTTCACGAAATTTCGCTCAGTAATACAAACCCAGCCATTTTTCTGTGTCTTCTCCTTGCTGGCACGTGATCGAACCACCAACTTCGGCTGCATCTTAGCGGAATAAGACCACCTACGTGATTGGGGACGGAGGAGAGAGAAGAGATCGGGGAAGGAGAGAAGGAAGAGAGGGAGATCGAGGAAGAAGGAAGGAGGTTGGAACATATCGGGCAGGGAGAAAGAATTGATGACAGTGGGCTGAGACTTGGGAGAGAGAATTGATGACAGGGAAGACTGAAAGAGGAGAGAGTCACGAGAGGAAAAAGGAAAGAAACAAAAGAAAAAGAAAAAGAAAAAGAAGGAAAAATAAAAAAAGAAAGAAAAGAGAGAGTCATGGGCCTTAATCACTCACTGTCCAAGTTGTACAAGTAGAAAGGAGTCAAAGGACTCATTAATACAGAATCAATCTATATACCTTTTATTTTCAAAAAACTTTGCATCCAAATGACAAAAAAAAAAACTTTGCTTCCACTGTGAACTAACAATTTATGGAAAACTAAAAAACTAATACCTTAATTGTTAAAATAAATACAAGTTGAATATTGAAGCCCAATAGTTCGAAAAGTCAAAAAACGGGTCAAACTAATTTAAAACAAAAATTATAAAATTAACCAAAAATATTTTATTTCTCAAATAAATTTTCAAAATATTTAAAATATTTTTTAAAATAAAACTTGAAAAAATACGGGGTCTCACAATCTATCCTCCTTAAAAGAATTTCGTTCTTGAAATTCCTAAAGAAAGTAATAATTGAACAACTTCAAACAAGCACAACAACCATAATCTAAAGCTCTGAAAAGTTCTTTTCATTTATAAAAAATTGGAAATAAATTACACAAGCTCTGAGGTGTTTGTTCAATCAAATTTATCTAATTATTAATTAGTGAACTATTTTTTCAACAGTATTTGCCTCCAGCGCATATTATATTTATCTTATATTACATGATACTACTATATAATTTGGTTTTTTCAATATTTTTTATCAATGTAGTAGATAATATGTTAAATAAACATATGATAAAGTTTCATTCAAAATTTTCGTATTTTAATAGCAATTTCTGTCGTTTCCGTCTAATTTCTGTCGAAATTTAAAAATCATTGAAATTTCCATCAAAATTTCCTCGAAACCTGAAATTTTATTCCTTGCTTGTGTGTATGTATATATATATTTTTTTTTTCCAGTTAATCATTGGTTGAGAAATTTTTCTTTCAATCTGATGTGTAAGAGGGGTAGGTTGTTTGAGAGAACTTTGGTAACAAAGGGGGACCAAAGGTCAGATATTTCAATTGGTATAGAAATATGTGTCAAAAATATCTGTAATATTGCTTCTATTAGTGGGTGGAAACAAAAAATGCAAGTCAAAATAAAAGACAAAAATATATTGAAAATAGATTACAAAGCCCTGATAAGATCACATTAGATCAAGTGGACCCTCACTGTGACAGTTTGAGCTGTGATCAAAGTCATTTTAATTCTGCTATTGGAGTTTTCGTTCTCTCATTTACTTCAAATCAAACCAATAGGGGTCAAACATTTCATCATAGGAAAAGACAGAGTAAGTCTTTTTCTTTGTTGAAATTTTATTTCAAATTTTCACATTGTTATTTTGGAACAAACAAATTGCAATTTTTTTAATGCACTTTTTCTCTATTTAGGAATAATCAATGAATATGTGGATTTTGGTGATAAGAGTTATAAGTGCATTTACTGTAATGCACTTTTTTGTATGGCTAGGTCGGTTTGACCGAAAAATCGAGATCGGACCTGAAACCGGCCCAACCGATGCCAAGAATAATCATACCGAAGAGAAATCGAACTGAAATATCGGTTTGCCAACCGAACCGGTGTGTTCAGTTTTGGTTTCGGTTCTAAAACCCCAGAACTGCCAATTTACTGAACCAGACCGAGTATATATAACATTTAATTTAAATATTACATTTTTATACTCTAAAATACCTTTCTTTATCCTAAAATACCTAAAAGCTAATTAAAAATATCCTAAACCCTAATATTATACCATATCCTAAACAATTTATACCATAAAACTATAAACTAAATTCTAAACCCTATATCCTATACCCTAAACCTTAAACCCTAGTATGTATTTTAAAAATTTAAATCCTATACCCTAAGACTATCATTCATACTTTCATAATTGGTATATAACTATAGAAATGTTTAGCAAATGGTATAATATTAGGGTTTAAGGTATTTTTAATTAGTTTTTAGGTCCTACATAAGATATGGTATATCACTATATATTATACCCTATATAGTATATGCTATTCCCCATATAACTATAAACTAAATTCTAAACCCTATATCCTATACCTTAAACCCTAAATCCTATTGTGTATTAATTTAGGGTATAATATATAGAGTATAATAGTATAGAGTATAGAGTTTATAGTTTAGAAATGTATAAAAAGCTATATTAGGGTATATAAATGTATTATATAAATTATATAAAAAATCCAAACCCCAAACCAAACCCTAATGTCTAAATTACTATAAAAATCTAAAATGAAACCCTAACCTAAATCCTTTATAGTCCTAATCGAAACCCCAAACCTCAAACCCCAAAACTCCAAACCCCAAACTCCAAACACCAAACACCAAATCCCCAACCCCAAATACAATAGGGTTTAGGGTATTTTTAATGAATTTTTATATGAAATATATTATATAAATTGTAAAACATATAGGTTTATATATAGAATAATGCTATATTTACCACATTCTTATACCATATTTTTATACCATCTCACGTGTCATTATTTAATTGGACAAAGTTTTTCTTTTTCTTTTTGAGTTTTTATTTTTATTTTTTAGTGTCCAATGTATGAATGTCATGTAAGTTGCCATATATATGAAACATTTCCTTATTAAACCAATATAGTTTTATACTTTATATATGAAGCATTTCCTTAAACTAATTAATTGACATGACCGCCTCCGGATTCCACCCTGGAACCCGGAGAGATCCTGTGGGAATCCAAAATCAAGAAAAATCTTACCGAAAATTCGGCAGAACCTCCCCTAAAAATGGACTAACCTAGAAATTTCAAAACCTATTAAAAAGCACTTCTAATCATCAACCACCTCTACCACAACCAAATAGGGTCTCAGACCCAACAATTTCACAGAAATCCAACTTAAAATTGTAAAGTAGTTATCAGAGCTTCTATTCTATTACAAGGAATTTCTACAAAAAAAATAAATAAATAAATGGTGCCTACAGGGTCCGACTAGGGAGATGGATGTAACTGCCTCGACGTTATTGGCTCGACCTCCACCAAAGCTACTACCTGGGGGGACAATTTAAGATAAACAAGAAAAACTGTGAGATAACTCAGTGAGTGGACAGTTTAATAAAAACGAAAACAAAAGTAAAATTCTTATTTTCAGAAAATCCTCCAAAAACCACGTTTAGCTCTAAAACCTCACATCACTCTTTGAAATCCCCCAGTTTTAAAATCATTTTCAAGCTTAAGAGTATTATGAAATCAATGGAACTCAGGAAAATAATAACTCAAAACACATTTCTCAATAACCAACCATCTGAATTAACAAAGTCAAAAAAATAATAAGATCGAAATCATTATAAAACTCGAAAGGTATTTCTCACTTAAAATCCATACTTGAACTCTGAAGATACCAATTTCATTTTCCACCATGCTATAAACCCTGAATAGTCCTGGCCATACACCTGTGCGGAATTCCTGTATCGCACAGGCAGGCAATATCCTGGCCATACACACGCGTGGAGTAAATCCAACAAGTGTAGGCAATATCCTGGCCATACACACGCGTGGAGTGAAATCCAACATGTGCAGGCAATATCCTGGCCATACACACGTGCGAATAAAATCAGCACGTGCAGGCAATATCCTGGCCATACACACGTGCGAATAAAATCAGCACGTGCAGGCAATCCTGGTCATACGTGCACGCAGAGCAGCCCCCAAAGGGCGAAGCATCCCGACACACGGCCCAAAGCCTATATGTGTGCCGTGATGGGTCCCAAAGACCTATTTATCTGATAACCTCGAGGGTACTGCAAGGGTGGTTTGAAAACCAATAACAACTTACAAACACATAATCCAAATCTCAAATCCTTTCATTTTTCTTCCAAAACTCTTCTTAACAAAACCAAACTCATCAAAATACATTTCCTTAAATTGTAATATCTCATAACAATTATAAATAAACTTTGAGACGAAGAATACGAAATATAAACGATCTTTCCATAGCCAAGTTGAAATTAAATATGCCATTCCAAATCATAGTACGTTCTAATATAAATTCATATATGAAAGCACGCTAAAATATTTCTTGATCGTGAAATTTGTGAAATCCAAGATAAGTGTATTTAGTTAATATAAATGATTATTTGATAGACATTTAAAATTTAAAACTCAAAATGAATTCAAGTTAAGCCAAGGAAATTGAAACCACATAAAAACATAAATTATTAAAATTCAAGGTCCACTCACAGAGATAGCCTTAGCTTCGATCCTCCGCCGGATCGTCACGAGTCACAGCCGTGTCGCCTATAGAATAAACAATCAACGAAATATCATTAGTTCCGACTTAAGATACTTAAATGTAAATGTGTGCTCAACTTAACGTCACACCCGACTCTCACTTCTAAAACTGAACTCAACTTAAAAGGAATAAGAACAAGGTTTATTTCGGTCGGAAAGCTCGTCTTAGAGTCATTTCGACATCGGTAAAGTCTCACATTTTCGCCTCAAACAAACCTCGGCTTTCTCTAACAACACTCAACGCAGCCAATATCAAAAACTCACTCAACAAATGCCCAAAATAGCCCTTAATTCACGAATGGCAGTGGGGGGTTCGGAATCACTGTGGGTGCCGCCCAAGGTGGCTGCCCCAACTCCAAATTTAACCAATTAGATTTAATTTTGACCAAACCCACAAATTTTCTCAATCCTAGACAACTATTGAGTCTCCTAGGGACGAAATTTGTCCTAGACAACACCATAAAAGCCCCCAAATTCGAAAACCCAGGCTAACCCGAAATGGCATCAAACCCCAGAATTTACAAATTCCCAATCACTCGAAATTGAACAACATAAGTTTAGGAAAATGAAAACCCAATGGATAGGGAAGAAATCTCACCAACAATAAGGATGAAAGGGGCTGGGATTTGGCCGGAATCCGGCGAGACAGAGGGATGTCTCTAGCGTCGTTAATGTGCGCGTGGGTGTAACGACCCGACCCAAAGTTGACTTTTAAAAATAATGGACTTTCGTTTTTGACTTTGGGCACGTTGGAAAGGTCTCGAGTCCACGAGTTCGTAGACACGCGGCACGCGTAAATCGGAGCTACGATTTGAAAGATACGAGCATTTGAAGGAAAGGGCAATTTTGTAATTTTGTAGGAGTGGGTTTTAAATACCCAAAATCCAGAAATTTCTGGACATTCTCTCTCCTCTCTCCCCGATCCTCCCCTTCTCCCGCGTGCCTCACTCTCTCACTCTCGCCGCCACCGCCACCGGCGCGTGTAGGCGCGTGCGGCGCCGACTGGGATTGGGCTTTGGCTCCCCGCCATCGCCGTCCCTCCCTCCTCCTTCCCCTTGCTCCGGCAACCATCGTCGACGGAGAAATGCGCGAGACAGAGAAGTTGTCCTCGCCGGCGATCTGTGTTTTCCGACGGAGTTGCGGCGCCGGACCACCTGGGTTCTCTTCCCCAGGCCACGGCGAGTCTTCCCATGCCCTTCCCTCACGCCGGTAACGCTCCACGACGATGATTCGACGCCACAAGGGATGCGGCTGCACCACCACGATTTCACTGTTCCGGCAGAAATTGGATGGCCGGACCTACTGGGCTTTGTTCCCCTCGTCGTGGTGAGTTCAACCATGGTCTCCGTTCGTCCATACGAGGCTCCACGACGGAGCAATGAGCTCGGGAAGCCAAGCCAGCCGTCGGCTTCCGCCGCCGATTTCGGCCATTTCCGGCGAGATTTGGCCGTCGGTCCAGTTGTCAAAAATGATCTTCGAGGTACGGGCTATCTTTCCCCTAAGGTGTGTTTTCCCAATTTTGAGAAATTGAAAATTTGATTTTTAGGGTGTTTGTTATATTTCGAATTTCTTGAAATTGGACTTGAATTTGAGTGGATTTTGTGCAATTGAAGGTTTTATTATGCAATTATGATTAATTGGAGTTGAATTTGAGTATTTCTAGGTTTGTGCCGCCGCTGCCACCGTCTGCCCCGCCCCTCGTGGCGGCGGGTTGGATGGTTTCTTGTATTTTTTCCACTTCCTTAGAGTTCTAGTAGCTTAATTTTAGGTTCGGTGACTATCTGGGGTTATTTTTGTGTGTTGTTAATGGCCGGGCAGCCACCGTGTGTGGTGGTTGGCCGCTTGTTCGGTTGTTTGACAGCTAGTTAAAGAATCTATTGTATATTGTTGGTTGTCTGGTCTTAACAGGTACATGGGCTCGGGAAATCTTATCCCCGATGCCGTTATGCTGCCGGATTTGGTATCCGAGCAATGGCACCGTGAAGGGTATTTCGGTCTTTTACGTAGTTAAATTGTGAGTGAAACGTATCAGACTTTCAATGTAGAATACAGTTAATAAATCGTCGGTTTTGTGTGATTTGATGCTTTATGTTAGAGGAAGCCAAGTATAGGGTTCAGATCATGAGAAGGAATTGACGGAAATTGAGACTAAAGGATTAAGTGAGGATTAAGCAATTATCATGCAATAGACTTTGAGTAGGAATGACAAACAAGTGAGGAAGGGGTCGTGAGTAGGAATTAATTTCGGAAAGGTTTCAGTATAGTTCAGGGTAAACTGTGAGTGGATCCTTGGTTTTCGAAATGTTTTGTACATTTTATAATTTAACTCTTTTCTTGATTTATTTGAGTATGGAAAGTTTTAAATTTCAGTTTTTATCTGGAGGATAGTCTTAAGAGGTGGTTGATTGAGATGTACAGAAGCGGTTTCAAACCGCCATACTAGTACCCCCCTTCAGCAGGTATATATTGCTCTGCACTCGCCTAGAGACGACTCGGCGGTGTACGACCAGCACGCAGGTATATATTGCTCTGCACTCGCCTAGAGATGACTCGGCAGTGTACGACCAGCACTCGCTCTGCACTTGCCTAGTTGGCAGTGTACGACCAGCATTCGCTCTGCACTTGCCTAGTTGGCGGTGTATGACCAGCATGACATTTGCTCTGCACTTGCCTAGGTTGCAGTGTACGACCAGCACTCGCTCTGCACTTGCCTAACCGGCGGTGTATGACCAGCATCACAGCAGGTATAGATTTGCTCTGCACTTGCCTAGAGATGACTCGGCGGTGTATGACCAGCACAGGTACATAATTGCTCTGCACTCGCCTAGAGATGACTCGGCGGTGTATGACCAGCACAGGTACATAATTGTGCTCTGCACTTGCCTAGAGATGACTCGGCAGTGTATGACCAGCAGTTTCCCGGGTACTAGTGTGGCGTGAGATTTCAGTTTGTGGGGCATTTTGAGAAATGAAATTACATCAGTAAATATTTTAATGACAGTTTCAGTAGAGCTTTGTGTTTTTATTTCAGTTATTTTAACAGTTTTACAACTTGAAAATACTATTTATTCTTCAGAGTTCGAATCACAATTTTGAGATGACTTAAAAATGGATTTGAAAGAAGAGATGGATTTGAGAAATAGTTTTAAAGTTGGAGGGTTTCAAAGAGCGACGTGAGTGAGATTAGGAGGATTTCAAAGAGCGTCGTGAGTGAAATTAGATAAATGTTTGTTTATACCGTGTATTGTATGGCTTTTGTTCGTTAGGACTTGGGCTGGTTAGAACTTGGTAAGGTTTAGGCTTGAAGCTTGAGAAGGGAAGCGAGGGTGATTATGTCGTGAGGTTATTAATTAGGATGTGAATGTTTGAGGTTGATGTTGAGGTTGATAGTAACGATTAGGAAATTGATTTGCAAGAATGTTTTATTATTATTATTGATGAGATTTAATGTGCATATGAGGAGTTTTTTTTGATTATCTTGGTGCTTGGATGATTGGTGGTGGAATGTTTTGTGATTAAGTAATTATGGATATTTTGCGGATTGTTTTTGAGTTTGGGGATCGAGAAAATTATTGAGGACAATTATTATGTCATTTCACTCATACGAGCTCTAGTGAGCTTACCGGATTGTTGTATAACCCGGTACGCCATGGATGTGGTGTAGGATGATGTTTGCAGGTTGAGCAGGCTGAGGAAGCAGTGGGGAGAAGACGAGGCAGTGGGACCCAGAGAGATTTGTTTAATTGTTTTTACTCAGTGGTTTGTTTAAAATGTTTTGACAGAATTATATTTACTTATGTTGTTGTGCATGGCTCAAAAGTAAGAGAAAACAGATTTAACAGTTTGATGTTCAGTATTTTCATAGGCCGAGGTTCGGGGCGTTTCAAATGGTATCAGAGCTAGACCCGGCCGGAAGTGTGTGGATTGCAAGACCCAGGGACCAAGACCCTGAGTGGGCGGCTGCGCGAGGCAGTGGCGAGCTACCAGGTGAGGAGAAGTGAGTGATCCCACACTGCCCGGGTGAGAATTGGTGATGTTACTGAAGGTTTGAGAAAATCAGTTGAGAAATCAGTTTGAGAAAACCAGTTCAGAAAATGTTTGTGAAAGCCAGTTTGAGAAAGAAAATGATTTTCAAGTGATTTCAGAAAAGTATTTTATTTGAGCCATGAAAATGTTTGAGAAAGTTTTGAGAAATGTCCCCTGCACTGCCATCGCCTCTCTGCTCCTCAGCAAGTTCAGGAAAGTTGGAAGTTTGAGACTTAGTATGAGGTTTGAAGTTAGAAAAATTGGAAGGTTGAGTAAGTTTATTAATAAGAGATCAGAGGGTCAATCAGAGTGGCGCAGCGGAAGCATGGTGAGACTTAAACAAATCACGTTGGCACGTGGTCAATAGAGGGATCAGCGAGGTCGATAGGAGGTACGAGTTTGGGCATCACTTGTCTGTTAGGATATATGCTAAATTTCGAGGACGAAATTTTTGTAAGGGGGGAAGGTTGTAACGACCCGACCCAAAGTTGACTTTTAAAAATAATGGACTTTCGTTTTTGACTTTGGGCACGTTGGAAAGGTCTCGAGTCCACGAGTTCGTAGACACGCGGCACGCGTAAATCGGAGCTACGATTTGAAAGATACGAGCATTTGAAGGAAGGGGCAATTTTGTAATTTTGTAGGAGTGGGTTTTAAATACCCAAAATCCAGAAATTTCTGGACATTCTCTCTCCTCTCTCCCCGATCCTCCCCTTCTCCCGCGTGCCTCACTCTCTCACTCTCGCCGCCACCGCCACCGGCGCGTGTAGGCGCGTGCGGCGCCGACTGGGATTGGGCTTTGGCTCCCCGCCATCGCCGTCCCTCCCTCCTCCTTCCCCTTGCTCCGGCAACCATCGTCGACGGAGAAATGCGCGAGACAGAGAAGTTGTCCTCGCCGGCGATCTGTGTTTTCCGACGGAGTTGCGGCGCCGGACCACCTGGGTTCTCTTCCCCAGGCCACGGCGAGTCTTCCCATGCCCTTCCCTCACGCCGGTAACGCTCCACGACGATGATTCGACGCCACAAGGGATGCGGCTGCACCACCACGATTTCACTGTTCCGGCAGAAATTGGATGGCCGGACCTACTGGGCTTTGTTCCCCTCGTCGTGGTGAGTTCAACCATGGTCTCCGTTCGTCCATACGAGGCTCCACGACGGAGCAATGAGCTCGGGAAGCCAAGCCAGCCGTCGGCTTCCGCCGCCGATTTCGGCCATTTCCGGCGAGATTTGGCCGTCGGTCCAGTTGTCAAAAATGATCTTCGAGGTACGGGCTATCTTTCCCCTAAGGTGTGTTTTCCCAATTTTGAGAAATTGAAAATTTGATTTTTAGGGTGTTTGTTATATTTCGAATTTCTTGAAATTGGACTTGAATTTGAGTGGATTTTGTGCAATTGAAGGTTTTATTATGCAATTATGATTAATTGGAGTTGAATTTGAGTATTTCTAGGTTTGTGCCGCCGCTGCCACCGTCTGCCCCGCCCCTCGTGGCGGCGGGTTGGATGGGTTCTTGTATTTTTTCCACTTCCTTAGAGTTCTAGTAGCTTAATTTTAGGTTCGGTGACTATCTGGGGTTATTTTTGTGTGTTGTTAATGGCCGGGCAGCCACCGTGTGTGGTGGTTGGCCGCTTGTTCGGTTGTTTGACAGCTAGTTAAAGAATCTATTGTATATTGTTGGTTGTCTGGTCTTAACAGGTACATGGGCTCGGGAAATCTTATCCCCGATGCCGTTATGCTGCCGGATTTGGTATCCGAGCAATGGCACCGTGAAGGGTATTTCGGTCTTTTACGTAGTTAAATTGTGAGTGAAACGTATCAGACTTTCAATGTAGAATACCGTTAATAAATCGTCGGTTTTGTGTGATTTGATGCTTTATGTTAGAGGAAGCCAAGTATAGGGTTCAGATCATGAGAAGGAATTGACGGAAATTGAGACTAAAGGATTAAGTGAGGATTAAGCAATTATCATGCAATAGACTTTGAGTAGGAATGACAAACAAGTGAGGAAGGGGTCGTGAGTAGGAATTAATTTCGGAAAGGTTTCAGTATAGTTCAGGGTAAACTGTGAGTGGATCCTTGGTTTTCGAAATGTTTTGTACATTTTATAATTTAACTCTTTTCTTGATTTATTTGAGTATGGAAAGTTTTAAATTTCAGTTTTTATCTGGAGGATAGTCTTAAGAGGTGGTTGATTGAGATGTACAGAAGCGGTTTCAAACCGCCATACTAGTACCCCCCTTCAGCAGGTATATATTGCTCTGCACTCGCCTAGAGACGACTCGGCGGTGTACGACCAGCACGCAGGTATATATTGCTCTGCACTCGCCTAGAGATGACTCGGCAGTGTACGACCAGCACTCGCTCTGCACTTGCCTAGTTGGCAGTGTACGACCAGCACTTGCTCTGCACTTGCCTAGTTGGCAGTGTACGACCAGCATTCGCTCTGCACTTGCCTAGTTGGCGGTGTATGACCAGCATGACATTTGCTCTGCACTTGCCTAGGTTGCAGTGTACGACCAGCACTCGCTCTGCACTTGCCTAACCGGCGGTGTATGACCAGCATCACAGCAGGTATAGATTTGCTCTGCACTCGCCTAGAGATGACTCGGCGGTGTATGACCAGCACAGGTACATAATTGCTCTGCACTCGCCTAGAGATGACTCGGCGGTGTATGACCAGCACAGGTACATAATTGTGCTCTGCACTTGCCTAGAGATGACTCGGCAGTGTATGACCAGCAGTTTCCCGGGTACTAGTGTGGCGTGAGATTTCAGTTTGTGGGGCATTTTGAGAAATGAAATTACATCAGTAAATATTTTAATGACAGTTTCAGTAGAGCTTTGTGTTTTTATTTCAGTTATTTTAACAGTTTTACAACTTGAAAATACTATTTATTCTTCAGAGTTCGAATCACAGTTTTGAGATGACTTAAAAATGGATTTGAAAGAAGAGATGGATTTGAGAAATAGTTTTAAAGTTGGAGGGTTTCAAAGAGCGACGTGAGTGAGATTAGGAGGATTTCAAAGAGCGTCGTGAGTGAAATTAGATAAATGTTTGTTTATACCGTGTATTGTATGGCTTTTGTTCGTTAGGACTTGGGCTGGTTAGAACTTGGTAAGGTTTAGGCTTGAAGCTTGAGAAGGGAAGCGAGGGTGATTATGTCGTGAGGTTATTAATTAGGATGTGAATGTTTGAGGTTGATGTTGAGGTTGATAGTAACGATTAGGAAATTGATTTGCAAGAATGTTTTATTATTATTATTGATGAGATTTAATGTGCATATGAGGAGTTTTTTTTGATTATCTTGGTGCTTGGATGATTGGTGGTGGAATGTTTTGTGATTAAGTAATTATGGATATTTTGCGGATTGTTTTTGAGTTTGGGGATCGAGAAAATTATTGAGGACAATTATTATGTCATTTCACTCATACGAGCTCTAGTGAGCTTACCGGATTGTTGTATAACCCGGTACGCCATGGATGTGGTGTAGGATGATGTTTGCAGGTTGAGCAGGCTGAGGAAGCAGTGGGGAGAAGACGAGGCAGTGGGACCCAGAGAGATTTGTTTAATTGTTTTTACTCAGTGGTTTGTTTAAAATGTTTTGACAGAATTATATTTACTTATGTTGTTGTGCATGGCTCAAAAGTAAGAGAAAACAGATTTAACAGTTTGATGTTCAGTATTTTCATAGGCCGAGGTTCGGGGCGTTTCAGTGGGTCTGGGCTGACTGGAGGAGGGCTGAGCTGAGCTGGTCAGCGTCGGGGAAGGCTCGTCGGAGGTTGGCGACTGCGAGAGGAGGCCGGCGACGTGATTTTTCTGGTCATGGTGATGCTGCGCAGTGAGGTGTGCGGGAGAGGGAGAAAACACGGGAAGAGAGAGAAAATAATGAAGAGAGAGAGAGAGAGTGGCCGAGGGAGGGTGGTCGGCGCCTTGGGGGTGCTGGCCGGAAGCAAAGGCCGGCAGGGGTGGCTAGTGGCTGCTGGGTTGTGGGCGCAGGGGAGGGGTGCGGAAGTGGAGAAAACCGAGAGAGAGTGCGGGGAGAGAGAATAAATAAAGGGAGAGAGAATCTTCTAGAGAGAGAGAGAGAGAGACTTCTAGAAAAATCTGATTTTTAAACCCAATTTGTCCATTTTATGAAATTGCCCCTCACTTCAAACGCCCATATCTTTCAAATTGTAACTCGGATCGACGCGTGCTACGTGTCTATAAAATCGTAGGATCGAAACCTATCTAACGGACCCAAAGTCAAAATCAAAAGCCCATTTATTTTAAAAGTCAACTTTGGGTCAAGCCCAAATTAAAACAAAAATAAATAAATCAAAACCCTTTTTATTTTCCAAATAAATCTCAAATCTTTAAAATACAATTCGACATCCTTTAAAAGAAATTTCTTAAAAACATAGTTAAATAAAAATTTAAATTTCTAGTAAAAATTTGGGTCGGGTCGTTACATTAATAACCAATATAGATTTATATAAATAAAAACTTAATAATTTATAATCTTAATTAAACTAATTTATATATGTTTTAGTTTGTTTAATTAAATTTTTAATACCAAAAAGTAAAAAAAATGCAAAAATGCCATATTGGGATTCGAACAGAGCTTACCAATGAAAGCAGCAACGCCTTAACCACTTAACTGCTAAGTCTATATTAACTTATTCTTCCAGTAAAGTTATTTATACATATGTTAGATAATTAATAAATTAATATTAAATACAATTAACATATTAGATTTAAGTTGTTTAAAGCATTTCTTCTTCTTTCTGTTTGCGTGATCTCCTCAGATTTCAGCCGCCTCTCTCTTTCTCTCACTTCTCCTTCTCTCTACGAGCTTGTTTTGGGTTGAATAACTTGAATTGCATGATGAATGAGTTTTGTTTAGTGATGCTTTTCGATTAATCTGCATGCTGTTTTGGATTGATTTTGACATTTTGTTTCGGATTTCAATCTCAAAATTAGGGCTAAAAAATGATTTTGCTTCATATATCTTCTTCAAACTCAGAAGATAGAGCAACTAGAGTAGATCGAATTTTGTGATGCAAATTCCGGTCTTATTTACTCTATTTATGGCTGGGTTCTTCTATTTTGAGCATTAAAGTTTACTATGATTCAATGATCTCTCTCTCTCGGTCAAAGCCCATGACTGAGCCGAGCCGACTGAGTTCTTCGGTTGACTAGTCACTGGTTTACCGATCTTCCGGTCTCGGTCACGATTGCGCTGAAGGCTGATCGAAGGGGTCCAGTTTGGTCTTCGGTTTGGGCTTCTCGGTTTGGTAACCGAACTGAATCCACCCCTACATTTTTGGTTGAAAGAATGTATTAAAAGAAAATCTTAAAAAAAAAAAAAAAAGCCTTTTTTACTCTTTGTTGTCAAGAAGAAAAAATTAAACTTCCAATAGTAAAGCCAAGACCCCCCTTTTTAGACATTTTACTTGATCCTAATAAAGGCCAGACAAGTTTGATGTTCAGAGAGAATATAAGAGCATATAATTTTATGCTTACATCTTTAAAATTAGTGGTCAAGTTTATCATCTAATAAGTTAATTATTACCACCTAAAGGAGAATGCCTAAAATTTTGTCAGCTTTACATTTATGATACCCATAATGAAGTGATTAATCGCCTCAATGCTATTAATTGTAACGACAGAAATGACAATTTGGATGAAAACATTGTTGAAGATCTCATTAAGATGTTGATGAATCAAATGAACTGGTAAAACTTTTCTGCACAATCAGAGACAAATTTGAACAAAATTCTCTTAATCCTATAAGAATCAGAGTCTTGGGTAGAAAACCAAATGATAGTAAACAATATGAACAACCAACATGTGATGAGATTGGTGGTCTGATTGTGGGAGATATAGGTCTTTTTTATTTGAATAGAGATATTATAGTAGAATTCAGAGATGGAGAGTTAAAAAGGATTTCAAAATTACACCTAAAATTTATGTCTTTGCAATATCCAATTCTCTTCCCTTATAGTGAAGATGGTTATAGACCTGTTATCAAATGAAATGATTCTTTCAGAGGTCGTGAGCTCAAAAGAGAAAGGGTACCTATGAGAGCCTTTATAGCTTATCAAATTTAGGACAGAGAACTTGAGTTTAGTACATTGTTAAAGGGAGGGAGGTAGTTTCAACAGTTTTTGGTGGATGCTTATGCAAGACTTGAAGATGATAGATTAGATTATATTTGAAGAAATCAAAAAAATTTAAGAACTGAGATTTACAAAGGCATTTACGATGTAATTTCAAAGGGTGATACTAATGCCGATAATGTGAGACAAAAGGTCATACTGCCAAGCTCATATACTGGAAGTGCTATACATGATCAATAATTATCAGAATGCTATGACAATTTGTAGACATTATGGTAATCATGATTTGTTCATTACCTTTACATGCGATGTGAAGTGGCCTGAAATTTTGAGAGAACTTGATAAAAAACCTGAATACAAAGCGGAAGACAGACCTGATATTTTTTGTAGGATATTTAAAATTAAATTAAATGATATGATTGATTATATCAAATATGGAGAACCTTTTGGGGAAGTTGTAGCAGATGAATATTAAAACCCCATCATTTTTCCTTTGCTAGGTTACTTCCCTTTTTAATGATAATAAAACTTATCAAATTTTTTTTTTCCTCATTGCAAACAGAAATTGTGCAATTGAGTTCCAAAAAAGAGGGTTGCCTCATTGCCATCTATTGATGTGGTTGGAACATGCTTATAAGCGTGTCTCTCCAACATATATAGATTGCATAATTTCTGTCGAATTACCAGACAAGACGGTGGATCCAATTCTTTATGATATTGTGAATCAATTTATGATTCATGGTCCTTATAGAGAGTTGGATTCCAGATCTCCTTGCATGAGAGGATGACAGGACCGCCCCCAGATTCCACCCTGAAACCTGGAGAGGTCCTGCGGGAATCCAAAATCAAGGAAAATCCTACCGAAAATTCGGCAGAATCTCCCCTGAAAATGGACTAACCCAGAAACTTCAAAACCTGTTAAGCACTTCTAACTCTTTCAGCCACCTCTACCACAAGCAAATAAAGGGTCTCGGACCCAACAGATTTCAAAGAAAACCCACTTAAACCTTAGGAGTTGTTATCAGAGCCACTAATCATTTAAAGTAGGTTTTTACAAAAATAAAACATGGCGCCTACAGGGTCCGGGAATGAGAAATGGATGCTATGCCTCGACGCGTTTGGCTCGACCTCCACCAAAGCTACAACCTGGGGGGAACAATTTGAACAAAAATAGGAAAATGGTGAGATAACTCAGTGAGTGGACAGTTTAATAAAATGAAAATCAAAGGTAAATATCTTTTCAGAAAACCCTTTATAACTAGATTTAAATTCTAAGACCTCACGTTGCTTTTGAAATCCCCCAGTTTTAAAATCATTTCCAAGCTTTAAGAATATTATAAAAACTAAAGGAACTCAAAGAAAAGATAACTCAAAACACTTTTCTCAGAAGCCAATCATTTAATTTATCAAAATCATAATAAAATCGAAATCATTATAAAACTCGAAAGATATTTCTCACTTGAAATCCATAAAACACTCTTAAAGGTACCAATTTCATTTTCCACCATGCTATATACCCTGAATAATCCTGGCCATACACCTGTGCGGAATTCCTGCATCGCACAGGCAGGCAATATCCTGGCCATACACACGCGTGGAGTGAATCCAACACGTGCAGGCAATATCCTGGCCATACACACGCGTGGAGTGAAATCCAACACGTGCAGGCAATATCCTGGCCATACACACGTGTGAATAAAATCAGCACGTGCAGGCAAATCCTGGTCGTACGTGCACGCAGAGCGGCCCCCAAAGGGCGAAGCATCCCGACACACGGCCCAAAGCCTATATGTGCATCGTGATGGGTCCCAAAGACCTATTAAATCTGATAACCTGTAGGGTACTGCAAAGGGTGGTTTTGAAAACCATTTTTTCATAACCAAATCATAAATCCTTCTTTTTTTTTTCACCAAGAATAAATATCAAGGTACTTTTCCAAGAAGAAACTTAAAATCCATAAGCCAACATACGTAATTCGAATCAAATTCAATATACATAAATCAAAATAATACTTTTCGACAAAACCGAAATATTAAATGAACCTTGTATATAAAATGAGAAACTAATTTCCTTTCCCAAAGTCCAACAACTCATTAAAACCAACATGTAAATATATGTTTTAAAAACTTACTTATGAAGCATTTGAAATCCGAAATCTAACATTTTCATCAAATCCCAAAACAAATTCAAACCATCATGCATAATAGGATTAATGAAATCTTTTATGATTTTATTTAAAAACCAAAGTTCGCTCACATTTGTTATTTCTAAATCAAACTTAAATAACCAAAATAAAAACATAAATTTCATAAATCAGTTTAAGGAAGAAGGGTCCACTCACTGTGAGAATCCTAGCTCCGATCCTCCGCCGAATCGTTCCGAGCCGCGGTCGTCTCGCCTATAAAATAGACAATCGACGAAATATAATTAGTTCCGACTCAAGGCACTTAAATGTAAATGTGTGCTTAACTTAACGTCACACCCGCCTCCCATTCTAGTTCGACGATTCCCAAACTCTACTCATAGACCCAAAACTCCTACATAAACACTCTGGAAGCTCTCCGGCTCAGCCTAACCAAAAACGTCATAACCAAGATCAATAACTCACTCCACAATTGCCCACAATTAATCCTTTATTTACGAATGACAGCGGGGGTTCGGACTCACTGCAGGAGCCGTCCAAAGTGGCTGCCCCAACTCCAAATTCAACCAAGAATGCCTAATTCCTCAAACCCACTCAATCCTTCAATCTTAAACCACAATTGGGGTTCCTAGGAATATAATTTATTATTTAAAACGACAAAAACAGCCCTCTAGTCCGAAAATTAAAGAACAACCCGAAATGGCTTCAAAACCCAGAAATTTCCAATTCCTATATACTCGAAATTAATCAACATCAATTAGGAAAATGAAAACCCAAAGGAAGAGGAAGAAATCTCACCAAAAATAGGGATGAAATGGGCTGAGATTTGGCCGGAATCCAGCGAGCAGTGGTGGCGGGCTGGGCTTCCTCTGGCCTCGTTCTCGCGCGTGTGGGAGCTGGGCTGGCTGGAGGAGGGTCGGGCCGAGCTGATCGGCCGACGGGGGAGGTCGCCGGGGGTCGGGGTCGATGGGACAGCCGCCGAAAGTGGCTGGGTTGGCCGCGCGCAGAGGAGAGAGAAGAGAGAGAACTCGGGGAGAGAGAAGGCCGGGGGTGTTCGGCGCGGTGGGGTGGGGTCACGCTGGTGAGGCTGGCCGGCGAGGGGCGGTCGACGGCGAAGGTGGTGGCTGCTGGGTTGTGGGCGCCGGGGAGAGGGTGCGGGAGAGAGGAAGGAAAATGGGGAGAGAGGGTGCGGGGAGAGAGGATAAATAGAGGGAGAGAGAATATTCTAGAGAGAGAGAGAATCTTCTAGAAAAAAAATCTGATTTTTAAACCCAATTTGTCCATTTTACGAAATTGCCCCTCGCTTTAAACGCCCATAACTTTCAAACCGTAACTTGGATCGAAGCGTGCTACGTGTCTATGAACTCGGGGAATTGAAACCTATCTAACGGACCCAAAGTCAAAGTCGAAAACTCATTCATTTTAAAAGTCAACTTTTGGTCAAGCTCAAATTAAAACAAATAAATAAATAATTAAATCAAAACCCTTTTATTTTTCAAATAAATCTCAAAATCTTTAAAATACAATTCCCCATCCTTTAAAAGAAATCTCTTAAAACATAATCAAATAAAAATTTAAATTTCTAGTGAAAATTTGGGTCGGGTCGTTACAAAGGAGGTAAATGTTCTAATTTTTCGCAAAGCCATTTAAAAATGAGACAGTCCTGGAACCAAATGGTTTTTCTATTTACTGGCGCCGTGAAAATGTGGAAACATTTGTGATGAAAATGGAACAAAGATTGACAATAGATTTGTAGTGCCTTATAATTCACAATTATTATTGAAGTACAATGCTCATATTAATGTTGAATCATGTTGTTAATCAATGCTTATAAAATATCTTTTCAAGTGTGTAAACAAGGGTTCAGATGGAGCTAGGGTAATTATTGAGGACAAACCAGAAGATGAATTACTAGCCTATCTAAATTGCAGATACATATCTCCATATGAAGCTGCTTGGAGATTGTTTCAATTCCTCATTAATACTAGAGAACCTACTATTGAACGATTGCCAATACATTTGCCTTTAAAGCAAAATATTGTTTTTAGCATTGATCAATCACTTGACTCAATTGTTAATCGACAAAGTATTCAAGATACAATGTTAATAACTTGGTTTGAGGCAAATAGAAAATATGCTGAGGTACAACAACTATCTTATTCGGAATTCGCTTCAAAATTTGTTTGGGATTCTCGGAATAAGATTTGGAAACCTAGACAGAGAGGAAAATCTATAGAACAAATAGGTTATGTTCATCCTGCATTTGGTGAATTGTATTATTTGAGAATGCTTTTGAATTTGCAAAAAGGTGCCTTCAATTTTGATCACATCAAAACTGTTAATGACATTCAACATTTGTCCTATCAATCTGCATGCAAGTCTTTAGGTTTGTTGGGAGATGACAAAGAATGGATTAAGCCTTAGAAAATATTGTTAGCACAACTTCATATTCATAATTAAGACAATTGTTTGTAACAATTATTTTGTTTTGAAAAATCCTCAGCACCTTTTAAATACTCATTGGGAAAACATGTATCAAGATATATTGTACAAACTTTAAAAACCTTTTCTCATGCCAAATTTGATTGTGTCATAATTTGATTTGAAAAATTCTCTTTTGTTTGAATTGGAATAGCTTTTTAATGCGTCATGCAGTTCTTTAAAAAAACATAACCTTCCACTGCCTGATCAAAATAGAATGTCGGATATTAGAAATAAGCAATTGAAAGAAGAATTAAATTACAAAGTACATGATTTAGAAAAAAAGCATTCAAGTTTAATCACACAGCTAAGTAAAGACCAGAGAAAGGTGTATGATTGTGTCATCAATGCTATAAATGCTAACAAACCAGGGTTGTTTTTGTTTATGAACATAGAAGCACTAGAAAAACTTTTTTATGGCACACAATAATAAGCAGTGTTAGATCTGACGGAGCAATTGTTTTGACAGTTGCTTCATCAGGAATAACATCCTTGCTATTGCCAGGAGGAAGAACTGCTCACTCTAGATTTAAAATTCCTTTGAGCTAGTCTCACTGATTGTTCTATATGTCAAATAAGAAAGGGAATCCATCTTGCTAAATTAATTGAAAGAACCGACTTGATTATTTGGGATGAAGCGCCTATGAATCATAAGAATTTTTTTGAAGCATTAGCCAAATCACTATGTGATATTTTATCACATTTAGGTAGCCCATATAGTGATATGCCATTTGGTGGAAAACCATTTTTGCTAGGAGGTGATTTTAGACAAATACTTCAAGTCATTCCAGGAGGTACAAGAGAAGAAATAGTAGATGCATCTCTTAATAACTCCTATTTATGGCATTCTTTTCAAATTTTTGTTTTGAGGGAGAATATGAGACTATCAAAAAAGGGACTGAACATTGAAGAAAAACAAAAAATAGCTGCTTTTGCTGATTGGATTCTCCAAATTGGTCATGGTCGAATTAAAGATATGGACGATGTAAGTGATGAGGAAGCAACTTGGATAGAAATTCCTCAAGATTTGCTCCTTGAATCGCATACAGACCCCATCCATTCAATTTTTTTAGCTACATACCCAAATTTTCACACTAATTTTCACAATTTTGCCTATTTAAGAGAACGAGCTATTGTTACGCCTAGAAATTCTACTGTTACATACGTAAATGATTATGTCATCAATTTATTACCCGGAGAGCAGTGTAATTATTTGAGTATAGATTGTTTGTGTTCATTGTCTGGAAATTTAGAAAATTTCACTATAATGTATCATGTGGAATTACTTAATCAACTTGAGTTTAGTGGTTTGCCTACACATTCTTTAACTATAAAAATAGGCATGTCTATTATGTTGTTAATGAATTTAAATCAATCTTCAGGCCTATGTAATGGAACACGATTAGTTGTCACTCAAATGCTTGATAGAGTTGTTGAGGCAAAAATTTTGACTGGTAGCAACATTGGCCATTGGGTTTTTATACCTAGAATCATGCTCTCAGCCATAGAAAAAAATGGCTTTTCATTTTTAAGAGGCGTCAATTCCCAGTTATACCATGTTATGCAATGACAATAAATCAAAGTTAAGGACAATCTCTAAAAAGAGTTGGATTATATCTTTCTCAACCTGTATTCACCCATGGGCAGCTTTATGTTGCGTACGTTGTCTACAATTACGTCAAGGGAGGGGTTGAAAATCATGATACACAATAATGGGGAATCACTAAACAAATACACTAAGAACATTGTGTACAAAGATGTATTGTAAAATTTATGTACAGGTCCAATTTGCTGACTGTGCATATATACTCAAAGACTATCATATTATTTATATGTCTTCGCAGCTAAGCACATTACACATTCTTATACTAACCATGGATGCATTATGTTTGCAGATTCGTCTGACAATGAGCACGACTTCAATTTGAAGTTTAAAGGCCTTTGAACACAACAAACAAATAAGGGTTTGAATTTGCAGAATGTGGAGGCTGAAAGCCTTTGCATCCAATAATGAATTAATTTACTGGCATGCATTGCATATTAGTTGATGCATTGGTAAAAAAACTACTTTTTTGAATTAATTGGTTATTATGTCAGAACCACATAATTTATATTTACTTAAAAATGTCATGTTACATCATTGTTGCACTAATTAATTTATTTTAAAATGTTTTTTTTTTCTTTTTTGGCCATCAAGGGAGATGCAATACAAGCGACAATCAGAGAAATAGATTATGATGTTGTTGGTCCAAAAATAGAAGTCGATTCTATTTATCAGATCACTCATTTTCATACTACGAACAATTGGTTGTCCCACAAGGTTGTCCCCCATCTTGCACTGATCTTCTTTAATGAGAGAATAGTGTTTAAAAAATTAATGATTGTTCACCCAAAAATTCCAATACACCGTTTCCATCTTCAAGATTATAGTCAGCTACCATCGCGAATCAATGTTGACACCAACCTCACAGGTAATAATTGAACTAACAAATTAAACTGTTAGGTCTAATCAAATTTTCTACCAGTTTCTTAATATTGAAACCTTCATTTTAAAAAAGGTTTTGGACATTTCAACCACTAACCACTCTATTTTAAAACTTGGCAGATGTCATGGGACATATAATTGTCATTCAACATCTGGAACAAAAAGTTGTTCGCAGTACAAGGATTGAGAGTAAATGCGAAATCTACATTGAGAATATGAGGTGAATTTTTTAAAAATGTTTAAAGATTCCCAATTTCTACCTACAAAAACTCATATGCTTTCTATTATATCTATTGTTGTAGGAGAAATGAAGTTAAAGTGACGCTGTGGAGCGATGCTGCTAGCTAGGAGCTTCAATGAAGAAGCTTTGCAACAGTTAGTGTCGCCAGTATTCACAGTTTTCACAAGTCTTAAAGTCAGGGAGTTCCTCAGTAAGCAATTTATTTTCTCTTTTTTTTTTTTTTTTTTTCACCCATGTATTTTTAACACTTTGCAACGAAATAATTTGATTTCTAATTTAAACATGCAAAGAAACCTGTCCAAAGCAGCAACAATGCCACTCTAACTTTCGTGAACCTAGAAATACTAGAGATGGACTCATACAAGTTAACGTAAGAATTCTCTAACGTTTCAACATACAAATATATTTCTTTTATAATCTAAACTAACAATGTTTTTTCCTTTAAAAACACCAAATATACAATTTTAACGTAACGCCCAGAACCTCGGGCCCAATAAACATACTGAAATACTGTCATTTTTTTAAACCCCTTTTCAAAGAATGAGTCATGCACTTAACATAATAAATAAATACATATAATGTAACGACCCGACCCAAAGTTGACTTTTAAAAATAATGGACTTTCGTCTTTGACTTTAGGCACGTTGAAAAGGTCTCGAGTCCACGAGTTCGTAGACACGCGGCACGCGTCAATCGGAGTTACGGTTTAAGAGATATGGGTGTTTGAAGCGAGGGGCAATTTCGTAAAATGGACAAATTGGGTTTAAAAATTTAATTTTTCTAGAAGTTTCTCCCTCTTTCTAGAATATTCTCTCTCTCATTATTTACATCTCTCTCCCCGCACTCTCTCTCTCCCTCTCTCCCCGTGCTCTCTCTCTCCCGCGCACCTCTCTCTCGCTGCAACTGTGCAGCCGCCACTGTCACCGGCGCGTGGCGGCGCGTCCGGCCGTGGCTGACGACGGGACCGGCCCAGATCTCCTCGCCGTCCCTCCCTCTTCCTTTCCCTGGCATCGGTTCAGCCTATGCATGCCCCAAACCAGAAACCCAGTTTAGGCCGGTTGTAGCTCCGGTGGTGACGCGGCGGTTCCGGCGGTTTCGCAGCCCAGCTCTGGCCCAGAAAGCTCCCTCTCGTCGAACCCGTCACGATGGTACCCTCCGATCGTCCATCGGAGTTCGCACGACGGCGAATCGACCACTCAAGGCCGGCGGCTTCCGCCGCCGATTCCGGCGAGATTTGGCCCTCGATCCAGTTAGGAGAAATGATCCTCTAGGTATGGGCTTTCTTTCCCCCTTGTCCTTGTGTGTCAATTTTGAGAATTTGGAGATCGAAATTTTTAGGGCTTGTACCCATTTCGGGTTTACCTTGAATTGAGCATAGTTCAATGAATTCTGAGTTGTTTTTGGTCCAATTGAAGTGCCTAGGTTGATTGGGATTGATTTTAGATGAAAAACCAAAATTTTTAGGACCTGTCGCCGCTGCCACCACTGCCTCCGCCACTTGTGGCGGCGGGTCAGCGGTTATTTGTCTCTTTTTGCCCAAATTGAACTCCTAGGAGACCCTCGGAGGTTGTTTAGAGAATTCTGTGAAATTTCTGTATATATTGAAGTTGGTTTCTGGTCCCAACAGGTACACGGGCTCGGGAAATCTCATTCCCGATGCCGTTATGCTGCCAGATTTGGTATCCGAGCAGTGGAACTGTGATGATGCTTATTGGATTGTAATGTAGAGTACTGTTATTGAATGGTCTGTTTTGTGTGATTAATGCTTTATATTAGGAAGACTAAGGGTAGGATTTGGATCATGAAAATGAATTGTTGAGGATCTGAGGTTAAGGAAATAAATTTGGAATTTTAGAGATTGTCCTGAGGATAATTGTTGAATTAGGAAAGAAATGTTTATTGTCAAAGTAAATAAATGATGATTAGGCGATTTTTATACCGATTTGATCGAATTGAGTATTGAGAAAGTATTGGTATGATTTGAGTGACAAACAAGTGAAGGGTCGTGAATAGGAATCAATCTCGGAAAGGTTTCGGTGTAGTTCGGAGTAAACAGTGAGTGGGTTTGATAAGGAGAATTTAGAAAAGAATATTTAAAGACTGCTGTGTAAATGCACGTGTTGACCGGTCGAGCCTGCCTGTGTAAGATGCACGGGATTGTGGCCAGGATACGAGCCTGCTCGTTCGGAGAGACCCCTCCGTACGGGATTGTGGCCAGGATACGAGCCTGCTCGTTCGGAGAGACCCCTCCGTACGAGATTGTGGCCAGGATACGGTTCTGCTCTTATAGAATGACCTCTATGTGCGAGATTATGGCTAGGATTTGAGCCTACCCGAGTGCGGGATTATGGCCAGGACATTGTCTACAATACAGGTACGAGAATGATGTGAGTTTTAAGAATAAGTGTTTCGAGATATCAGCTTCCAAGGATAAATTCAGTACAGAGTTTGATTTACGGTTGAGGAGATTTAAAAATGGTTTTGAAAGACAAGATTTTTTGAAAGTAGTTATAAAGCTGGAGGATTTCCAAGAAACGAAGTGTGTGAAATTGGATAGATGTTTGTTTGTGCCGCGTGTTGTATGGTTTTTGTTCGTTAGGACTTGGGCTGGTTAGAACTTGGTAAGGTTTAGGCTTGAAGCTTGAGAAGGGAAGCGAGGGTGATTATGACATGAGGTTATTAATTAGGATGTGAATGTTTGAGGTTGATGTTGAAGTTAATAGTAACGATTAGGCAATTGATTTGCAAGAATACTTTATTATTATTATTGATGAGATTTGATGTGCATATGAGGAGTTTTTGATTACCTTGATGCTTGGATGATTGGTAGCGGAATGTTTTGTGATTAAGTAATTATGGATATTTTGTGGATTGTTTTTGAGTTTGGAGATTGGGAAAATTATTGAGGACATTTATTATGTCACTTCACTCATACGAGCTCTAGTGAGCTTACCGGATTTGTCGTATAACCTGGTACACCATGGATATGGTGTATGATTTGTGTTTTTGCAGGTTAAGCAGGCTGAGAAAGCAGTGGGGAGAAGACGATGCAGTGGGACCCAGAGAGATTTATTTAATTGTTTTTACTAAGTGGTTTGTTTAAAATGCTTTTGACAGAATTATATTTACTTACGTTGTTGTGCATGGCTCAAAAGTAAGAGAAAACAGATTTAACAGTTTGATGTTCAGTATTTTCATGGGCCCGAGGTTCGGGGTGTTTCAATTGGTATCAGAGCTAGACCCGGCCGGAAGTGTGTGGATTGCAAGACCCAGGGACCAAGACCCTGAGTGGGCGGCTGCGCGAGGCAGTGGCGAGCTACCAGGTGAGGAGAAGTGAGTGATCCCACACTACCCGGGTGAGGAATGTTTAATGTTGATGTTACAGAAGGTTTGAGAAACCAGTTTGAGAAATAAAATGATTTTCAAGTGATTCCAGAAATGTATTTTATTAGAGTCATGAAAATGTTTGAGAAAGTTTTGAGAAATGTCCCATGCACTGTCATCGTCTCTCTGCTCCTCAGCAAGTTCAGGAAAGTTGGAAGTTTGAGACTTAGTATGAGGTTTGAAGTTAGAAAAGTTGGAAGGTCGAGTAAGTTTATTAATAAGAGATCAGAGGGTCAATCAGAGTGGCGCAGCGGAAGCATGGTGAGACTTGAACAAATCACGTTGGCACGTGGTCAATAGAGGGATCAGCGAGGTCGATAGGAGGTACGAGTTTGGGCATCACTTTTCTGTTACTATATATGCTAAATTTCGAGGACGAAATTTTTGTAAGGAGGGAAGGTTGTAACGACCCGACCCAAAGTTGACTTTTAAAAATAATGGACTTTCGTCTTTGACTTTAGGCACGTTGAAAAGGTCTCGAGTCCACGAGTTCGTAGACACGCGGCACGCGTCAATCGGAGTTACGGTTTAAGAGATATGGGTGTTTGAAGCGAGGGGCAATTTCGTAAAATGGACAAATTGGGTTTAAAAATTTAATTTTTCTAGAAGTTTCTCCCTCTTTCTAGAATATTCTCTCTCTCATTATTTACATCTCTCTCCCCGCACTCTCTCTCTTCCTCTCTCCCCGTGCTCTCTCTCTCCCGCGCACCTCTCTCTCGCTGCAACTGTGCAGCCGCCACTGTCACCGGCGCGTGGCGGCGCGTCCGGCCGTGGCTGACGACGGGACCGGCCCAGATCTCCTCGCCGTCCCTCCCTCTTCCTTTCCCTGGCATCGGTTCAGCCTATGCATGCCCCAAACCAGAAACCCAGTTTAGGCCGGTTGTAGCTCCGGTGGTGACGCGGCGGTTCCGGCGGTTTCGCAGCCCAGCTCTGGCCCAGAAAGCTCCCTCTCGTCGAACCCGTCACGATGGTACCCTCCGATCGTCCATCGGAGTTCGCACGACGGCGAATCGACCACTCAAGGCCGGCGGCTTCCGCCGCCGATTCCGGCGAGATTTGGCCCTCGATCCAGTTAGGAGAAATGATCCTCTAGGTATGGGCTTTCTTTCCCCCTTGTCCTTGTGTGTCAATTTTGAGAATTTGGAGATCGAAATTTTTAGGGCTTGTACCCATTTCGGGTTTACCTTGAATTGAGCATAGTTGAATGAATTCTGAGTTGTTTTTGGTCCAATTGAAGTGCCTAGGTTGATTGGGGTTGATTTTAGATGAAAAACCAAAATTTTTAGGATCTGTCGCCACTGCCACCACTGCCTCCGCCACTTGTGGCGGCGGGTCAGCGGTTATTTGTCTCTTTTTGCCCAAATTGAACTCCTAGGAGACCCTCGGAGGTTGTTTAGAGAATTCTGTGAAATTTCTGTATATATTGAAGTTGGTTTCTGGTCCTAACAGGTACACGGGCTCGAGAAATCTCATTCCCGATGCCGTTATGCTGCCGGATTTGGTATCCGAGCAGTGGAACTGTGATGATGCTTATTGGATTGTAATGTAGAGTACTGTTATTGAATGGTCTGTTTTGTGTGATTAATGCTTTATGTTAGGAAGACTAAGGGTAGGATTTGGATCATGAGAATGAATTGTTGAGGATCTGAGGTTAAGGAAATAAATTTGGAATTTTAGAGATTGTCCTGAGGATAATTGTTGAATTAGGAAAGAAATGTTTATTGTCGAAGTAAATAAATGATGATTAGGCGATTTTTATACCGATTTGATCGAATTGAGTATTGAGAAAGTATTGGTATGATTTGAGTGACAAACAAGTGAAGGGTCGTGAATAGGAATCAATCTCGGAAAGGTTTCGGTGTAGTTCGGAGTAAACAGTGAGTGGGTTTGATAAGGAGAATTTAGAAAAGAATATTTAAAGACTGCTGTGTAAATGCACGTGTTGACCGGTCGAGCCTGCCTGTGTAAGATGCACGGGATTGTAACCAGGATACGAGCCTGCTCGTTAGGAGAGACCCCTCCGTACGAGATTGTGGCCAGGATACGAGCCTGCTCGTTCAGAGAGACCCCTCCGTACGGGATTGTGGCCAGGATACGAGCCTGCTCGTTCGGAGAGACCCCTCCGTACGGGATTGTGGCCAGGATACGAGCCTGCTTGTGCGGAGAGACCCCTCCGTACGAGATTGTGGCCAGGATACGGTTCTGCTCTTACAGAATGACCTCTATGTGCGAGATTATGGCTAGGATTTGAGCCTGCCCGAGTGCGGGATTGTGGTCAGGACATTGTCTACAATACAGGTACGAGAATGATGTGAGTTTTAAGAATAAGTGTTTCGAGATATCAACTTCCAAGGATAAATTCAGTACAGAGTTTGATTTACGGTTGAGGGGATTTAAAAATGGTTTTGAAAGACAAGATTTTTTGAAAGTAGTTATAAAGCTGGAGGATTTCCAAGAAACGAAGTGTGTGAAATTGGATAGATGTTTGTTTGTGCCGCGTGTTGTATGGTTTTTGTTCGTTAGGACTTGGGCTGGTTAGAACTTGGTAAGGTTTAGGCTTGAAGCTTGAGAAGGGAAGCGACGGTGATTATGACATGAGGTTATTAATTAGGATGTGAATGTTTGAGGTTGATGTTGAAGTTAATAGTAACGATTAGGCAATTGATTTGCAAGAATACTTTATTATTATTATTGATGAGATTTGATGTGCATATGAGGAGTTTTTGATTACCTTGATGCTTGGATGATTGGTAGCGGAATGTTTTGTGATTAAGTAATTATGGATATTTTGTGGATTGTTTTTGAGTTTGGAGATTGGGAAAATTATTGAGGACATTTATTATGTCACTTCACTCATACGAGCTCTAGTGAGCTTACCGGATTTGTCGTATAACCTGGTACACCATGGATATGGTGTATGATTTGTGTTTTTGCAGGTTAAGCAGGCTGAGAAAGCAGTGGGGAAAAGACGATGCAGTGGGACCCAGAGAGATTTATTTAATTGTTTTTACTAAGTGGTTTGTTTAAAATGCTTTTGACAGAATTATATTTACTTACGTTGTTGTGCATGGCTCAAAAGTAAGAGAAAACAGATTTAACAGTTTGATGTTCAGTATTTTCATGGGCCCGAGGTTTGTGGTGTTTCATATAATAAAATAGAGTGCGAGCCCAAAAACATTTATGTAAATCACTTTCTAAAATCGGTTTAAATCAAATTAAAATGGGTCACACTGCCTCGTCTTCTCCTCACTACCTCCTCAGCCTGCTTAATCTGCAAAACACAAATAACCACATTGCACCATATCCATGGTACACCGGTCATTCAAACAAACAACCCGGTAAACTCACTAGAGCTTGTATAAGTGAAATGACGAAATAATTATCCTCAATAATTTCCTCAATTTTCGTACTCAATAAATAATCCACAATAAAATCCAAGTATAAATAATAATTATCCACTCACATAATATTTCGATCACCTGATCCAAGCATCAAGATAATCATAATTCCTCATATCCACATCAAATCCCACCAATAAAAATGTAATAGTCATTCCAACAATTCAAGCTTAATCATCCACCATTAACCTCAAATATAATTTATATGCCTATACCATATCTCCATGTAACGATCCGACCCAAATTTCCACTAGAAATTTAAATTTTTATTTAATTATGTTTTTAAGAGATTTTTTAAGGATGATGAATTTTATTTTAAAGATTTTAAGATTTATTTAGAAAATAAAAAGGGTTTTGATTTAAATTTTTTAAAATTTTTGTTTTAAATTGGGTTTGACCCAAAAGTTGACTTTTTATTCTATCGGGCTTTTGGTTTTGACTTTGGACCCGTTAGATAGGTTTCGAGTTCACGATTTCATAGACACGTAGCACGCGTCGAACCGAGTTGCGGTTTGAAAGATATGAACGTTCGAAGCGAGGGGCAATTTTGTAAAATTGACAAATTGGGTTTAAAAATCAGATTTTTCTAGAAGTCTCTCTCTCTCTCTAGATCATTCTCTCTCCCTTTATTTATTCTCTCTCCCCGCACTCTCTCTCGGTTTTCTCCTCTCCCGCACCCCTCCCTTGCGCTCACCAACCCCAGCCACCTCCACTCACCATCGCCGGCCACCCTGCCAGCCTCTGGCTCCGGCGAACAACCCAGGCGCCGACCACCCTCCCGAGCCCACTCTCTCTCTCTCTCTCTCTCTCTTTATTTTTCTCTCTTTCCCGCAACCCATCCACTGCACACACCGGCCTCAAACCAGCCCAGTTATTTTCGGCCACCACTCAACCAGCCCAGGCCATCGGCGAGCTCCCATCGCCGGCGCAGACCCCCACTGACGTCCTCCAGCTAGCCTAGCCCCCCTGCGCGTTGGTTCTGCTCGAAAAAGCCACACAGGGCCGCTGAACTTTGCCTCCATTTTCAGTCAAATTTCACCTCAAATCTTCAAGATTCTTGGTGGGTTTTTCCACTCTAGGCGACACGGTTGTGGCTCGTGACGATCCGGCGGAGGATCGAAGCTAGGGCTATCTCTGTGAGTGGACTAACTTTTAATTTTTCTGAAATGTTTTATATGTTGATGATTAAATTCCATTACTTAGCTATATTGAGTTTGAATTTAAGCTAAAAGATTTTGAGTTAGAATTTGGTTTTTTTTAAATCTTATTTCCTAAGTTTAAATTGATATATATGGTTTTTGTATTCAAAGTTTCTTGAATTTATGAATTTAGATATTGTGAGTTGAACAAATGCATACTCAAAGTCATGGATTTATGAATTTGGTTTTGTTAAAGAAAGTTTAAAAGGATACGAAAGGATTGAGTTTTATTTTTATATATTTATGATTTGGTCACGGAAAATATGTTTTCAAACCACCTTTGCAGTACCCATCAGGTTATTAGGTTTGGATAGGTCTTTGGGACCCATCACGGCACACACATAGGCTTTGGGCCGTGTGTCGGGATGCTTCGCCCTTTGGGGGCTGCTCTACGTGCACGTAAGACAGAAATTTATGGCTCTGCATGCGTATGACAGATTCTCGGCTCTGCGCATGTATGACAGATTTTCGGCTCTGCATGCGTATGACAGATTTTCGGCTCTGCGCATGTATGACTGATTCTCCGGGTAACTGAGTGGTGTGTGTTTTCAGTTATTAAGTATTTTAAATGATAAGTTTATGGCAGCAAAAGTTTTTAAGTATGACGGTTTCAGTTGAGCAGTTTTATTGATTTTCAGTATTTTGAGAATGGTTTGAGAAGAAAGTTTTCAGCTTAATTATTTATTTATAAATTGACAGTATCGATTTCAGTTTGAGAACTTGTATTTCCAAAATCGATTTTCAACTTCAGATTTTATTATTCTACGAGATTTCTTATGCATTGGGTCTTTGAGGATTTGAAATTGTTTTAAAACTGGGGGATTTCAAAGAGTGACGTGAGGTTTTTAGAAGAGTTTTATTTTAAAGGAATTTGAAAGGATGAATAACTTAAATACTTGGTTTTTATATTTTGTCCACTCACTGAGAGTTTTTCTCATATTTTGTTCTTGATGTTTCCCCAGGTAGTAGCGATCACCGAGGTCGGACCGTACCACGTCGAGGCATTCGAGTTTCTTATCTTCAGCTTATTGGTATATTAGGATCAAGGTTTTCCTTGAAATAAATAAATGAGATATGATTGTATAGTGGATTAGATATGCTCTGATTAGAGTTGTATTAGTTGTGGTGGGCTTGAGATCTTATTTTTGGTTGTGGTAGAGGTGGTTGATGGTTTAGAAGTGTTTTTAACAGTTTTAAAAAGTTGGGTTAGTCCAATTTCAGGGGAGGTTCTGCCGAATTTTCGGTAGGATTTTCCTTGATTTTGGATTCCCACAGGACCCCTTCGGGTTTCAGGGTGGAAATCCGGGTGCGGTCCTGTCACTCCAACCGACTCACGATAATCCAATCCACACATCATATTCCATAATCTCATGGCAAATCATCAACATTCCCATCCTCAAGTAGACTTAACCAAATCCTAGCAAACAAATGCATACATGCAAGCAAAGCAACAAATCAAACTATCTAATTTCACTCACATCGCTCATTGAAATCTCCCAATTTTAAAACAATTTCTCAAATCCATTTTTAAATCATCTCAAAACTGTAAATCGACCTCTGAAGAACAAATAATACTCTGAAGTCGTAAAATTATTAAAATGTTTGAAATAAAACGCAATGCCTTACTGAAACTATCATTAATCTGCCCCTGAGTCCATGAGAGCTTGGGTAGTAAATTCATAGCTCTGTCCAATTCTTATGGTTATTTCAACAAACCATCTCTGGGAAAAAATCCTATCAATTTGATTAACCATAAAACACCCAGGATTTAATCCCTTTTTTATTTATAAACTGGTAGTGAAAGGATGTAACACATACATAAGCAGATGAATAAAAACTGGAAAATACAGAGGTAGAAAACAAAAAAACCAAATATAATAACTTACAAATGCATTTGGAACAGGATACCTCCAAATTGCATTAAGAAGATTACACTCTAAGTAGCACACTCAAACTTTAAATTTAACACTCAAAAGAAGAGTCAAACTCAAACTTCATACTGAACTCTAAACTTGTGTGCCCTCATCTACTAGCAGGGGGAGTCCTTTATAGTAGAATGGGAAAGATTTCATCTTATCTCTTCAAGCGCACGGAGAACTAAGTGGGGGACAGCTGGAAACTGATTGAGATGAATAGTATCCCGCATTAATGTAAACAGTAACCCGCACTAAAGTGAACAGTAGAGCATCTTTATTGAAAAGTAAAATTGTGAGACCCCGTATTTTTCAAAGATTTATTTAAAATATTTTGCGAATTTATTTTAAGGATTTTGGGAATTTATTTGGAATTTAAAAAGGTTTTGGGTTAATTTTTAAATTTTGTATTAAATTGGGCGTGACAAAAAGTTGACTTTTAAAATTAGTGGACTTTTGATTTTCACTTTGGGCACGTTGGATAGCTCTCGAGTCCACGAGTTCGTAGACACGCAGCACGCAACACGCGTCAATCAGAGTTATGATTTGAAAGTTATGGGCATTTGAAGGGAGGGGCAATTTCGTAATTTTGTATGAGTGGGTTTTAAACACCCAAAATCCAGAAATTTCTGGGACACTCTCTCTCCTCTGTCCCTGCGTCTCCCTTTTCTCTCCTCTCTCTCTCTCTCTCCGCTTGCTCTCCCCCTCAGCAGTTTCACCGTTCGGCCACCCCTCGACCAACGGCGGGCACCGGCGAGTTCCTCTCGCCGTCGCCGACCCCCAGCAGCCCTCCCCATCGCCGGTCGACCACTGTCGACGGAGAATCGACGCGATGACCGAGATAGGCTCTCGCCAGCGATTTGCATTTTCCGGCCACGACGCGATGTCGGACCACCTGGGTTCTCTTCCCCAAGTCACGGCGAACCTCCCAGTGGTTACCCCATGCTCCGACGACCTCCCACGGCGGCGAATCGAAGCCACAAGGCCGATCGTCTTCTCCGGCCAGTTTCGGCCATTTCCGGCGAGAATTGGCCGTCTACTCAGGTATCGTTTTGGCTCCTCTCGGCGTCTCCTTCGTGTCTGTGTACTTAGTTTGAGCCATTTGTGATTCGATTCCGATTTTCCTATTTTGCAGCCACGGCCACTGTAGCTTCGCCTTGTGTGGCGGCGATTTGGGTGGTCTTCTTCGTCGGTATGCCTCTTCGGAACCTCCAGAAGCCTTTCCTGGTCCGGTGGTGAGTTTTGAGGCATTTTCTGTGTTGTTTGAAGGTCGAGCAGCCACCGTGTGTGGTGGCGGCCGCCCGTCTCGGCCGTCGAACGGCCAATTTGTGTTTCTGATTGGTAATTGTGTTGATTGTCTGGTCTTAACAGGTACACGGGCTCGGGAAATCTCATTCCCGATGCTGTTATGCTGTTCGATTGGAGATCTGAGCAAAGAAGCCAAGAAGGGCATTTTTGTCATTTTACGTGGTTAAACAGTGAGTGAAACTTAACTAGTTATATTGTTGAGTACCGTAGATGAATGATTTGTTTTGTTTGATTTGTTGCTTTAGGTTAGGAATGCCAAGTGTAGGATTTGGATCTTGAGAAGGAATTGATGAGGATTTGAGGCTAGGAAATCAATTAGGAATTATAGAGTTGCCTGAGATTAATTACTGATTAGATGAGAAATGTCCATTTTCGAGGATCAATGAATTGATGATTAAGCAGTTATTATACAAAACGATCAAATTAATCATTGAGGAAGTGTTGGTATGATTTGAGTGACAGAAAAGCGATGGGTCGTGAGTAGGAATCAACTTCGAAAAAGATTCATTATAGTTCAGACAAAAAGTACGTGTTGATGATGATACCTTTATAGAGGTGAATCTGAGAAGAATTACTAGGGGCATTAGTATACTGTAAAACAATGAAAGTATGAGTTAGTTTCGAGAACATTGTGTTTTGAGGGAAAGCATCCTTTTGATGACTTTTGATGAGTTGGATTGTTAAGGAGAGTTTGAAAAGAATGGAAAAATGTTTAACCATTTATCTCAAAAATGAGTAGAGACTTAAAGAGTATTGAACGACGGCTGTGTTAGTACATGTACAGCAGTGCTCGTGCGAAGAGAACCCTCCGTACGAGATTGTGGCTAGGATACGAGCCTGCTCGTGCGGAGAGACCCTTCCATACGAGATTGTGGCCAGGATTTGAGCCTGCCCGTGCGTGGGATTGTGGCCAGGACATTGTCTACAGTACGAGAATAGTGTGAGTCTCAAGTATAAGTGTTTGAGATATCAGTTTTCAAAGATAAATTCAGTTCAGATTTGATATTTCTTAGCTTGAACAGTTTTATTGTCTTTCCAGTACATCGAGGTTTATTGAGATGAAAGTTTTCAGCCTTATCTTCAGAGTTTGAATTGCGGTTGAGGAGATTAAAAATATATTTGAAAGAAGAGACTTTGAAAATAGTTTTAAAGCTGAAAGATTTCAAAGAGCGACGTGAGTGAAATTAGATAGTTTGTTTTTGTTGCTTTGTGTGCTTGTGTGCATTTGGTTGCTAGGATTTGATTTGGCTAGGACTAGGTAAAGTCTAGGCTTGAATCATGAGAATGGAAATGTTGGTGATTATGCATTGTGGATTATTATTAAGTATGAAAATTTAGGATATCATTGAGGATTTTTGTTGAAGTTATTTCACTCATACGAGCTCTAGTGAGCTTACCGGGTTGTTTGTTTGAATGACCCGGTGTACCATGGGTATGGTACAGTGTGGTTGTGATTGTTTTGCAGGTTAAGCAGGTTGAGGAAGCAGTGGGGAGAAGACGAGGCAGTGGGACTCGGGAGTTTTATTTAATTGTTTTCACACAATATTTTCATTTAAATGTTTTTGGTAAAATTGTTTTTAGTTAAATTTATGAGCATGGCTCAAAGGAAAGAGAAAACAGATTTTCAAGGTTGATGTTTCAGTGTTTTATGGGCCCGAGGTTCGGGGCATTACAAAAATGGCCGACAACTTTATCCGTAAAGATGGGGAAAAATCCCTTCACAGTCATCTTCATTATTTAGATGAGTATCAAATTCTTCTGTTTCGGATGTTGATATCTTGTCCACTTCATCAAGAGCCTCAAGAAGGTGCTGTTTGATGTCAGCTTGGGATAAGAAAGGATCAGCTATTTTAGCTACTTTAATTTGAGATAAAAGTCCTTTAAGGACAGAAACAGATTCCTTTTGGGGATGAGAGGAAGATGCTTCTTTAGCACCTGTCCGAACTTCATTAACAGATTTTATTTTAAATCTGGAAGGAAGCAAATGCTGAATTTGAAACTTGTCCCACAATTTTATAAAAAAATGTCTTTTAAGATGCGGAAGACAGATGAAATCATCTTCCTCAGGGGGAGAAATTTCATAAACTCATTTTAGGATTCAAATCATATCATAAAGATAGAAAAACCAAATAAGAGCTTCACAGTAGTCTGCCAAATCAAAATTAGAAGATCTAAATCTGAAAAAAGAATCTTTTAATTCTAAAGGCAAGAGATCAATAGAAGGACCCCAAGTAAGAAACCAAGCTTTAAACCAATTTGGAAGGGGCTTCTTATCTCTGATTTGAAAATTGAAAAACCAGGAATGTAAAAAAATATCATTTTAAAGACATAAAGCATTTTCCCATGCATGCTGGTAATCAAAATAACTGAAGTAATTTGGGAAGATTTTTGGGTTTCTAAAACGTCTTTTAGACATTGGGTTAGAACCTCAATCTTTCAAAGATAATATCTTTAAGATATATAATTGGGAAAACCCAATGACTCTGTTAGAGTCGTTTCTGTAGTTGTGGATTATTTTAACCGATCCAGTTTCTATGAGAATTGCTTCATAGAAAAACTGGTTTTTTCCCTCAAATTTAGGGTGTAAATGCCCTATTAAATATAACATTGCTACTTCAGCCGGGTTGAGTTCTATGTGAACATCTTCAATGGGTCCAAGGGGGATTTCCATTGAAGGGATATAAGGAGACCTTTTAGGTTCCTCATCTTGCATTTTTTGTTTATTTTTTCCTTCCATGAGTCCTTTTAGGTCCCTGGTTTGTTTCTGGCTCAGCTTGTTGGTCCTGCAAATTCCTCCCCTGCAAGAATTCTCTTGTTAAAAAATCAGGGAGAGAATTATTTTCTCCTTTGATATAATCAATTTGAAAATCAAAGGCAGATAAAATTGCTTGCCATCTAGTAAAAATTTGTTTTGAAGCTATGTTTTTCACATCTTTAGTTAAAATATCTTTAGCTGCTTTACAATCTATCCTGATTAAAAAGGTGTGGTTCAATAAATCACTTTTAAATTTTGTTACACACAAAACTATTGCAAGGATTTCTTTTTTTATTGTTGAACAATTTTGTTGGGCTGGCTTCCAAATACCTGATGTGAACCTTACCAATTGTTCCTTACCTTGAATCCTTTGTTTTAGGATTCCACCATATCCCTGTTCTGAGGCATCAGTTTCGACTATTTTAAAGGCCTCTGGCATATGAATAGAAAGGCATGGTAATTCTTTTGCCTTGGCTTTTAGCCTTTTTACTGCCTCAGTATGTTCTTTAATCCAGGCAGTAGGGTTCTTTCTTAACCTTTAATATAAAATCTTGCTTTCTTTAGCAAGGTCTTGAAAGAAGTCTGCAATATAATTTAGGCTTCCTAGAAACCTCTGCAGTTGAGTTTTCTCTTTTATTTCGTCTGGAAATTTTTCTGCAAATGCTATAGCCCTGTCAATTGGGATTATTGTCCCTTGAAAAATATTGTGACCAAGAAATCTTACCTTGGTTTGGAAGATTTCCATTTTCTTGGCTGAAACAACCAGTCCTGCATCTATAATAACTTTTTGAAAGATTTTTACATGCTTGACATGTTGTCCAAAAGTTTTAGAATAAACCAAGACATCATCAATATAAACAATGGTGAATGAAGAGTAAGGGTTAAAAATCTCATTCATGATGTTCTGGAATTCTGAAGGGGCATTCTTTAAACCAAATGGCATTACATTCCATTCATAATGCCCAAAAGGGACAGTAAAGGCAGTTTTATACCTTTCTTGTTCCTTAATTTGGATTTGCTAATAGCCTGACTTCATGTCAAACTTTGAAAAAACTGTGGCTTCACATAATCTATTCAACAGGTCTTTTTTATTAGGTAAATGGTACCTAATCCACCTTAGGGGTTTGTTTAATGGTTTGTAATTAATTACTAACCTGAGAACTCCTCTTTCTATTTCAGCAGCTTTCTCAACATAGAAAGCTGGGCAACTCCAGGGTGATGTGTTTTTCCTTATCAGGCCTTTTCTTAAGAGATCATTAATCTCTGTTTTGCACAGTTCTAAATGAGTACTATTCATTTCAATGGGCCGGGCTTTAGTTGGTATTTGGGCTTCCTTAAAATCTGGCTCATATGGCAACGAGACCTCATGCTTTTTCCTGTTCTAAAAAGCATTAGGTAAATCAGAACAGATCTTTTTCTCAAGAGTATCATTTATCAGTTTTACCTGGACCTGGGCCTGAGGAGTCTTTAAGACTTCTTCTGTTCTTTTATGCTGAATTTCTTCTTTTAAAGAGAAAAGAAATCTTTCTTTCGTTTCAATTTTATCCCTGATGTTATTGATAAACTTCACCTGTGGTTCTTGAATAAATTGGAAAAAAATGTTAGAACCATGAATTGAAGCCTGTATACCTTCATTGGTAACCTGCATAGGATATACATGTTAAGAAACGGAGTTCCCAAAATACAATTTTGGAAAAGATCCCTTACCATTAAAAAGGATGTTTCTAAACAAATTCCTTTATTACAAACTGCAACATTCGAAAGTTTGTAATTTATTTTCATCTTTCTTCCATTTGCAGCATTCAAAGTCTGCGTAGTTTGAAAAGAACTTTGTTGGGACTATACCTTCTCTTAGGCAGTTTAAATCTGCCCCTGAGTCCATGAAAGCTTGGGTAGTAAATTCATAGCTCTGACCTATTCTTATGGTTATTTCAACAAACCATCTCTAGGAAAAAATCCTATCAATTTGATTAATTTGGTTTGAATTAGTCAAATCTTCTGTTTTAGGATTTTCTATTCCTTTTCCTTTTAAATTTTCTATTTCTTCTGAGAATTCATCTTCGAATTCTTGTTCTTCAAACCTTTCTGAAAGATGGGTTAATTCTAAAAGATTGATCCTTCCTTTAAGCTCTTTTACTTCTCCTTTTATCTCATTAATTTCTTTTTTTAAATCTGAGATAGAGGGTTCTTGGGCTTCCTTTCTTTGGGAAGTTTCTACCCTTTCAATTATATGTTGAAAGCTATAAGGTTCTACTGGGGAAGGAAAAGTGCTTTCCTTTCTTTTCATAGGCTGTGAATCTTTTATTGTTCCTAGGTATTGTTCTAAAGCAAGTCTTTTTTGGACAGGGTCTTCTAATTTATCAATTAGGTCTAACAACAGATTATCTTGGCTAGTTAGAACATTTACCTCAAATTGCCTAGCCCTTTTGCATAAACAAGAGACTTCTGAGTCTTGACTGCTTGAGCTTGAATAACCATCCTCCGTGCTATCTTCTAGACCTAAGACTTCTTCACTGGAAGACTCTTCTGAGTTGTAACGACCCGACCCAAATTTTCACTAGAAATTTAAATTTTTATTTGACTATGGTTTTGAGAGGTTTTTAAAAGATGTTGAATTGTATTTGAAAGATTTTGAGATTTATCTGGAATATAATAAGGGTTTGGATTTAAAATTTTTGTTTATTTTATTTTTGTTTTAATTTGGGGCTTTACCCAAAGTTGACTTTTAAAATAAATGGGCTTTCGATTTTGACTTTGGGTCCGTTAGATAGGTTTCGATCCCACGATTTTATAGACACGAAGCACACGTTGATCTGAGTTACAGTTTGAAAGATATGAGCGTTTGAAGTGAGGGGCAATTTCGTAAAATGGACAAATTGGGTTTAAAAATCAGATTTTTCTAGAAGTTTCTCTCTCTAGAACATTCTCTCTCCCTCTATTTAGTCTCTCTCTCTTCGCACTCTCTCTCTCTGTTTTTCTCCACTCCTGCACCCCTCCCCTGCGCCCACAACCCAGCAGCCACCACCCACCCCTGCCTGCCTTTGCTTCCGGCCAGCACCCCCAGGCGCCGACCATCCTCCCCCGGCCACTCTCTCTCTCTCTCTCTTCATTTTTTTCTCTCTCTTCCCGTGTTCTCTCCCTCTCCCGCACACCTCACTGTGCAGCACCACCACGACCAGAAAAAAAAAAAATCACGCCGCCGACCTCCTCTCGCAGTCGCCAATTAACCTCCGACGAGCCTCCCCCGACGCCGACGAGCTCAGCTCGGCCCTCCTCCAGTCAGCCCAGACCCACGTGCACAGTAACGACGCCAAAGACACCCCTCTGTCTCGTCGGATTTCGGCCGAATTTCAGCCCCTTTCACCTCTATTTTTGGTGAGATTTCTTCCCTTTCCATTTCCCTAAACTTCCGTTGATTAATTTCGAGTAATTGGGAATCTGAAATTTCTGGGTTTTTGAAACCATTTCGGGTTGTTCTTTAATTTTCGGACTAGAGGACTATTTTTGTTGTTATGAATAATAAATTCTATTCCTAGGAACCCTAATTGTGGTTTAAGATGGAAGGATTGAGTGGGCTTGAGGAATTAGGCATTTCTCGGCAAAAAATTTGTTTTGGGGCAGTCACTTTGGGCGGCACTTTCGGTAAATTCGAACCCCATTGTAAATTCATAATTAAGGGATTATTAGTGGACAAATTGGTGTGAATTGTTGGTTTTGGATGTGTCGATTATTGTTAGAGAAAAACGAAGTTATTTTAGAACTAGTTTGAGACCTTGTTAATATCGATTTCACTCTAGGACGAGCTTTCAGAATCGAAGTGAGCTTCGGACAAGTTTCTTTTTAAGTTTGGGATTTGTTTTGGATCTTTGGGTGAACTTAGGTTGAGCCGGGAAACCTTAGGGGCGGTTGTGGAAGTGTTATTGGTCAGTTCGTGTAGATCGTAAACCAATCGCATAGGAACGAAGTCGAGTGGGACGTTAGACTCCACACACACATCCTTTAAAGGTCGTAGAACCGAGACTAATCTATGTTTTTGTTGTTTATTTTATAGGCGAGACGACCGTGGCTCGTGACGATCTGGCGGAGGATCGAAACTAGGGCTATATCTGTGAGTGGACTAACTTTTAATTTTTCTGAAATGTTTTATATGTTGATGATTAAATTCTATTACTTGACTATATTGAGTTTGAATTTAAGCTAAAGGATTTTTGAGTTAAAGTTTGGCTTTTAAATTCTTCTTTCCTGAGTTTAAATTGAGATTGGTTTTTTATTTATGAGATTATGAGTTGTTATTGATTTTCAAACCACCCACTTCAGTGCCCTTCCAGGTTATCAGTGAAACGCCCCACAACCTCGAGCTCATGAAAATACTGAACATCAAACTATTAAATCTGCTTTCTCTTACTTTTGAGCCATACACAACAACATAAGTAAATATAATTCTATCAAAAACATTTCAACAAACCACTGAGTAAGAACAATTAAATAAATCTCTCTGGGTCCCACTGTCTCGTCTTCTCCTCACTGCTTCCTTAACCTGCTTATCCTGAAAAACACAAATCCTACACCGCATCCATGGTGTACCGAGTTATACAACAAACCCGGTAAGCTCACTAAAGCTCGTAAGAGTGAACTTACATTATAATAATTGTCCTCAATAATTTCTTCAATTCCATACTCAATAAATAATCCACAATAAAATCTATAATTATTCAATTGCATAATAGTTTCATCACCAATCATCCAAGCAACAAGATGAACCAAATTCCTCAAATTCACATTCTAATTAATATCCTCAACGCATAGACACTATCATTTCCGTCCTCACGATTCAAGCCTAGACTTTACTAAGTCCTAGCAAACAAATGCAATACAAGCAACCAAACAAACATCTATCTAATTTCACACACTTCGTTTCATGGAAATCCTCCAGCTTTATAACTACTTTCAAAAAAATCTCTTCTTTCAAAACCATTTTCTTTACATCCCATCAACCGTAAATCAAACTCTGAACTGAATTTATCTTAGAAATCTGATATCTCAAAACACTTATTCTTAAAACTCACATCATTCTCGTACCTGTACTGTATAAAATGTCCTGGCCACAAATCCCGCACTCGGGCAGGCTCAAATCCTAGCCATAATCTCGCACATAGAGGTCATTCTGTAAGAGCAGACTCGTATCCTGGCCACAATCTCGTACGGAGGGGTCTCTCCGAACGAGCAGGCTCGTATCCTGGCCACAATCTCGTACGGAGGGGTCTCTCCGAACGAGCAGGCTCGTATCCTGGCCACAATCTCGTACGGAGGGGTCTCTCCATATGAGCAGGCTCGTATCCTGGCCACAATCTCGTACGGAGGGGTCTCTCCGAACGAGCAGGCTCGTATCCGGGCCACAATCTCGTACGGAGAGGTCTCTCCATACGAGCAGGCTCGTATCCTGGCCACAATCTCGTACGGAGGGGTCTCTCCATACGAGCAGGCTCGTATCCTGGCCACAATCCCGTGCATTTTACACAGGCAGGCTCGACCGGTCAACACGTGCATTTACACAGCAGCCTTTAAATATTCTTTTCTAAATTCTCCTTATCAAACCCACTCATCAAAAGGAGGTGTCTCTCCTCAAATCACAACGTCTTAAACAACATTGTATAAATAATCAATCATAACCAAAATCCACTCATTGTTTACTCCGAACTACCCCGAAACCTTTCCGAGACTGATTCCTACTCACGACCCTCCACTTGTTTGTCACTCAAATCATACCAATACTTTCTCAATACTCGATTCGATCAAATCGGTGTAATAGTCGCCTAATCATCATTTATTTACTTCTACAAAAAACATTTCTTTCCTAATTCAGCCATTATCCTCAGGAAAAACTCTAAAATTCCAAATTAATTCCTTAACCTCAGATCCTCATCAATTCATTCTCATGATCCAAATCCTACCTTTAGCCTTCCTAACATAAAGCAACAAACACATAAAACAGACCATTCAATAATAGTACTCTACATTAAAATCCGATAAGTATCATTTACAATTCAACTACGTAAAAGACCGAAAGACCCTTCACAGTGCCATTGCTCGGATACCAAATCCGGCAGCATAACGGCATCGGGAATGAGATTTCCCGAGCCCGTGTACCTGTTAAGACCAGACAACCAACTTAAAAATATACATAATTCACAATTGGTCGTTTAATCGTCAAAAACGGGCTGCCGCCACCACACACGGTGGCTGCCCGGCTTATACAACACAGAAATTTCACAGAACTCACCAAACAACCTCCAAGGATCTCCTAGAAGTTCCATGTGGGCAAAAAGAGACATACGGCCGCTGACCCGCCGCCACAAGTGGCGGAGGTAGCGGTGGCTGCGGCGGCATAATCTAAGAAACTGATTTTTCAACTAAAAATCAACCCAAATTCAACCTAGGCACTTCAATTGGATGAAAAACAACTCAGAAATCATTCAAGTGGGCTCAATTCAAGGCAAACCCGAAATGGGTACAAGCCCTAAAATTTCAAATCTTTAGATTCTCAAAATTGACACGCAATAACAAGGGGGAAAGAAGGCCCATACCTCGAGGATCATTTTTGACAACTTGACCGACGGCCAAATCTCACCGGAAATGGCCGAAAACGGCGGCGGAAGCTGGCGGCCGACTTGGCTTCCCGAGCTCATTGCTCCGTCGTGGAGCATCATCGGAGCAGGAGGACACCACGGCTGAACTCGCTGTGGTGAGGCGAACAAGACCCAGTGGGTCCGGCCACCCAAATCTAGCCGGAACAGTCAGATCGACGGCGAGGCTCAAATCGGGTCTAGACTGGGTTTCGGGTTTTCGGGGCTTTTCTGGGTTGAACGGAGGCCAGGGGTAGAGAGAGGAGAGGGCGGCGATGCTGGTGGGCCGAAAACCCAGCCCATCCGCCGCCGGACGCGCCGCCACGCGCCGGTGGCAGATCGGCGAGAGTGAGAGAGGGAGAGACACGCGGGAGAGGGAGAGGATCGGGGAAAGAGGAGAGAGAGGAGAGAGAATGTCCAGAAATTTCTGGATTTTGGGTATTTAAAACCCACTCCTACCAAATTACAAATTTGCCCTTCCCTTCAAATGCTCGTATCTTTCAAACTGTAGCTCCGATTGACGCGTGCCGCGTGTCTACGAACTCGTAGGCTCGAGATCTATCAAACGGACCCAAGGTCAAAGACGAAAGTCTCTTAGTTTTAAAAGTCAACTTTGGGTCGGGTCGTTACAATCAGATTAGATAGGTCTTTGGGACCCATCACGGCACACATATAGGCTTTGGGCCGTGTGTCGGGATGCTTTGCCCTTTGGGGGCCGCTCTGCGTGCACGAAGACAGAATTTATGGCTCTGCATGCGTACGACAGATTCTCGGCTCTGCGCATGTATGACAGAATTTATGGCTCTGCATGCGTATGACAGATTCTCGGCTCTGCGCATGTATGACAGATTCTCCGGGTAACTGACTGGTGTGTCTTTTCAGTTGTTAAGTATTTTAAGTGATGAGTATTTTAAGCAAGACAGTTTCAGTTGAACAGTTTTATTGATTTTCAGTATATTGAGAATGTTTGAGAAGAAAGTTTTCAGCTCAAGTTATTTATTTATAAATTGACAGTATCAATTTCAGTTTGAAAACTTGGATTTTCAAAGTTTGATTTTCAGCTTCAAATTTTATTATTTTACTGGTGTTTGGGCCATAAATTAGCATTTACCATGGCAAGACAAGTAGAATGGGAATGGTTGTGGAGAGGAGGCCAACCTACCTTCATTCATGAAGTTTGAGTCATGCCAAGCTAAGTGGAGAGTTAAATCGAACACATGGCGTGCGGTATTACCACCGAACCAAGAGAGTTGAAGGGGGCTGCTAATGGAGTTCCAAAAACCACAAGATGACAACCAAATGAATGGTTGAGTATTTCAGACGAAGAGCAAGCATGGGTAGTAACTTATTTTGATATTTGGGTGGCTGAATATCCAACTAGCAGTTGTTGTTTGTTGTCTGGATCAAAGAAAAAAAAAAGAAAGGGAGTTGCGATGAGTGCTGTCGGCATAAGGGAGCAGTGGGTTTTTTTTTTTTATTTGTGGAAGAGGAATTGTTGGGTTTTCCAATACGCAAAGTGAAGGAGGTTGAATATATATACATATATTTGTACGGGACATAACTTATAAGCCATGTGAATTGGCTTTGCAAAGAAAGTGGTATAAAAGAAATGCAATGATTACTGACAAGTGATAGGCTTTGTGGTGTAATTCTGGGATGAAAGAGTTTATATATATATATATATACACTAGAGGTCAAAGAGGGAAAAGGTGCCAGAGTGTATGTATACTAAAAGGAAAGGTGATGTCTGAAGCTTGTTGGAGTAAGTGGCATTAATCACACACAATATATATATATATATACATACTTCATATATAAAGCATGCCATTGAGTGGCATTAATTACATTGCATGTATATATACATGCAATTGAAAGAGATGACATCAGGTGGCGTTAATTGCATAAGTGTATGGGTATATATATATACATGCAATTGAAAACCTACAGTAAGTGGCATGGCCTAATATATAAATATATATATATACATATATATATATTATTTTATTAGATATTTGGCTTAAAAATAAATATATGTATATTTATATATGCCTAGCCAAATACATATTTTTAAAGACCAAAAAGTGGTTTTATTTTTAAGTGGGCCCAAACTATTTTTGAAAAAGAGACATGGAAGTTGGCCACCCAAAGCCTCTAAATATTCTGTCCAGCCTCATTCTTCTTGTTTTGTTCGGCCTCATTCTTCTTGTTTTGTCCGGCCTCCTTCTCCTTATTTTGTCCAGCCTCTCTCCTCTCCTTTTCTACTAAAATTTCTTCTAGGCTATCCAGGCTACTTCCACCCATAAAATATCCTATGATTGGCCTGGATTGCTTTTTTCTCATTATTTCCATCCACCCAACTACTCTATCATTTTTTACACCCAAATACTATCTACATAGCCCGGGCAACTTTATTTCCCTATTTTTTATGATTTGATCGCCCAATCTCTTTTCATGATTATTTTGCCCAAATATTAACTATGTTGATCACCCAACCTTGTGAGCATGATGAAAGTGATCAATTAAAATCTATCCGGGCTACCCCGCCCTTGGTTTCAAAAGTGTTGTTCGCCCACTACAAGAGGCCGGGAGAAAATGCCTACAAGAGGCTGGGCGAAAATATTTTGTGAAGTGGCTTCAAAGGCCTAGAGGAGGCCGGATTTTGGCGAGGGGTCATGAAAGTGGCTCGACCTGTGTGGGTGAAAGGCCAAAATATTTTATTGAGTGGCTCAATTCATTTTGTCGTATCAAATAAAAGAGTAATTCCGGCCTATTGAGAGGTCGGGTCATCTCTTTCTCATGTTTTTATAAGATGAGTTGGCCCAACTAAATGCAATTTGCTAGGCCATGTATAATTTCAAGCAAAGAGAAATAATTTCGGCCTAGTTTGAGGCCGGGTTATGTATTTGAAATAACGAAATTGGTCCAATCGAAGATAAAAATGGGCTGGGCAATTTTATTATTGGGTATAAAAATAAAAAGAGTTGGTTCCAGCCTAGTTATTGAGGCTGAGTCGTTTCATTTTATTTTAATTTTTTAATTAAGTTTGGGTTTCAATATTTGGGCCGAATTTTTATTAATCTTAAAACCTCAAAGAGTTTGATCGAGCCCGAAAGCTTCTTGATGAAATTTCTTAGCCAATAATGGCTCTGCCCAAGTCACGTAAGGATTTCTCATCCACCAAGAAGTTCTACTTAAGCTAGAATTTCGTCAAAGTAAAGAGTTCAAATTTGGAATGGATTCTCATCGACCATCAATACTCAAGATCACGTGGATATCAAAGAAGAATTCGGTCGAATCCTAATTTCATGAGAGTTCAAATCCCATCTGTACAGGGAGTCTAGGGGGAATTCCGGGCCAAGTAATGGCCCATTACTATCCTAACCCTTATATATAGACGCATTCAGAAGAGAGAAGAGGACATTCAACACATAGCAATCAACTCACAAATTTCTCAAGAATCTCTCAAAGTTATTTTGCTTTCAATTTTACTTAGTTGCTACCGTTCAAGGCGCTTTTAGGTTCTCAATAGTTCTAGTTCACTAGGTTTGTAGCTCTGCCATCATCCTTCTCAAAGGCTTGTGGTATCGATTTAGTTTTTTTCTTTACTTTTCATGCAACTTTGCTTGTCTTGATTTCAACTTTAATGCAGTTTTTCCTTCATTCGCCCTCAATCTAATGCCTGCTATTTTCATTATTTCTTTGAATTTTGAAGTTAACTTGGTTGGTCAAGATCGTATTGAGTTTCATTATATTTTTGTTATCCATAGTTTCTTTGTTTTGCTTGGGCACTTGCACCACTTTGTGCACGAGTTCGATCACGTAATTTTAAGGAGGCCAACTAGTGGGTCGGATTCCGATTCCGACTAGGCCTTTAAGAGCCTTGTCCCCGAGGCTAGAAAAGAACCTAGGCCAAGAGTGGTTCCTAGCTTGGCCGATCAATCGCTTGATAAGAATCAATTTAGGCGCAGTTACTCAACCCAATCACTATCACATTCCGATTGAGCCAAAACTTGGCTTGACGGTGGCACGCCCCGCACTTACACGAAAACGGACCAAAGTGTTGCTTTTGGCCAACCTTGGCTAAAAACGAGTGAACATATTTTTGGCACGCCCGGTGGGACATTTTTTGTTGTCTTTGCTAACATTGCATGGTTGCTAATACTCGTGCGTTTCCAAATCATGATCAGGAGAATCCTTACCGTAATCCGGTTCCTTATCGTGATCCAATGACGAAGAATCAGGCCATCCCAAGCAACCAACCCGCTGGCAAGGCGACCGGTGTTGTGAATCCAAGCAATCATCCCAACCCCGATTCTGGAAAGAGGCCTCAAGTTGGCCAACAAAGCGGGAACGATCACGTTCCGACCTTTGTGGACCAAGGAATGGACCAAAAGAATCAGGATGGATCATATGGTGAAGTTACAATTGAAGATGTACCAGAGAAAATTGACCCTCTACTCCAGCTGAATCCGGCTACTATAGAGGATGTCCAACAACTCATCGACTTGGTGAGGGAGGAAAGTCGGGTCACCCAGACTCATTTACAAACCGTGGCTATCCAGGTGAACACTACGTTAGACCGGATTGAACGGGCTAACAACGTGATGGCCAACAACATTGCTGGTATGGGTATCCAAATTGGACAGCACATTGTCCAAGCTCTTCAAGGGGGTCAGGGCTAGAATCCACCCGTGGCCAATCAAGTGCAAATTCCTGAACCCTATAGACCGCCACCTTTGGCAAACCAACCACGAGTTCATCTAGGTTTGGGGGGCAATGGTAACGGCCAGAATAATGGCCGGGCCCAAAACCAGGGGGTAACCATCAAGCGGTCAACAACTTTGCTGGGGGCATTCAAGTCGGACTCGGCCAAGCCCCAGTGGGAATTGATAGGAATATGATCGAAATGGTCGTCCAAGACATGTATGGACCTCTAGCTAGGAGAACAATCCGACCAGTATACCGAAGACCTTACCCTGACTTTGTGGACCAAACGGAATACCCAAGAGGTTTTAGAGTTCCTGATTTCACTTTGTTCTCCGGTCAAGATTATCTATCCTCTATTGAACACATAGGCCGATTCACGGCCCAGTGTGCTGAAGCTGCAAACAATGATAATCTGAAACTTAAGATGTTTCCCAACTCACTCACTGGAGCTGCTTTCACCTGGTATGTTAGTTTGCCGGTCAACTCGGTTCCAAATTGGCAAACTATGGAGCGAATTTTCCATGAACAATTCTATCGCCACGAACCAGAAGTGTCGATGGCTGATTTAGCCCGTTTGGTGCAAAATTCTGAAGAATCTTCTCAAGGGTATATCTCTCGATTTAGGCTTGCAAGAAGTAGATGCACTGTCCCTTTGCCCGAAAGCGAATTTGTGAAGTTAGCCCAGAATGGTTTGTCTTTGGAACTTCGGAAGAAGTTTGAAGGGATGGAGTTCCGAGATCTTTATGATTTAGTCATGAGGGTGGATAGATATGAAGCTATTCTAAGGGAAGAACGCCAGAAAAGAATGGCAGCAAAGGCTGCATGGAACAAAAATAAGTCAAGTGTTCAAATGGTGGAGATGGAAGAAGAGCTCGAGGAAGTGGAAGTTGAATCGGATGAAGAATCAGCCGAGGTCAATGCGGCTGAGATTATGATTTCCAAGCCTCATGTATGCAAGGCCTTGGTGAAGGCGTCCAAAGATCAAAAAGTGCAACAAGTGAGTTTTTCTTCCAAGCAGAAAGGATCCGCCACTAGAGCATTTACCTTTGATTTATCAAAGGGTGAACAAATATTCGATCAACTATTGGCCGAGAAGCTTATCAAGCTGACCAATGGCCAATTGCGTTGGACTCACTAGACCGCCAATTGCGTTGTCTTTCGGAATATTGTGCAGGACTTGATTGACAAGGGAACCTTACGCTTCCCAGAGAAAGAAAAGGCCGTGATGGGAGTTGAGAAAGATCCTTTCCCCAAGATGCAGGTTAACATGGTCAACTTACATATTCCAGATTCTGATCGAGGAAGAGAGAAAAAGGTCGGAGAGGGAAAGCATAGACTAGCACAACCGCATGAGGGGCAAACTCAGAGGCAAGAATATCGGCCGATTGAAAAGCTAACAACTCGGCCGGAAGAGAAATCGGCTCCAATAAAATGAATCGTGCTATGTAGTAGGTGCCAATGTGAAGTGGCACTGGAAGCTTTCAGGGTAGAAAAAGGGGCGGAGGCCAAGGTTTCAAATGTGTCCTCGCCGACTCAAGATCACAATGAAATTGAGTCAATCATAGTTCAGCCAAAAGACAAAGGGCAAGAAAAGATTAACCAAGATCATGAGATGAAGGAGTTGGTCGAGCATCATCCTAAAGACAAAGGCAAGGGTAAGTTGATTGAAATGTCACCACCTGGAAATTATGGTCCTCATAGCCCTAGAAGAAGAATTGAGCCAGAGAGTAAGGCTAAACGTCGCCTTGACTTTGATGATTATGTCAAGAGGAAACCAGTTGGTTTCCAACTTAGAGATAAAGGCAAAGGAAAAGTGGAGGACATGGCTCTACCTAACGGCTACCCACTTCGTAGCCCAAGGAGAAAGCTTGTGCTGGGAGATGAACCAAGACGGAGTTATGAGAATAATTACCGTAGGCCGTACAAACGGCCTTACCAGAGGACACTTTGATATGATGTGGCAGAAGATCTTTCCAAGCCATATGAAAGAAAGGAAAGAAGCCTTTGGGTATCAGTGGCCGACGGCCAAAAGCGAGACGTGTCTCATGTTACTATGCCGAAACCAGGCAAGAACACTTTTAAACCCACTCCGGCCGAGCCTAATGTATGGTATAAGAAAGGAAAGGATGGAGTTATGATTCCATTGTCAAGAACCCAAACTCGGCGTGTTCAAAGGCAATACGCTCAATCATGTCGAGAAGAAGTAGCTTGGATTGAGCAAAGGGAGGCTCAACTTAGGAGAGGTTCTGACCTAAGGGAAAAATTGAGAAGAGGAGAAGTCAAGCTCCTAAAGAATGATGGTTCAACCGAGGGTAATGCGACTGTGTTGCCTAAGGTGCATAGAATGGTCGAAGGGACCAAGGTTTTGGTCATACCAGATGAGAAAGAGGAAGTAATAAGCATGCTTGAAGCTCACTTGACCGGTGCATTCGAGACCAGAAAGAAGGAAATCGTAATTAACAAAGTTGACGCCGATCAACCTATGAATGAGGTTTCTAGAATTACAATAGACCAACAAATGGTCGAAGCTTCTGAAGTTGAAACTGACCAATCTATGGTTTTACCATCTGAAAGTAAAGTTAACCGAAAAACGGTTTTAACTCCTGAAAAGGAGGTCGACCAAGTTAAGGTTGATTCCCTCATTCCCTCTGTGGTTATTCCACCAAGTTCTGATCCGCTGACAGAAGAGAACAAAGACCTTATCAAAGAGAAAGAGGAAAAGGAGGCCGAACCTAACCAAGACATGGAATATGAAGGCAGAGAGGATGACTACTTGGACGACGAGTACGATGAGGAATATGATGAAGAAGGGGTCGGAGAGGAAGAAAGTAATGACAAGGAAGGGGAGAAGAAGCCCCGAATGAAGATATCGCCTTTTGGAAAGATTACTTATGATTCCGGAACACAAGGGTCATCAGAGTGTGGCATGATTATCACATTACCTTTGGAATTCGAAGCAAGGCCAGAACAAGTGGCCCAATTGGAGGGTGATGTTATAGCTGAAGAAGAGGCTTGGGCAGAAATTGATGAGGAGGTAGTAAACCAAGAGGAGAATAATGATGAGCGGTTGGCATGCCTCAAAAAACATAATGACAACCTTAGCAACCAGCTGAGAGCATGCCTTGGTCGACCAACAGAAGCAATGGCCAAGCAAGTAAGGGCATTATACATTCGTGCACACATTGAGGGAATGCCAATGAATAAGGTATTTGTGGATAATGGAGCTGCCGCTAATATTTTGCCTTTATCAACCTTAAAAAAGCTGAAGAAAACACAACACGACCTGCGTCCAACAAAAGTGAGGATAAGCTCTTTTGTAGGGGATGATGAGGAGATTTTGGGATCAATTTCTTTAGAAGTAGCGGTGGGGAAGAAAAGAAGAAACACAACTTTCCTTGTAGTTAATTCGAACTCCCAATACAACGTACTCCTTGGTCGAGATTGGATCAATGGTAGTTGGTGCATCCCATCTTCTTTGCACCAGTTACTAGCTCTTTGGAATGAGGACAATACACTTGACGTTATATTGGCCGATACACGGCCTTTCCCAGCCTCCGCCAACTTTGTTGATGCGGAGTTATATGAGGAAGGAGTCACCTTCCAAACTTTGGTGGATGGAACCAAGACTTTGGGGATAACGGCCAATGAATTGGCTGGAATTGAGAAAGGGGAAGTCAAGATTGAAGATGAACAACCATCTTTGGTCGACTTGTTTGCAACAATATCCATATCCAATGACAGACAAAATTAAAGAAACTATTAATGAAGCGTTGGAGAGATGGTCAACGCACTTGGCCGAAGAAACGGCCTGGATAGATGAGGATGAGATCAATCTCATCGAGTGTTTAAGAGAAGGGCCTGAAGAGAACCTCTTAGAGATCGAAGAATTGGATCCAGCGCCGGCTAAGCTTGATGACTCTAAGGCTGAAGTCCAAGACCCTTTGATCGAAGTAAACTTGGGAACGGCTGAAGAACATAGGCCGGTTTACATCAGCGGCTTGATGGAACCATCGCTAAGAGTCGAGATTGAGTCACTTCTGAAGGAGTTCAAGGATTGCTTTGCGTGGAATTATACTGAGATGCCCGGACTCGATCGCCAGCTAGTGGAACATCGTCTTCCGATCAAAGAAGAATTTAAGCCATTCCAACAACCACCCCGACGAATGTCTAAAGAAGTAGAACTTAGGGTGAAAGAAGAAATAGAAAAGCTTGTAGAAGCCAAGTTCATTCGGCCAGCAATTTATGCAAAGTGGCTTTCTAACATTGTTCCTGTGTGGATGCAAATCATCCGGAGAAGTCTCTATGGAAGAACATGTAGCTTTCCTTCATGTGTGGTTGTGCAAGTACATATTTTGCCCGGCCTCTTGCACCATGACCAAAGAATTCCAACCTCTAGCCGAGATCCTAGTTGGTGATGACCCGATCGCCCTTGGTCCATTAGTTTTGGCTTATCTATATCGGGGCCTTCAAAAGATAACACATGGTGAGACCACCTTGGATTACCACACTTCGGGCCCTTTATGGTTGTTTCAATTATGGCTTCAAGTGTACTTCCCGGAGGCTCGCCCATTTGGTACCAAGTTTTCGCCAAACCGAGTGCTAGGTGAGAGCATACTTCCACTCACACCCACTAAGAAGCGGATGGTGGAAGAGTATTTCACTTACTTTTACAACTTATCCACATTCTCACCGGCCAACTTCTCCACTTGTTTAGATCGAAGCTACCCATCCTTCCTCAAACTTGCACTAAATTCTTTGTATAATGATGATAGAAGAAAAAGTGAGCACAAGGATCTTTGGACTAGCATTTTACTTGGGCGTGATCTATACTATGGATTTGTCCTTGGTAGTCCGCCCAATTACACGTGTGGAGGTGAGCTTTATTGGACCTCGGCCGTGGGCCGCCAATTTGGCTTTAGACAAGCCATTCTGTTACCAAACATATATTCCCCAAACTTACATGAGGTTTGGCGAGCTGAACTCAGTGATGGATCGATGGACCGATTGATTTCCAACAACAATGGCCTTTTGGAAAACTTTGAAGTGCCGTTTCGAGATGTTGACTTCAGTGCGTCGTCCGAGTTTACCTCTTGGTGGGTAGACTTCACAAAATTATGGTTTAACAGCCCGGCCAAAGATAAGGCCGATATTGTATTTGCCTCTTGCCCGGTGTCGGCCAACTACAAGAAAACAACCAAACCCAAGCCCTCCAAGGCAACCAACGAGGACCAGACTTTGGGTATGCATTCTTCCTACTTTTCTATTTTCTCTTTTTCTTCCCTTATATCTAGTTGACAATTCTAACCGTTTTCTTGTCTTGATAGGTTCTACTAGAAAGGGGAATAATGGGGTTGGAGCGGATAAAGTAAGAGGAGCCACAGATGACATCTATTCCGGCCAGGCTAGCCATGAATCACAAGAAGTCCAAGGCAGGCCGACTTACCCATATATGTTGGCCGATCTATTCAATCTTTTGCTTGCTCTAGGTACTCGGCCGATCAAGAATGTTCCAATCCTTCCGCCACCCAAAGGAAGATTCAAAATGGCGGCAACTAAACGCAAAATTTCCACCCAAGGTTAATCTCTTGTCTATTGATTTTTTCACTATTCATGGTATCAAGCTTTTCTAACCTTGGTTGGCCTTCTCTTTGCAGATCAAGTGAGCGATCAAGAGGAATTGTCCGACCAAGCTCCTACCAAGAAACCTAAGAAATCCGTCCGCCAGGTTTGTTTCTTGACTTTGTTGGCGCATGCTTGTTTGTTGGCCGTTCTTTATTTATTTAAGTATGACCACCCTTTTTTTTTTTTAGAGCCCGAGTTCTTCTGTCACAACCACTCCTCCGACCGACAAACACGGCCAAACAGACACTACCGTAGTGATAGAATCTGCTCCTGACGACAGCTCGCCGGTTCAGTTTATCATCTCGCCTGACCCGCGGGTAAGTTGACTGAGCTATTTCTTTGAAGCCCATCTTGATTTCTTTTGTGTCCAACTAAGTTCATCCCTTGACTATCCTTGGTAGGTAGCGAGCCCAGTGATTCAGTTTTCCGCTCGTTTAAGTTCTACCTCTTCTGAGGCTCCGATTGAGAAGACGAGCACATCGGGCCATGTCCCTACTCACAACGAGACCATAACTGTTGATGCACCAGTTACTGATACCGCCAGCTCTCCCGGCCATGTAGAGGTAAGTCCTATAATTGTACTTTTATCCTTTGTTCATACTTATGCTCTGTCACCTTATTTTTTTTAATATTGTATTATAGGACTATACTATTGATCGAGATGCTCCCTTTCAGGCCGATGCCGGCCAACCTATGATGACATCATTGCCTCACTCAGGTCATTCCGAGGTAGGATCCTCTATTCCTATTAGCCGTGTGGTGAGCTTTTGCTTTTCTTTTCTTATCAACTTTTAACTTTGCTTGTTCAAAATGTTTCTCAAAAAACACCTTTTTACCTTTCAGGTGGCCGCGGGTCAGAATGATGCCTCCACCATTATCGATTCCGGCCTATCTGCTCAACCTCATGATGTAAGTTGTCGAACTCAAAGTTCTTACAACCTACTTGGTTAGCACGTATCCTGACCTATTCCCCTTTGGTGTAGGGTTCTGCATGTTCGAGTGATGATATTTGGAAGGGGGTCGATGGTCTCCTTGCTGCCACTTCTGTTCCCACGGCCTCTTCCATCACACCTACTTCTACTGGTGTTCAGTCTCCTGACCTCTATGCCACATTCCGAGATCTGTTCGATCGGGAGCCTAGGGCCATGGTTGGCGAGGCTTACCAAACGAGCCTTCACACATCTCTTAGGCAGTTGGCTGAGGCTGGTGCATTGGAGTCTACCACCGCGACTATGGTTGAGCAGATGATGCCTGCTTTCCGGTCTGCTCTAGACCGATACTTAGGTATTTCTAGTCGCCTTGAGGCAGTACGACGACTTCCCGCTCAGATCCAGATTGTTCGAGGTGAATTAGAAGAGAAGTACAAGAAGAAACAAGAGCGGTGTCTCTGTCGGCAGGAGTTGATGGACAAAAAGAGAGAAATTGAGCTCGAGTTGACTGAGTTAGCAGCCGAGGAGGATAGAGAGTCCCAAGGGATCCAGCCATGCATTTCCAGGCTTAAGAGTCTTTCCGGGGAGCAAGCCTCTTTTCAGGGACTTGAGGGAGAGCACGCGACTGCCGAGGCTTCGGTTCGCTATCTGTTGCAGCTGATTAGTACTGCAGTCCTTGGGCTCTTTCGCCCGGTTTAGATCTTTTCTCATTCATGTAGCTTTCGGCCCCTTTTGTGATGTATTTTGGCCGCATTTTGTTAGCTTTTATTTATCATTCTAGGCCATTTTAGATATTTCGTATTTGGCAGGCTGATTCTGGCCTATTTTGGGATATTAGGCCATTCTTGGCCCTATTTTTTTTTGTGATTTCAACCGTCCCATGATATATGTGCACTCCGGTTGACCTTAGCAATTCGAATTTATTTTTATTATTCATTTCCTCTCTCCATCAATTCCCACGCTGTCGGGTAATATTTCTTCAAGTATCGGCCATTGATCGGGGCATCATGAAGTTGACCATCATAATCTTTCAAATAATATGCCCCCTTTCCTAACACCTTGTCCACGACAAATGGTCCCTTCCAAGTGGGTGACCATTTTCCAAATTTCCGGTCATGCACACCAAGAGGTAAGATAGTTTTCCAAACCCAATCGCCCTCTCCAAAGCTCTTGGCCTTTGTTTTCTTATCATACGCTCTCGCTACTGCTTGCTTTTGAATTTTCAAGTTATCCAAGGCTTTCAATCTCGATTCATCCAACTCTTCGAGCTCTTGAACCATGGCTTGGGTGTACTCATCTGGTGTTAAACTTTCTTGGAGGGCAACCCGTAAGGATTTGACTGCCATCTCCATAGGTAAAACCGCATCATGCCCATATGTTAAAGCAAATGGTGTTGTTCCTGTTTCCGATCTCCTTGACGTTCGATATGCCCACAAGGTCTCAGACAAAATTTCGTGCCATTTCTTTGGTTTGTCCGTTATAGCTTTTTGAATGATATTCTTGATAACCTTGTTGCTGGCCTCTGCTTGGCCATTGGCTTGGGCGTAATATGGGGTGGAATGATACAACTTAATCCCATTATTTTCCATGAATGCTTTGACATCCGCCTCAATGAAATATTTTGCTCGATCAGCAGTAATGGATTCGGGCAGGCCGAAACGGTGAATGATGTTTTCTTTCACAAATTGAATAACCTCCACTTGAGATACCTTCTTCAAAGGCACAGCCTCGACCCACTTAGTGAAGTAGTCGGTGGCCACTAAGATATAAGTATGGCCCTTGCTTGATGATGGGTGAATCTCTCCGATCACATCCATAGCCCAACCTCTAAACGGCCAAGCCTTGATTATGGGGTTCAAGGTTGAAGCGGGCACATGCTGGACCGGACCATGCCTCTGGCAAGGCTGGCATCCTTTTGCGTACGTGATACAGTCTTTTAGAATAGTTGGCCAATAATAGCCATGTCTTCTAATTAACCACCTCATCTTAATTTCGGGTTGGTGAGCACCGCATGCTCCATCATAGATTTCAGTCATTACTTGCATGGCCTCCTTCTTTCCTAAGCACCTCAGAAGCAAGTCGTCAAACCCTTTTTTATATAATTCATCGTTCATAATCACATAGTTTCTTGCTTGAAGTCTTATCCGTCGGTTGTGCTTGTCGGTTGGACGTCTAAGGTATTGGAGAAGAGGATGACGCCAATCTTCTGGGGTAACGTTTGACGGTATCGCTCCAATCAACAAACCCCTTTCTTCGACTAAAGGTAAGGATCTTCTTTCTACTTTAAAGAATCTCTCGGCCAACCCCTCAGATAGGTGCACGCCGGATGCAAGTTAGGCCAATTCATTGGCCTCCCAATTCAAGTCTCGAGGCACATGCTCTATGCTAACTTCATCGAAGTCGTCCATCAATTGCATGGCCATTTCGCGGTATTCTAACAACACCGTACTATAAAAATTGTACTCCCCGGTTAACTGCTTGATGACTAACATGGAGTCACCCATGATTGTTACGTTGGTTGCCCCCAGTTCTCTCAAAATTTCTAGGCCGATAATTAATGCCTCATATTCAGCTTGATTATTTGAACATGTGAAATCCAATTGGAAGGCATATTGTGCTCTGAAACTTCCTGGGGAAATAAGCACAATTCCGGCCCCAGATGCGGCCGTGGTACTCGACCCATCAAAGTATAACTTCCATGGAATCAAAAAGTGCGATGCTATCTCAAACGACTCCATGTTTTCTATTTCAACGCTAGGGTGGGCAGCCAAAAAATCAGCCAAAGCTTGACCCTTGACCGATTGCTGGGGCACGTATCTAAATGAGAACTCGGACAAAGCCATTGTCCATTTTCCAATCCGGCCTCTAATGATAGGCCGAGACAACATGTATTTAATAAGATCTGTCTTGGAAATGATATATACTACGGAAGGCAACATGTAGTGTCTTAATTTTGTGGCCGTGAAATACAAGGCCAAACACAACTTTTCGATCGGCGAATACTTTCTTTCAATCACCGTTAAAATTCGACTCAAGTAATAGATGGCTTGTTCCTTCTTTTCCTCATTATTTTGGGCCAAAAGACTCCCGATAGAGTTTTCAGAGGCCGAAATGTACAACTTGAGCGGCCTACCTCTTCTAGGCGGTATCAACACGGGTGGCCGGGTCAAGTAATCCTTGATTGCTTGAAAAGCCTTTTGTTGTTGCTCTTCCCATATAAACTTTTCCCCTCCCTTAAGCCTAAGAAGTGGGGAAAATGGTTCTGTTTTTCCGGCCGAGTTTGAAATAAATCTCCTAAGAAAATTTATCCGGCCAAGGAAGCTTTGTAATTCCTTTTTATTTTTGGGTGGTGGTGCATCGATGATAGCTTTGGTTTTATTCTTATCTGTTTCGATTCCCCTTTGATGGACAAGGAAACCTAAGAAGTTTCTGGCCGACACGCCGAAAGCGCATTTTTGAGGATTCATCTTAAGGTTGTGCATCCTCATTCTCTCAAAGGCTTTTCTTAAGTCTCCAAGGTGACTCGGTCGAGTGGTCGATTTAACAACCACATCATCGATATATACTTCAAGCATTTTTCCGATCATGTCATGAAAAATAGCGTTCATGGCCCGCTGGTAAGTTGCCCCAGCGTTCTTAAGGCCAAAAGGCATTACCACCCATTCGAATAACCCGGTTGCTCCCGGGCACCTAAATGCTGTCTTATGGACGTCGTCCTCTGCTATGTATATTTGATTGTAACCTGAGTAACCATCCATAAATGACAAAATTTCATGTTTGGCTGCTCCATCAACAAGGAGATCCGCCACAGGCATAGGATATTCATCTTTAGGAGTTGCAAGATTCAAATTTCGAAAGTCAACACAAAATCTTATTTTGCCATTCTTTTTTATTACAGGAACAATGTTAGAAAGCCACTTTGCATAAATTGCTGGCCGAATGAACTTGGCTTCTACAAGCTTTTCTATTTCTTCTTTCACCCTAAGTTCTACTTCTTTAGACATTCGTCGGGGTGGTTGTTGGAATGGCTTAAATTCTTCTTTGATCGGAAGACGATGTTCCACTAGCTGGCGATCGAGTCCGGGCATCTCAGTATAATTCCACGCAAAGCAATCCTTGAACTCCTTCAGAAGTGACTCAATCTCGACTCTTAGCGATGGTTCCATCAAGCCGCTGATGTAAACCGGCCTATGTTCTTCAGCCGTTTCCAAGTTTACTTCGATCAAAGGGTCTTGGACTTCAGCCTTAGAGTCATCAAGCTTAGCCGGCGCTGGATCCAATTCTTCGATCTCTAAGAGGTTCTCTTCAGGCCCTTCTCTTAAACACTCGATGAGATTGATCTCATCCTCATCTATCCAGGCCGTTTCTTCGGCCAAGTGCGTTGACCATCTCTCCAACGCTTCATTAATAGTTTCTTTATTTTTGTCTGTCATTGGACATGGATATTGTTGCAAACAAGTCGACCAAAGATGGTCGTTCATCTTCAATCTTGACTTCCCCTTTCTCAATTCCAGCCAATTCATTGGCCGTTATCCCCAAAGGCTTTGTAGTCTTGGTTCCATCCACCAAAGTTTGGAAGGTGACTCCTTCCTCATACAACTCCGCATCAACAAAGTTGGCGGAGGCTGGGAAAGGCCGTGTATCGGCCGATATAACGTCAAGTGTATTGTCCTCATTCCAAAGAACTAGTAACTGGTGCAAAGAAGATGGGATGCACCAACTACCATTGATCCAATCTCGACCAAGGAGTACGTTGTATTGGGAGTTCGAATTAACTACAAGAAAAGTAGTGTTTCTTCTTTTCTTCCCCACCGCTACTTCTAAAGAAATTGCTCCCAAAATCTCCTCATCATCCCCTACAAAAGAGCTTATCCTCACTTTTGTTGGACGCAGGTCGTGTTGTGTCTTCTTCAGCTTTTTTAAGATTGATAAAGGCAAAATATTAGCGGCAGCTCCATTATCCACAAATACCTTATTCATTGGCATTCCTTCAATGTGTGCACGAATGTATAATGCCCTTACTTGCTTGGCCATTGCTTCTGTTGGTCGACCAAGGCATGCTCTCAGTTGGTTGCTAAGGTTGTCATTATGTTCTTTGAGGCATGCAAACCGCTCATCATTATTCTCCTCTTGGTTTACTACCTCCTCATCAATTTCTGCCCAAGCCTCTTCTTCAGCTATAACATCACCCTCCAATTGGGCCACTTGTTCTGGCCTTGCTTCGAATTCCAAAGGTAATGTGATAATCATGCCACATTCTGATGACCCTTGTGTTCCGGAATCATAAGTAATCTTCCCAGAAGGCGATATCTTCATTCGGGGCTTCTTCTCCCCTTCCTTGTCATTACTTTCTTCCTCTCCGACCCCTTCTTCATCATATTCCTCATCGTACTCTTCGTCCAAGTAGTCATCCTCTCCGCCTTCATATTCCATGTCTTGGTTAGGTTCGGCCTCATTCTCCTCTTCCTCTTTGATAAGGTCTTTGTTCTCTTCTGTCAGCGGATCAGAACTTGGTGGAATAACCACAGAGGGAATGAGGGAATCAACCTTAACTTGGTCGACCTCCTTTTCAGGAGTTAAAACCGTTTCTCGGTTAACTTTACTTTCAGATGGTTCGACCATAGATTGGTCAGTTTCAACTTCAGAAGCTTCGACCATTTGTTGGTCTATTGTAATTCTAGAAACCTCATTCATAGGTTGATCGGCGTCAACTTTATTAATTACGATTTCCTTCTTTCTGGTCTCGAATGCAGCGGTCAAGTGAGCTTCAAGCATGCTTATTACTTCCTCTTTCTCATCTGGTATGACCAAAACCTTGGTCCCTTCGACCATCCTCTGGACCTTAGGCAACACAGTCGCATTACCCTCGGTTGAACCATCATTCTTTAGGAGCTTGACTTCTCCTCTTCTCAATTTCTCCCTTAGGTCAGAACCTCTCCTAAGTTGAGCCTCCCTTTGCTCAATCCAAGCTTCTTCTTCTCGACATGATTGAGCGTATTGCGTTTGAACACGCCGAGTTTGGGTTCTTGACAATGGAATCATAACTCCATCCTTTCCTTTCTTATACCATACATTAGGCTCGGCCGGAGTGGGTTTAAAAGTGTTCTTGCCTGGTTTCGGCATAGTAACATGAGACACGTCTCGCTTTCGGTCGTCAGTCACTGATATCCAAAGGCTTCTTTCATTTCTTTCATATGGCTTGGAAAGATCTTCTGCCACGTCATCATATCGGAGTGTCCTCTGGTAAGGCCGTTTGTACGGCCTACGGTAATTATTCTCATAACTCCGTCTTGGTTGATCTCCCAGCACAAGCTTTCTCCTTGGGCTACGAAGTGGGTAGCCGTTAGGTAAAGCCATGTCCTCCACTTTTCCTTTGCCTTTATCTCTAAGTTGGAAACCAACTGGTTTCCTCTCGACATAATCATCAAAGTCAAGGCGACGTTTAGCCTTACTATCTGGCTCAATTCTTCTTCTAGGGCTATGAGGACCATAATTTCCAGGTGGTGACATTTCAATCAACTTACCCTTGCCTTTGTCTTTAGGATGATGCTCGACCAACTCCTTCATCTCATGATCTTGGTTAATCTTTTCTTGCCCTTTGTCTTTTGGTTGAACTATGATTGACTCAATTTCATTGCGATCTTGAGTCGGCGAGGACACATTTGAAACCTTGGCCTCCGCCCCTTTTTCTACCCTGAAAGCTTCGAGCGCCACTTCACATTGGCACCTACTGCATAGCACGATTCCTTTTATTGGAGCCGATTTCTCTTCCGGTCGAGTTGTTACCTTTTCAATCGGCCGATATTCTTGCCTCTGAGTTTGCCCCCCATGCGGTTGTGCTAGTCTATGCTTTCCCTCTCCGACCTTTTTCTCTCTTCCTCGATCGGAATCTGGAATATGTAAGTTGACCATGTTAACCTGCATCTTGGGGAAAGGATCTTTCTCAACTCCCATCACGTCCTTTTCTTTCTCTGGGAAGCGTAAGGTTCCCTTGTCAATCAAGTCCTGCACAATATTCCGAAAGACAACGCAATTGGCGGTCGAGTGAGTCCACGCATTATGCCACTTACAGTAGGTTCGATCTTTTAGTTCATTGGCCGGTGGTATTGCTTGGCCATTGGTCAGCTTGATAAGCTTCTCGGCCAATAGTTGATCGAATATTTGTTCACCCTTTGATAAATCAAAGGTAAATGCTCTAGTGACGGATCCTTTCTGCTTGGAAGAAAAACTCACTTGTTGCACTTTTTGATCTTTGGACGCCTTCACCAAGGCCTTGCATACATGAGGCTTGGAAATCATAATCTCAGCCGCATTGACCTCGGCTGATTCTTCATCCGATTCAACTTCCACTTCCTCGAGCTCTTCTTCCATCTCCACCATTTGAACACTTGACTTATTTTTGTTCCATGCAGCCTTTGCTGCCATTCTTTTCTGGCGTTCTTCCCTTAGAATAGCTTCATATCTATCCACCCTCATGACTAAATCATAAAGATCTCGGAACTCCATCCCTTCAAACTTCTTCCGAAGTTCCAAAGACAAACCATTCTGGGCTAACTTCACAAATTCGCTTTCGGGCAAAGGGACAGTGCATCTACTTCTTGTAAGCCTAAATCGAGAGATATACCCTTGAGCGGACTCTTCAGAATTTTGCACCAAACGGGCTAAATCAGCCATCGACACTTCTGGTTCGTGGCGATAGAATTGTTCATGGAAAATTCGCTCCATAGTTTGCCAATTTGGAACCGAGTTGACCGGCAAACTAACATACCAGGTGAAAGCAGCTCCAGTGAGTGAGTTGGGAAACATCTTAAGTTTCAGATTATCATTGTTTGCAGCTTCAGCACACTGGGCCATGAATCGGCCTATGTGTTCAATAAAGGATTGATAATCTTGACCGGAGAACAAAGTGAAATCAGGAACTCTAAAACCTCTTGGGTATTCCGTTTGGTCCACAAAGTCAGGGTAAGGTCTTCGGTATACTGGTCGGATTGTTCTCCTAGCTAGAGGTCCATACATGTCTTGGACGACCATTTCGATCATATTCCTATCAATTCCCACTGGGGCTTGGCCGAGTCCGACTTGAATGCCCCCAGCAAAGTTGTTGACCGCTTGATGGTTACCCCCCTGGTTTTGGGCCCGGCCATTATTCTGGCCGTTACCATTGCCCCCCAAACCTAGATGAACTCGTGGTTGGTTTGCCAAAGGTGGCGGTCTATAGGGTTCAGGGATTTGCACTTGATTGGCCACGGGTGGATTCTGGCCCTGACCCCCTTGAAGAGCTTGGACAATGTGCTGTCCAATTTGGATACCCATACCAGCAATGTTGTTGGCCATCACGTTGTTAGCCCGTTCAATCCGGTCTAACGTAGTGTTCACCTGGATAGCCACGGTTTGTAAATGAGTCTGGGTGACCCGACTTTCCTCCCTCACCAAGTCGATGAGTTGTTGGACATCCTCTATAGTAGCCGGATTCAGCTGGAGTAGAGGGTCAATTTTCTCTGGTACATCTTCAATTGTAACTTCACCATATGATCCATCCTGATTCTTTTGGTCCATCCCTTGGTCCACAAAGGTCGGAACGTGATCGTTCCCGCTTTGTTGGCCAACTTGAGGCCTCTTTCCAGAATCGAGGTTGGGATGATTGCTTGGATTCACAACACCGGTTGCCTTGCTAGCGGGTTGGTTGCTTGGGATGGCCTTATTCTTCGTCATTGGATCACGATAAGGAACCGGGTTACGGTAAGGATTCTCCTGATCACGATTTGGAAACGCACGAGTATTAGCAACTATGCAATGTTAGCAAAGACAACAAATAAGATACCACCGGGCGTGCCAAAAATATGTTCACTCGTTTTTAGCCAAGGTTGGCCAAAAGCAACACTTTGGTCCGTTTTTGTGTAAGTGCGGGGCGTGCCACCGTCAAGCCAAGTTTTGGCTCAATCGGAATGTGATAGTGATTGGGTTGAGTAACTGCGCCTAAATTGATTCTTATCAAGCGATTGATCGGCCAAGCTAGGAACCACTCTTGGCCTAGGTTCTTTTCTAGCCTCAGGGACAAGGCTCTTAAAGGCCTAGTCGGAATCGGAATCCGACCCACTAGTTGGCCTCCTTAAAATTACGTGATCGAACTCGTGCACAAAGTGGTGCAAGTGCCCAAGCAAAACAAAGAAACTATGGATAACAAAAGTATAATGAAACTCAATACGATCTTGACCAACCAAGTTAACTTCAAAATTCAAAGAAATAATGAAAATAGCAGGCATTAGATTGAGGGCGAATGAAGGAAAAACTGCATTAAAGTTGAAATCAAGACAAGCAAAGTTGCATGAAAAGTAAAAAACAAAACTAAATCGATACCACAAGCCTTTGAGAAGGATGATGGCAGAGCTACAAACCTAGCGAACTAGAACTATTGAGAACCTAAAAGCGCCTTGAACGGTAGCAACTAAGTAAAATTGAAAGCAAAATAACTTTGAGAGATTCTTGAGAAATTTGTGAGTTGATTGCGCTGTGTGTTGAATGTCCTTTTCTCTCTTTTGAATGCGTCTATATATAAGGGTTAGGATAGCAATGGGCCATTACTTGGCCCGGAATTCCCCCTAGACTCCTTGTACAGATGGGATTTGTACTGTCTTAAAATTAAGATTCGACCGGATTCTTCTTTGATAACCACGTGATCTTGAGCAATGATGGTCGATGAGAATCCTTTCCAAATTTGAACTCTTTACTTGGACGGAATTCTAGCTTAAGTAGAACTTCTTGGTGGATGAGAAATCCTTATGTGACTTGGGCAAAGCCATTATTGGCTAAGAAATGTCATCAAGAAGCTTTCGGGCTCGATCAAACTCTTTGAGGTTTTAAGCTTAATAAAAATTCGGCCCAAGTATTGAGACCCAAACTTAATTAAAAAATTAAAATAAAATGAAACGACCCAGCCTCAAAACTAGGCTGAAACCAACTCTTTTTATTTTTATACCCAATAATAAAATTGCCCAGCCCATTTTTATCTTCGATTGGACCAATTTCGTTATTTTAAATACATAACCCGGCCTCAAACTAGGCCGAAATTATTTCTCTTTGCTTGAAATTATACATGGCCTAGCAAATTGCATTTATTTGGGCCAATTCATCTTATAAAACATGAGAAAGAGATGACCCGGCCTCTCAATAGGCCGGAATTACTCTCTTATTTGATACGACATAATGGATTGAACCACTCAATAAAATATTTTGGCCTTTCACCCACACAAGTCGAGCCACTTTCATGATCCCTCGCCAAAATCCGGCCTCTTCTAGGCCTTTGAAGCTACTTCACAAAATATTTTCGCCCAGCCTCTTGTAGGCATTTTCTCCCGGCCTCCTATAGTGGGCGAACAACACTTTTGAAACCAAGGGCGAGGTAGCCCGGGTAGATTTTAATTGATCACTTTCATCATGCTCACAAGGTTGGGTGATCAACATAGTTGATATTTGGGCGAAATAATCAAGAAAAGAGATTGGGTGATCAAATCATAAAAAATAGGGAAATAAAGTTACCCGGGCTATGTAGAAGGTATTTGGGTGTGAAAAATGATAGAGAGGTTGGGTGGATGGAGATAATGGGAAAAAAGCAATCCAGGCTAATCATAGGATATTTTGTGGGTAGAAGTAGCCTGGATAGCCTAGAAGAAATTTTAGTAGAAAAGGAGAGGAGAGAGGCTGGACAAAATAGGTAGAAGGAGGCCGGACAAAACAAGAAGAATGAGGCTGGACAAAATAAGAAGAATGAGGCTGGACAAAATATTTATAGACTTTGGGTGGCCAACTTCCATGTCTCTCTTTCAAAAATAGTTTGGGCCCACTTAAAAATAAAACCACTTTTTGGTCTTCAAAAATATGTATTTGGCTAGGCATAATATATATATATATATACACATATACTTTTAAGCTAAATATCTAACTATACATATATATAATAATATATATGTGTATGTATATTATATATATGTATAATATATATATAATAATAATATATATATGTATGTATATTATATATGTGTATAATATATATTAGTGCATACATAAAAGCCACGCCACTTACTCTTTCAATTGTATGTATATATACATACAATGTGATTAATGCCACTCAATGGCATGCTTTTTATATAAAGTATATATATATATATACATATAAACTCAAAACGTCAATCAATCTCTCTCTTCAATCAATTCAACCAGCCAATCCTATATATATATATATATATATCAATTTACATACATCCATTCCATTGTCACTTTCTTGCTGGCATGCATTTCGGCAATTTATATCCATTAAACCAACCCATAGCTATACATATACATCTATGTACGAACGCCCAGGCTACAAAGTTTGACTGCAATTTTCTATTTGTTCTGCACATAGGTACACTGATCCAACCATCAACTTCTACAAAAAAAATCTCTATTTCAAATTGACTCCAGGTAACTCCCACGAAAGCCACCTAAGCTGGTTGGGCTTCCCGCATTCAATATCCACCATCCTCAATTTGGTCTCTTCTTCCTGCTTTACTGAATTTCAAAATTGGCTGAACCTTACTTGCATATTTCACTCAGTGCAACCCATCAACCAAACAACAAACTACATCTCTGTCCGCCAGCACTCCTTGCAATTTTCCTCCTCTCTTTTTTTCTTTTTGATTCAAACAACCAACAAACAACTACTAGTTGGATTTTAAGCCACCCAAATATCAAAATAAGTTACTACACATGCTTCTTCTTCATCTGAAATACTCAACCATTCATTGGCTGTCATCTTGTGGTTTTTGGAACTCCATTAGCAGCCCCCTTCAACTCTCTTGGTTCGGTGGTAATACCGCACGCCATGTGTTCGATTTAAGTCTCCACTTAGCTTGGCATGACTCAAACTTCATGAATGAAGGTAGGTTGGCCTCCTCTCCACAACCATTCCCATTCTACTTGTCTTGCCATGGTAAATGCTAATTTATGGCCCAAACAACTGGGAAATGATTTTTAAAACTGGGGGATTGTAAAGGACATCGTAAGGTTTTAGAGTTAAACGTGTGTAAAATGGTTTTTCTGAAAAGATATTTAATCTTTGATTTTCATTTCCGTTTAACTGTCCACTCACTGAGCCTATCTCACCGTTTTCTTGTTGTCTTAAATTGTCCCTCCAGGTAGTAGTTTTGGTGGAGGTCGAGCCAAACACGTCGAGGTATAGCATCCATTTTCCATTCCCGGATCTTGTAGGCATCTTTTCCATTTTGTGGAAATTTCTTTTCTTTAATTGTAAAAAATTTCTGTAATAGGAGTAGTGGCTCTGATTACCATACTTAAATTATAAGGTTATTTTATATTGTTGGGTCTGAGACCCTTTTTGGTTGTGGTAGAGGTGGTTGCTGTTTAGAAGTGCTTTTTAACAGGTTTTGAAATTTCTGGGTTAGTCCATTTTCAGGGGAGGTTCTGCCGAATTTTCGGTAGGATTTTCCTTGATTTTGGATTCCCGCAGGGCCTCTCCGGGTTTCAGGGTGGAATCCGGGGGCGGTCTTGTCATGAGTTTAGAAGAATGTTAAAAAGTTCTTTCTTTAGATCTTCATTCATTTGTAGTTTATTAATTTTTTCCTTTAATTTGCATTCATTCTTGTAATGCCCCACCTTTCCACGCTTGAAACAAGTTGGTGGTTTTTGAGATTTAAAATTTTTTCTTTTTGAAAATCTTTTTCTTTTTAGAAATTTATTTTCTTTTGGCTCTTTAGCCCAATCTGGTTTTTGCCTTGAAAACCTCTTATATTTATGAAATTTTTTGGTCTTTTCTTTAAAAAAATGTGAGGTTTTAGAAAATCCAAATTGTTCACAAAAATCTCCCATTTCTTTCCTCTAGAAGATTTTTCTTTTTCTAAAAGCCTTTTTAATTTCATATCTGTACACAGGGCTAAACCCTCGGCACAAATTTCTGAGACTAGATGCTTAAACGTCAAATGACCATAGGAAATATTTCCTCCATTTCTGGCTTTAAGCCTGTTTCTTACATTTTTTGCAAACAAAGGAGGAAGTCCAGAAATAAACTTCTCCTTCCAGAAGTCTTGATGGCAGTCAGATCTGGTATAAACTTTTGCAAGAAAAACATCTTTATACCACTTAAACTGAGATAAAGTTAGACACTTTAAATTCATTAAGACTTTTCTAGATCTTTCATGCTAGAGATCCATAGATCCTAAGAAATGAAGGGTTATTGTATAAGCAAGAGTATTTATCCCATCTTCTTGAGTACCTTCTATTTCTCTTCCTTGCTCAGTCTTTATCACCCTTTTGGTTGCAAACAAGATTTCATTCCTTGTTTGTTCTGGTAGGAAATCCCACCATCCACTTAATTGACCTGAAAAGCTTGTTACAATAGCTGAAGCCACTTGGCTTTCAGAATTTCCTACAGCCCTGCCAACAGTAGCGTACATTAACATTTGTCTTATGACATCAATTACCTGGTATTCTATACGTCCATTGATGTTCCATTCGACAATGGATCCAGCATCAAATCTGGCAGTGTCAAAATGGAAATTTTCTTCAAATCCCATGTCGACTGGTGTTGGCCTGTGGTAATAATTCCTGCTTGGGGCCATGGGAATAGGATTTCTTTTAAAATTAATTTTGTTCACCTAAGCAGCCGAATCCTCTGGATGTCCCAGGAAGACTTGTTCCAGATCTTCCTCTTCTTCTCCTTCTTTGGAGAGCACATTAACTCCAGGATCCCTTGTCTCATCTGATTTAGATGATGCGTCTTTTTTTATGTCTAATTTAGACAATCTAACAAGTATTTCTTCCATCACATCTTTTTGTTGATTGGAGGTTATTGATGCTTTTAGCTTATAATTTTCCAACACTGGTGGTGGTTTGAACATGACTTCCTGACTTTCTATTTTTGAGGTGGAAGCTTCTATTCCTGCCTTTTTAGGGCATAATTTATTTATAGAGTCTTCAATTCTTGAGGTTTAGGCTCCTAGAGATTGAAGATATAAATTGGTATAATTTCCTTGAGACAGAACATTTCCAATATGTTCGGTAGTGACTTTATCTATTTTAGACAAAGCATCTCCTTTGAAAGGGGCAGCTAACCCTCCATTAATTTCTAGGGTTTCTGCTGGTGGATGAATAGCCCTAAAAACCTTCCCTTTTTTAGTTAAGTAATTTTTAAAAGGATTTTCTAAAGTATTGACTACTTGGTTAAATTCTTCAAGGTTGTTTCTCCTAGCAAATCCTTCAAACCAGACAAAAAAAGCTATATGTCTTCTATGCCTCGTTATGTTGGCGTTTAAAGCTCTATGAAGAATTTCTTTATGTTTTGAGCAAAAGGCTTGCTCAAACCATTCCCTTTTCTTCTTGTTTTTCTCACTCATGAATTCTTGTTTTAAGAGTTCATGATCTATGTCAAAAGGCCTTTCTTCTTCTAACATATTAATAAAAAATTATCCTTCTATATCTGAGAAGGTTGGTGATTGTGGCCTTCTTACCTGACCTTGCCTGGTTCCGCTAACTTCAGTGTTAGGTGTTTCTACCCTGTACCAAGGTTGGCTGACTTGGTTGTCAGATTGCATTAATCCTCCCATGATGATTTTATCATGTTCTGTTTCTGCTATAAAAGAGCTCCTAGCACTTGAAATTCTTGAACTTTCTCCTCTAGAACTTGAGCTGGCTCTGCTCGTGCTTTCTCTGCTTATCCTTGTTGACCTGTTTTCAGAAAACCTTATTTCTACATCTCCATCTTGGTGTTCAATGATCTGATCCACCTCTTGGTTTTCTATTGGTCTAGTAGGTACCTGATTCTGAAGAGTCCATCTTTCGGGCATAGTTATATTATTCCACATAATAGTTTTAGGTACAACTACATTAGCTTTACCCAAATTTGCCTGAAAAAGGGTAGTTTTACCTTTTGCTTCCAAATTATGTGCTTCTGGACATAAAATATTCATAGCCTTATAATAAATTCTATAAACAACTGCCATGTTTTGTGAACCTGGAATCATATCAAACCCTTAGGTTTGAATATTCAAGGTTAATGCCTTTAAGGCTCCTTCATTTGAAAGTTAGATTGAAAAGTTGGGAAAACAATTAAAGAATACTGGCCCATCACATAGTGATGATTCCAGTACTCCCAAAAGTGAATCTGAAAAGATGTTGTGCCTGCAATCTCGAACACAGATAAGAACAGAGGTTTTTAACCCAGTTCTGGTTAGTGGTTTTACTGCAACTTGAACCAGACCAATATGTAAGTATTTAAAGTCTCTTTTTTGATGTTCATTTAACATCTCTTGTGAAAAAAGTTGAAAACTTTCATGAGTTTCTGAAATAGCAATTGTTCTTTCACAAGTTTTAATTACATAGTCACTTTTAAAAGTAAACGATCCTTTCTTGTAAATATCATAGATTGGAACCTTAGGGATTTTCCAGTTCTGCAATTGTTTTTCGTAATCCTTAATTACCACTTCTTCTACATTTTTAATCCTCATAACATCATTAGATCTAAATTCATCCGATCTACGAGACAGTGATCTAAACAGATTAGCCATTTAAAACAAATTGAAATTTTAATAATCGTTCAAGTTCTTAACGGTGTCAAGCGTCCTCAATGCCTATCCTCGGCTAACACGGACTTCCACCCCCCCAAACGATTAATAAAACAAACAAAATGAGACAAAGAGCTAACTGTTGTCGATCAATGTTTGTAATCGGTGGATTTAGACCACTCCGATGTCACAGGGACTATGATTAACAACAATTAAGTGGCTCTGATACCATAAAACACCCAGGATTTAATCCCTTTTTGATTTATAAATTGGTAGTGAAAGGAGGTAACACATACATAAGTAGATGAATAAAAACTGGAAAATACAGAGGTAGAAAACAAACAAACCAAACATAATAACTTACAAATGCATTTGGAACAAGATACCTCCAAATTGCTTTAAGAAGATTCACACTCTAAGTAGCACACTCAAACTTTAAACTTAACACTCAAAAGAAGAGTCAAACTCAAACTTCACACTGAACTCTAAACTTGTGATGCCCTCATCTGCTAGCAGGGGGAGTCCGTTATAGTAGAATGGGAAAGATTCCATCTTATCTCTTCAAGCGCACTGAGAACTAAGTGGGGGACAGCTGGAAATTGATTGAGATGAATAGTATCCCGCACTAATGTAAACAGTAACCCGCACTAAAGTGAACAGTAGAGCATCTTTATTGAAAAGTAAAATGGCCGACAACTTTATCTGTAAAGATGGGGAAAAATCTCTTCACAGTCATCTTCATTATTTAGATGAGTATCAAATTCTTCTGTTTCGGATGTTGACATCTTATCCACTTCATCAAGAGCCTCAAGAAGGTGCTGTTTGATATCAGCTTGGGATAAGGAAGGATCAGCTGTTTTAGCTGCTTTAATTTGAGATAAAAGTCCTTTAAGGATAGGAACAGATTCCTTATGGGGATGAGAGGAAGATGCTTCTTTAGCACCTGTCCGAACTTCATCAACAGATTTTATTTTAAATTTGGGGGGAAGCAAATGCTGAATTTGAAACTGGTTCCACCATTTTATAAAAAGATGTCTTTTAAGATGCGGAAGACAGATGAAATCATCTTCCTCAGGGGGAGAAATTTCATAAACCCATTTTAAGATCCAAATCATATCATAAAGATAGAAAAACCAAATAAGAGCTTCCCAGTAGTCTGCCAAATCAAAATTAGAAGATCTAAATCTGAAAAAAGAATTTTTTAATTCTAAAGGCAAGAGATCAATAGAAGGACCCCAAATAAGAAACCAAGCTTTAAACCAATTTGGAAGGGGCTTCTTATCTCTGATTTGAAAATTGAAAAACCAGGAATGTGAGAAAATATCATTTTGAAGACATAAAGCATTTTCCTAGGCATGCTGGTAATCAAAATAACTGAAGTAATTTGGGAAGATTTTTGGGTTTCTAAAACGTCTTTTAGACATTGGGTTAGAACCCCAATCTTTCAAAGATAATATCTTTAAGATATATAATTGGGAAAACCCAATGACTCTTTTAGAGTCGTTTCTGTCGTTGTGGATTATTTTAACCGATCCAGTTTCTATGAGAATTGCTTAATAGAAAAACTGATTTTTTCCCTCAAATTTAGGGTGTAAATGTCCTATTAAATATAATCTTGCTACTTCAGCTGGGTTGAGTTCTGTGTGAACATCTTCAATGAGTCAAAGGGGGATTTCCATTGAAGGGATATAAGGAGACCTTTTAAGTTCCTCATCTTGCATTTTTTGTTTATTTTTTCCTTCCATGGGTCCTTTTAGGTCCCTGGTTTGTTTCTGGCTCAGCTTGTTGGTCCTGCAAATTTCTCCCCTGCAAGAATTCTCTTGTTAAAAAATCAGGGAGAGAATTATTTTCTCCTTTGATATAATCAATTTGAAAATCAAAGGCAGATAAAATTGCTTGCCATCTAGCAAAAATTTCTTTTGAAGCTATGTTTTTCACATCTTTAGTTAAAACATCTTTAGCTGCTTTATAATCTACCCTGATTAAAAAGGTTTGGTTCAATAAATCACTTTCAAATTTTGTTACACACAAAACTATTGCAAGGATTTCTTTTTTTATTGTTGAATAATTTTGTTGGGTTGGCTTCCAAATACCTGATGTGAAACTTACCAATTGTTCCTTATCTTGAATCCTTTGTTTTAGGATTCCACCATATCCCTGTTCTGAGGCATCAGTTTCGACTATTTTAAAGGCCTCTGGCATATGAATAGAAAGGCATGGTAATTCTTTTGCCTTGGCTTTTAGCCTTTTTACTGCCTCAGTATGTTCTTTAATCCAGGCAGTAGGGTTCTTTCTTAACCTTTAATATAAGTCTGCAATATAATTTAGGCTTGAAAGAAGTCTGCAATATAATTTAGGCTTCCTAGAAACCTTTGCAGTTGAGTTTTCTCTTTTATTTCGTCTGGAAATTTTTCTGCAAATGCTATAGCCCTGTCAATTGGGATTATTGTCCCTTGAAAAATATTGTGACCAAGAAATCTTACCTTGGTTTGGAAGATTTCCATTTTCTTGGCTGAAACAACCAGTCCTGCATCTATAATAACTTTTTGAAAGATTTTTACATGCTTGACATGTTGTCCAAAAGTTTTAGAATAAACCAAGACATCATCAATATAAACAATGGTGGATGAAGAGTAAGGGTTAAAAATCTCATTCATGATGTTCTGGAATTCTGAAGGGGGCATTCTTTAAACCAAATGGCATTACATTCCATTCATAATGCCCAAAAGGGACAGTAAAGGCAGTTTTATACCTTTCTTATTCCTTAATTTGGATTTGCCAATAGCCTGACTTCATGTCAAACTTTGAAAAAACTGTGGCTTCACATAATCTATTCAACAGGTCTTTTTTATTAGGTAAAGGGTACCTAATCCACCTAAGGGCTTTGTTTAATGGTTTGTAATTAATTACTAACCTGAGAACTTCTCTTTCTATTCAGCAGCTTTCTCAACATAGAAAGCTGGGCAACTCTAGGGTGATGTGCTTTTCCTTATCAGGCATTTTCTTAAGAGATCATTAATCTCTGTTTTGCACAGTTCTAAATGAGTACTATTCATTTGAATTAAAATGTTTACTGAATGAAAAATCATTTCTCAAAATACTCCACAACTGAAACCTCACGCCACACTAGTAGCCGGGGAATTGCTGGTCATACATTGAGGTAATTAAGCTCACCACATCCCGTGCATATGCACGAGCAGGCAGATAACTAGGCTTGCCACTTCCCGTGCAGAGTGATCTCAATGCACGGGCAGGTAGAAATGCTCGCCACTTCTCGTGCAGAGCGAATCTATACACGAGCAGGCAGGAAACTAGGCTCGACACTTCCCGTACAGAGCGAATCGATGCACGGGTAGGCAGGCATTCTCGCACAACCTCAATCACAACATTCTTGAAACTAACTCATAACTTTCATTGTTTAATAATATATTAATGCCCCTTGTATTTCTTTTCAGATTTATCTCTAGATATACATCATCATCAACACTTGTTGTGAGAAAATTTATTCTTAAAACATTTATAAAACAAGGTCCACTCGCTATTTACTCTGAACTATGCCGAATCCTTTTCGAAATTAATTGATTTGTACTCACAACCCCTCACTTGTTTGCTATTCAAATCATACCAATACTTCCTCAAAAATTAATTTGATCAAATCTGTATAATAATTACCTAATCATCATTTATTTACCTCGACAATAAATATTATTTCTCTAATTCAACAATTATCTTCAGAGCATCTTTAATATTTCCCAATTAATCCCATAGCCTTAAATTATCGTCAATTCATTCTCATGATCCAAATCCTACACTTAGCCTCCTCTAACATAAAACAAAAAATCACACAAAGCAGACAATTCACCCACGGTACTCAACAATATAATCAGATAAGTTTCACTCACAGTGTAACCATGTGAAAAGACTGAAATGTCCTTGGACGGCAACACGCTCGGATAACAAATCTGGCAGCATGACGGCATCGGGAATAAGATTTTTTGAGCTCGTGTACCTGTTATTACCAGACAACCAATTAAATACAATTCAGAAACACAATTTGGCCACTGAACGATCGAAACGGGCGGCTGCCACCACACACGGTGGCTGCCCCGCCCCAAACAACACACAAACATCAATAAAAACTTACCAAAAGGACCTAGAAAGGTTCCTGAGACCTCAATTGAGCGGAATCGGGTCAAACAACCATTAACCCGTTGCCAAAATTGGTGGTTCCGATGGTACGTGGCAGCGGCGGCACAAACCTCGAGGATCATTTTTGACAACTGTACCGACGGCCAAAAGTCGCCGGAAATGGCCGAAATCGGCGGTGGAAGCTGCGGCTGCGTTGGACTTCCTGAGGTCATTGCTTCGTCGTGGAGCATTGTATTGACGAACGGAGACCATGGCTAGACTCACCATGACGAGGGGAACACAGCCCAGTAGGTCCGGCCATCCAATTTCTGCCGAAACAGTGAGATCACGGTGGTGCAACCGTAACTTTTGTGGCTTGCTGCACTGTTGTGGGTGGTCGGATGGCCGATCCGAGACCACCAATAGAAAGGTATCGTCGATACCTTTCCAACGCCACCAAGCACGCCTGAATCGAAGGTCGGGAGCGAGAGTTATAGTCGGTCAAAGTTTTGTCAAGAGGAGAGGAGGAGAGAGAAGAGAGAATTCGGGAAGAGAGTGTAACGCCCCGAACCTTGGGCCCATAAAAATACTGAATATCAAACTTTTAAACTTTTTCTCTTTTCTTTTGAGCCATGCATAACAACATAATAAATAAATACATTTAACAAATCAGAGTGTGAGCCCAAAAACATTTATATAAAATCACGTATAAAAACAAACATATAAATCAAAATGGGTACCACTGCCTCGTCTTCTCCTCACTGCCGCATCAGCCTGCTTAACCTGCAAAACATTAACCACACTGCACCATATCCATGGTACACCGGGTCATTCAAACAAACAACCCGGTAAGCTCACTATAGCTCGTATGAGTGAAATAACGTAATAATAATTACCCTCAATAATATTCTCAATTCCCATACTCAAAAATAATCCACAAGAATATCCATAATTACTCAATCATATCACAATTTCATCAATAATTATCCAAGCATCAAGATAAACATAATTCCTCAAATTCACATCATAATCCCACAAAAAAATAATAATAATCCATCTGTAATTCAATTGCCTAATCGTCAACTATTAACCTCAACCTCAAATCATTCTCGTCTTAATTAATAACCTCAATGTATAATCATCCTTAATTTCATCCTCAAGATTCAAGCCTAGACTTTACCAAGTCCTAGCAAACAATGCACACAAGAAATCAAGCAACAATTAAACTAACTAATTTCACTCACAGTCTAACCATGCGAAAAGACCGAAATGCCCTTCTTGGCTCCTTTGCTCGGATATCAATTCTGGCAGCATAACGGCATCAGGAATGAGATTTCTCGAGCCCGTGTACCAAAAGGACCTAGAAAAGTTCCTGGGATCTCAAATAAACGGAAATAGGTCAAACGACCACTAACTCGCCGCCAAAAGTGGTGGTTCCGATGGTGACAGCGGCGGCACGAACCTCGAGGATCAATTCTCGTAACTAGATCGACGGCCAAAAGTCGCCGGAAACGGCTGAAAATAGCGGCGGAAGCCGGCGGCTGACTTGGCTTCCCGAACTCATTGCTCCGCCGTGGAGCATCATCGGGGCAGGAGGATGCCACGGCTGAACTCGCCGTGATGAGAGGAACAAGACCCAGTTAGTCTGGTGTCCCGTCGTCGCCGGAAAAATGCAGATCACCGGAGGAAGCTGTCGACCCGGTTCTGTGTCGTTTCTCCGCCGTCGATGCTCAACTGGACAATCTGAAGCCATCACGTTGCTCAGATATGGTGAGTGAATCCCAGTAAGTCTGGTGCCTCGACATGGCCAGAAATAGCGGATCGCCGTTGGAGGACCCGTCGGCCTGAGCTTCGAAACGCCGAGATGGGCGGCCAATAGGAGAGAGAATGGCACGGGGAGAGAGAGAGGAGGGAGAGACGATCACAGTGGCTATGGTCTCATCGTGATCCTTCGCCGAACGGAGAAGCTTCGAAGAGAGAGAGTAACGGTGGAGAGAGAGAGAGAGAGAGAGAGAGAGAGAGAGAGAGAGAGAGAGAGAGAGAGAGAGAGAAAGATGCGTGAGAGAGGAGAGAGAAAATGCCAATAGAAATCTGATTTTTGGGTTTTAAAACCCACTTTCGTAAAAATTACAAGCTTGCCACTCACTTCACATGTCCGTATCTTTCAAACCGTAACTCCGATCAACGCGTGCTACGTATCTACGAAGTCGTGGACTCAAAACCTTTCCAACGGATCCAAAGTCAAAGTCAAAAGCCCATTTATTTTAAAAGTCAATTTTCGGGTCATGCCCAATTTAAAACAAAAATTAAAATTAAATCAAAACCTTTTTAAATTCCAAATAAATTCTTCAAATCCTTAAAATAAATATTCAAAATATTTAAAATAATTATCTGAAAAATACGAGGTCTCACAGAGAGAGATAATGCACGGGAGGGAGGGAGAGAGGTTTCTGACTTTTTGGGTTAAAAAACTCACTTTTGTATAAATTACAAGTTTGCCACTCGCTTTAAAAGCTCGTATCTTTCAACCGTAACTCCGATTTATACGTGCTTCGTGTCTACGAACTCGTAGACTCGAGACCTATCCAACGTGTCCAAAGTCAAAGACAAAAGCCCACTAATTTTAAAAGTTAACTTTGGGTCAAGCTGACAGAACCGCCCCCGGATTCCACCCTGAAACCTGGAGAGGTCCTGTGGGATCCAAAATTAAGGAAAATCCTATCGAAAATTCTGTAGAACCTCCCCTGAAAATGGACTAACCCAAAAATTTACAAGACCTATAAAACCATTTCTAAAAACTTCAGCCACCTCTACCACAACCAAAAAGGGTCTCAGACCCAACAGTTTCAAAGAAAACCAACTTAAAGTTTAAGAGTGGTTATCAGAGCCACTATTCTATTACAAGGAATTCTTTTATAAAAGTAAAATGGCGCCTACAGGGTCCGAGTAGGGAGATGGACGTAAATGCCTCGACGTGATTGGCTAAACCTCCACCAAAGCTACTACCTGGGAGGACAATTTAAGACAAAACAAGATAAACTGTGAAATAAACTCAGTGAGTAGACAGATTTATAGAAACGAAAACAAAGATAATCTTCCTGTTCAAAAAATCCTTTAGAAACACGTTTAGCTCTAAAACCTCACGTTACTCTTTGAAATCCTCCAGGTTTAAAACTACCAAGTTTATTAATTTTCTCAAGATATAATTAATTTTCTCCAGATTTAAACTACCATGTTTAAAACTACCAACAAAACAATATATAATTTCTCAAGATAACAATTTTCTAAAATAAAAGAACCATAAAAACATTGTAACAGAAATCTTAATAAAACTCAAAAGGGAAAATCTCAATTAAACCCATATTTAATAACTCCTGAAAATAACAATTTAAATCCCACCATGCTTATACCCTGAAAAATCTAGCCATGCACCTGTGCGGAATTCCTGCATCGCACACGCAGGCAATATTCTGGCCATACACACGCGTGAAGTAAAATCCAACACGTGCAGGCAATATCCTGGTCATACACATGCGTGGAGTAAAATCCAACACGTGCAGGCAATCCTGGTCGTACGTGCACACAGAGCAGCCCCCAAAGGGCGAAGCATCCCGACACGGCCCAAAGCCTATATGTGTGTCGTGATGGGTCCCAAAGACCTATCCAAACCGATAACCTGGAGGGTACTGCAAGGGTGGTTTGAAAACCATTTTTCCATAACCAAATCATAAAATCATTTTCTCACGGATAGAAAATATCTTTATCGTTCCCAGAAACTTCAAATCCTCAATCCACAATGCATAAGCACAACCAGTAAAATAGTCCTTAATAAATCTCATTCGAAACACATAAAACCAATCAAATCTTTGACCATAGGCTAAAATATGAAATAATCTATACGTATAAAAATAAGAAATTAGTTTCCTTTCAAACGTCCAACAATAAAACTTATTCGAAATAACATTTGAAATCCAACATTTAATACCCATGATCAAATCCCAAGATAAATTTTCAAAATATTAAGTGTGAAATGATTGATGAAATTTTCATGAATTCTTTAGAAAACCAAAAGCCCATTCAAACTTCTATTTCACAACTAAAGTTTATATAACCAAAATAAATCACGAATTGCATAAATCATTTAAAGAAACAAGAGTCCATTCACAGAGATAGCCCTAGCTTCGATCCTCCGCCGGATCGTCACGAGTCACAGCCGCGTCGCCTATAGAACAAACAATCAAAGAAATAAAATTAGTTCCGACTCAGAACACTTAAATGTAAATGTGTGCTCAACTTAACGTCACACCTGACTCTCAATCTAACTCGATGATTCCCAACATCCACTCATAGACCCAAAACTCCTACGTAAACACTTTGAAAGCTTCGCGGCTCAACTCGACGTCACTCTCACTTCTAAAACTAAAACTAAATTGAAAAGGAATAAGCACAAGGCTTATTTCAGTCGGAAAGCTCGTCTTAGAGTCATTTCGACATCTGTAAAGTCTCACATTTTCGCCCCAACAACTTCGGCTTTCTTTAACAACACTTAATGCAGCCAAGAACAAATAACCCACTCAACGATCATTCTAAAATAAACCTACATTCATCAAATCACATTGGGTTTCAAAATCTCAATGGGTGCATGTAAAATGGTTGCTCCAAAACCAATTTTCAGCCAATAATGCCAAATTCCTCAAACCCACTCAACCTTTCAGTATTAATCCACATTTGAGGTTCCTAGGGATGGAAATTTCTAAACAAAACAACAAGAATAATCCCCCCAATCTAAAAACCAAAGTAAATCCCGAAATGGCCTCAATTCCTCAAAATTTATAGTTTCAAATTTCACGATTTTAAGTTACAAAACCGAAGGAAATGAAAGCCCAATGAAAAGAAGAAGACTCACCAAAAATAGGGATGAAAAGAGCTGGGATTTGGCCCGAATCCGACGAGACAGAGGGGTGTCTCTAGCGTCCTTACTGTGCGCATGGGTCTGGACTGGCGGGAGGAGGCGTCGAGGAAGATGGTCGGCACCAGGGGATGGGTCGGTGGCCTTAGGTCGCCGAAAAAGTGACCGGATGTGGCTGGGTGGCTGAGGTAGGTACGTGTAGGGGGTGGGTTGCGGGCTGGTGTGTTGTGCCCCTCGTCGAAGTGGTGGCTAGCTGGCGAAGGGGGCTGGTCTGGGGGTGTTAGTGTCGGCTTGCCGGTGGTCTTGGGTCGTCGGGAAGGTGGCCGGAGCTGGCCGCGCCGGTGAGAGAAAAGAAAGGGAGAGTGGGCTCGGGGAAGAGAAAGAGAAAGAGAATGAGTGAGGTGTGGGGAGAGAATAAAAAAATATAAGGGAGGGGAGAGAAGTTTGTAGAAAATTCTAGAGAGAGAGAGAGAGAGAAATCCCCTTTTAAAAAAAATCTGATTTTGGATTTTTAAAAACCCAATTTGTCAATTTTATGAAATTGCCCCTCGCTTCAAATGCCCATATCTCTCAAACCGTAACTCGGATTGACACATGCTACGTGTCTATGAAATCGTGGGCTCGAAACCTATCCAACGAACCCAAAGTCAAAATCGAAAGCCCATTTATTTTAAAAGTCAACTTTGGGTCAAGCCCAAATTAAAACAAAAATAAAAATTTTAAATCCAAACCCTTTTTATTTTCCAAATAAATCCCAAAATCTTTAAAATACAATTCAACATCCTTTAAAATCCTCTTAAAACCATAGTTAAATAAAAATTTAAATTTATAGTGGAATTTAGGTCGGGTCGGGTCGTTACACAAGTCCAATTTAAAACAAAAATTAAAATTAAATTAAAACCTTTTTAAATTCCAAATAAATTCCCAAAATCCTTAAAATAAATTTTTGAAAAATACGGGGTCTCACATTTAGCGGTTTTACAATGTCTATCAATGTGCTGCCACCTTCCACAATTCCTAGCTACCATGTCAACAATTACAGACTGCTAACAGCTTGTCTGTCAAAGATTTGAATGTGCTCAACCCCGACATTTGCAAAGTAAACATTTATCAATCCTCCGTTTTCTTTTTTCTTCTTTTAAGTAATCTGTACTTTTTTCTTAGTTGTGGCAGCTTTTATTTCATCTTCCCTTTTTTAAATAACACAGATTTACAAGAGGTTTTCAATTTGCTTTAGCTTTGTCAATTTTTCATTTCATAATTGCTTTCGTTTCATGCATTTTGGAATTTTTTTATTGACTACTCATTTGCTCATTTCGATTATTTGTGGATCTCTACGTCACTCAATTCTATATTAGGATTTAAATGAAGGATTTAACTTTTAGAATTAGAGCCATTTGCTTATCACTGAACACAACGTGGCTGCTAACATTGAATGCCGAATCAAAAATTTTTCTAAAAAATATCTTTTCAAATAACATAACCAAAATAAACCAAATTCAAAATTCTGACTATTGTGATTGGTTCCCCTATATTGTTAAAAGAAAGATTTTAAATTGAGAAAATAATCTTCATTAGATGACTTTAAAAAAGAAATACACTGTGCAATACATTAGAAAAAAACATCCAATTAATATATATCTTCTCGCATATGAAGAAATCAGATAACCCTTTGAGATGTATCCCAAAAAAATTTGACTCCAAAGGTTCTAACTTCAAAGGTTTGAACATGTATTGTTGCCAATTTAAAAAAAAAAAAAAAAAATCTCAGTTTGTTCACATTGCAAACTCTTTCATTACTTTTTCTCTCCAACCATCTAATTTTTAATACCATCATAACCAATTTCTTTAAACATATTATAGGATACCATTGCTATTTGTAGAGCAACTATCAATCGTTTTGACACACATGTTGAATGGTGGTACGTACAACGCTTGCCCCTCATGCTACAAGTAAATGAGAGCCATTGCACAAAATGACAATTAAACTAGTGTGCCCAAAGCACAGTACACATGATTCAATTCCTCTGCCATGGTAAAACAACTCTTATCATTATATTTCTTTTCATTATTGTCATATAATTTTAAAACAAATATCAATCATTGATAAAAATGTAATCGATCCAAACTGCAGGTTTAAACTAGGGTTGGTCATTGAGGACACAACCGATATAACCAACGTCATGATCATTGGAAGACCGACAGAGCAATTGTTTGGAATTTTCTGCCATAGTTTAGTTGTTGAGAAAGGTATTGTGGATCAACAGGAATTGCCGGACACGATTCTTCGTCTCCAAAATCAAACAAAAAATTTTCAACTTCGATTTGGAGCTTTCAAAACGGATTCAAACATAAATGATCTTCTGATCCACTCTGTCTTTGATGATGAGCCTTTTCTCATCGAATCAGGCTCTAAACCATCTGCTGAACGACAAGTTGTAGAGAAAAAAAAAGAATTTTTTAAAAAAATGTTGCTTTCCACCCCATTGATGAGTGTTCATTTTACGTTATTTTATGATACTAACTCCCTAACCTAGAGTGTTAGAACTCGATACTTTTGTGTCTGTTATCATGTTTTTGTGTTTTTAGGTTAAATGAAGCAATGATGGAGAAAAAAGCTAAATGAGGCTATTTTGAACTAAAAAAGGAAGAAATGGAAAAAAAAAATCTTGAGGGAATCTGCTAGAAGGATCGGGAATGTGGAAGGAATCTTTGGAGAATTTCAGACAGAATCTTTTAGGAAATCTTTTTGGTCAAGGTTGACTTTTGGTCAAAGTCAAAGGTCAATGGTCAACCATGCCACATCATCACATGACATGGACTACACATGCAGCCCATGCACTATGGGCCATGCGCATAACCCTAGCTCAAAGGACCAAGGCCATGCGCCTATTGCAAGCCCAATTGGAGGAAGCCCAAGTTGTGCCATTCCAAGGTCCAAGAGCCCAAGCCTATGCTGCACTAACTCAGCTGACCCAAGGCCCAAGGAAGGAATCATTCATGCTCAAGGGAAATCTCATAAGATTCAGTCAAAGATCACAAGAAATCCTAGCTGAAAAAGAAGTCAAAACCCTGGAAAATAGAGCACCAATTTCGACAGTGATTCTGTATTTCTACAGAGTGAATCAGATGTCATGCCATATATGGTTGGAAAGATACGGATGTTAGCTTCCCACAAAATTTTACGGATTTTGATTCCGAGTTTTCTAGCTTAAGATATGGCCATTTTAGTGGAGGTTGCGCAGCAGTTCCGCGAGCTGAAAAGAAATTACGCCCAAAAAGAGCCCAACTCATACAACCAGCCCACTTGCAACCCATTAAGCCCATCATGCCTACAAGGTTGCAGCAGCCCATGTTCTTTTAATGAAACCCTAGCCACATCTTGTCTTTTCCTTGCCTCCCAAGGAATTCACCCTACCTCTATAAATATATCTCATTCTCTCACACTTGAAAAAAAAAAAAAAAAAAAAAAGGGATTTCACTAGGTCAGACAATTCAGAAAAGAGAGAGCAGCTGAATTGGGAGAGAGAGTGAGAGAGTGGCGCCACTTGAGGGAGAATGAGAGACCATGCGCCGCAGCCCTAGCTCACCCTTGTCGTGAAGCCTCATTGCTGCTATGTCTCTCCTCTTCTTCTCTCTTGTGCCGCTGCCACCCTCTTGTGATGTTCTTTGTTTTTCTTTTGATTTTCTTCTTTTTCTTTAGTTAATTAGTTTGTTCTTGCTTTCATTGTGGATTCAATTATTATAATGGAAGTTAGATCTTTTATTTTCTTAATTATTATGTTTTGAGTTTTTATTGCTTTGCTAAGTTGTACGATGAAACTTTAATTGTGAGTTATGCAATGGTGACACTTGTGATTTAATTTGATGCATGTAGTAAATCCTTGATCTCTAGTAAAATTGATTCTATTTGTTTGCACCCTTTGACTAGCTACCTTAGGGTAATTGCATCTAGATTATGTTGTGAAATTAAATATGCTCAAAAGGTTGATAATTTCAATTGGCAGCAAGTGAGTATCCTAAGAACGTGCTCATGAGAGAAGGGATCATTGGATGTTCATAGGTTACATTAAGGTGGGTCTATGCTCCATGTGTTTACCGTTTTCACAAAACTTAATGACTCTTGTATGGTTAACATGCACCTAGGGAATTCCTAACAAAGCTCTTAGGACACATGCAAGTTAACTGACTAGGGGAGGCCTAAGAAGCTCCTAGTTTATGCATAAAGAGAACAATAGTTAATAGTGTTCTCAAAAAGGCCTTCGGCTGGTAAACTTTATTGCATTTATGCATTATCTTGAATTGCTTGGTTGTATTTCCATCAATTGGTGTGGATTCTGAATTCTTAACATTGCAATTGTGTGTGTGTGTGTATGTGGTGTGCGTGAGTTTAACAATCTACAAACCCCCCTGCCGTGTGTGTGTGTTTGGTGATTTTAATTGGTAAGTTGAATTGGTTTGATGTGTATTTACCTATTCCTCGTGAGATTGACCTCGTACTTATACGCTATGCTTACATGAGCGATTCGTATACTTGCGAGCTACAACTTGATATTCGTTTCTAAATTCCAAAGTAAAACAAGTTGTACAAAAAGGAGCAACACCCATCACCCTCCTCTAAGAAGCCTGCAATTATAGATGATCCCACCTCCACCAGTAATCCAAAAGAAAGAGCCACTTTGCTTTCGAAAATGAAACAAGCAGTGAAGTGAGCCTTTTTAAACTCTCTAAAACAACAAAGGAAGAAATTCAAAAGGTCAAATTTCTTTTAACAACTTACATTTCTTTTCATTCCTATTCAGTTTACCTACCATTTCTGTTAAATTTCTAATAATAATTAATCTTTTTTTTTCCTACTTTAAGTACTACTGCAACTGAAGAGAAGGCTGAGAAAACTGCTGATCTAAAAGCTTAAGAACAAAGTAGTTTGGATTTCGACAATGTTCCAATCAAAGCTTTCAAAATTAGAACCACGAAAAAAATTCTGCAATCAAGTTTGCTCTACACAAAAATATAATACAATTATTTCATCTGAACTCAGATCATTACTTTTGTGCCACTCTTGGTGGGTTTCTGATTTGGTTGTCTATGTCTTCTCCACCTATCTTATTTCTCAATCATTACACTTCAAATGCTGCTCTGCTGTGTTACCCGTGTAAAACCTAATCTTTGTCAACAACTCCAACTGACTTCAAATCAGGGTTTCATATTATGGAGGGTGGAACTGTATATGATGTTTTATACTGTGTACATATGGTTCTCTTTCCACTCAGGGCCATAAGATGTCTTATACATATAGGGTTCACTTTCATTTTTCTATCATTAATATTACTTTGAAATAAATAATCTATTGAATGCAAGTCATATATTAGCTGTAATTTTTTCTAAGTCAGAGAATGTCTAACTATGATAAACTTCCTTATGTTGGCCAAATTTCATGATGCATGTCATCTTTTCTGTAAGAAAGTGATGCCTGATTATTCAATGTTGATTATACAGACTAATCAATTATTATTTCATGAGATAGCCATATCATGTGTGAGTGCTCAGCTATGCTATGTGAAAAATAAAATTTACTCTTTATTTTCCAATTTGCCAACCACTTAATATGTTTGTTTTATGGTAATCCACATTTGGTAATGATTTTTGATCAGGGAAACATGTTCTCAATTTGGAAATTGTTGCCAATTTAAATTTTGACATATTCCTCTCATAATTTACTGTACAAACTTCAAATCCTCTCAGTTTTTTTTCCTTTTTCATCAACTATGTATACACTTTTTAATTGCATTCAATTTTCAAAACTTATGTTCACCTTGCTTCATTGATTTATTCTCTACTTAGTAAAGCTGTCAATTTATTCCCTTTTTTTATACTTGGTGCTGATTATTAACCTCATACTAACTCAATTAAACCATTGTTTAAAGGGAGACTTAGAGTCTAGTCCATTTTATGAGTCTTTCTTAGACTAAGACCGGTAATGATTTAAGGTTTTTAATTAAGTTCTTTTATTTTTCTTCTTTGATGGCTTTATGTTAGGTTTTAACCCCAAGATTTTGGTCTCCGCTCAAAATCTCGAAGTTAAAACCTAACATGCAGCTTCTACAAAGCCCACTCTACACCCTAGGAGGGGAAATACCCTTCAAATAGAGGGAAATACCCTTCAAATCAGGGAAGGACTTTATTTTGAATTAAAAGAATTTTCTTATAAATTAAAAGAACTTTATTATAAATTAAAAAAATTAAAAGGACTTTATTATAAATTAAAAGGATTTTCTTATAAATTTTAAAACACCCCCTGTCTCCATCTAAAAATTATTTTTCTAAAGGACCTAAGCCTAATTATCTCTTGTTTAAATTTACATTGCACACAATTTAACTAATTACTTACACTAACAAATATTGTTTTCCAAATCTCCAGCCAGAGAGAGCAAGACCCCCCCATAGCAACAAAAATTAATCTCACTGTTTTAGAGAGTGAACAAGAAAAGAGTACCCCTACAGGAGATGCCAAAGAAGATGAACAACTCACCACTAGTGAAGATGACAGCTTTCATTAACCAACCAATTAGCAACCATATATCCTTATATTTTTTGAACAATTTACAGCTAAATGCTGCAAATGTTTTGTTTCTGGACATATACAATTGTCCCAGCAACTGATCTAACCTTCTTTTGAGTGTTGTTTGCTTTATTAATATTTGGAAAGCACAACGTAAGATAATCTTCAAATATTCTTCTCCGGACCCACTCTTTGTGAGCCAAATCATCAAGAAAGCATGCTCTGTATACAGTGTCCAAGCCCAGTGGTTGAAGCTTTTCTACCCTTCTCTAGTCCCGTTTCCTCGTGGAGTCATCCCTGCTTCTTTTGTTTTCTTTGTTTGTAGGCTTCTTTTGTTTCTCTGTATGTAGGTTGTCGTTTTATGTCTTTTTTTGTTCCCTTGCCTTTGTGGCTTTGAATTAATGCAATTCATTTTCATCCGGCCAAAAAAAAAGAAGATAAGTTTAACAATTTCCTTGATGTACTTATATTGCCATATATCTCTTCTTGTAACACCTTGGTTTTTTTCAATCCTATCGTATGTTGACACGTGTTTTCGAATTTCTTTTGTACTTAGAAACTTCAGATTTCTTAAAGGAAATGAAGTTTCCTTTGTCTTTTGAGTAACTAACTTGTACCATTAGAGGTTTAGAGTGAAGCTCTATTACCTTTGAGTGTAATTTTGGTGATTATCAAGTTGGAATTAATTTTTTAGAATTAAATTCATTGGAGTTGAATTTTCCTTAATTTTTGTGGAGATCAATTTATTGCTTTGAGGTTACAGGAAATTACTGTGAGTCCGTAGGAATTTTCGGGAAATTATTTGGAGTCCCGAGCTATTTTTAGTGATTTAACGAAGTTTGGAGAAATTGGAAAATAGGAAAAATGAATTAAAAAGAAAGATGCTAACTGGGCCGACAGCACGCCACGTGGTGCTCTGCGACTGGCCCAGCGCGTCTGATAGGACGTTGACGAGGTGTTAGCTGGCACTAGGTAGACGAGCTCACGAGAGCTGTCCTACGTGCGTCACAACGGAGCCAAACTCGGATCTAATTGCGACCGTCCGAGCTCATTAATTGAGCGAGATCTGGACCGTCCGTTCTTTTAAGGAACTGGTCACTGTTCATGCCGGGTCAACTTGACCCGTGTGTTTGCTGTGGGTCGACTCGCGGATCTCTTGTGTCTACAAACAGGTCACAGCCGGGTTTTTCTCCAACGCAATTTGATTTTTCAGCCTTCTTTTGAGCATTTCTAGTGTAATTTGTCCCACATTGGAGATTTACAATTTTTTTCAACCCTCTAGTACCTATAAATAAAGACCATTGTCCCTCATTTTCACTTGCACTACTAAGTGAAGTTAGAGTTAATCACTCCTTGGTTATTTGAGAGTCTCTCTAAAAAGAGACATACCAAAAGGAAATAAACTTCTCATAGTTTAAAGTTTTGGGAGTGCAAGGAGGTGACCCTAGGAGTGGAGTCTAACTTTGGACGTCCGCAACCGGGTAAATATTTTAATATTTTTGCTTTATTTGTTATTTTTAGGCTTTAATTTTAGGACGCATGCTTAGATTAATAAAATATGATTTATTTATTAATTAAGCTTGCCTAGCCTTATTTTTTTTTAAAGACTTATTTGTTTAATTCAATGTAACTAGCATGCTTTAATAAGTTTCTATTATATAAATTAAGTTGAGTTAATCTAAATTATTTTGAGGAATTGCTTTGAGTAAAAGCAATAGTCAATTGGTTGACTTCTAGATAAAACTTAAAACTTGTGAACCCTTAAGTAAATTCTAAAGAGTAGGATTTAGTCCATCTAGGACTAGAAACTAGCGACGTGTGACTAAAGGAAAGGACATACTGTCTTCCTTTATTGTTAATCATCCCTAACTCAAAACTTGTTTTCTCTTGTCGATTGTGTTTCTATCGGATTACCCAGTTGTCAAGTTATTAAAAAGTTAAGGTTGCCGTATTGTCTAGTTGAGAAGAAATTGTCAAGATATGACCGTGCGCAAACATGGAAGGCTTGTGGAAGAGAATACTTAAAGAGCATTGGATTCCAAGTAGGGGGATTTATTCTACATTCTTGACTACGGACTTTGTGTGTGTATGTGTAATTTTTAAACTGTGATAACATGCTATTATTATTATTGTGTTTGGTCTGAGTGTTTGAGTAGCGTAGTACGTAACCTTCGGTTCAAATCTCTAAATCTTCTAGAAGAATTGATCTGTACATTATAAGTAGTCTAACCAGGCTAACACGTGGCTACGTTTGCTTGTGCAAAACGGGGATCCATGATTGATTAGGTGACAGTGATACGGTTTCTCAATTGCGAGTTTCTATTTCTGTTTATCAGGGCATTCTCATTATGGATGCTATTTTCTTTGATTATAGCTGGCCATAGTTGTACCTAATGTGTATCGACCATTTGAGTTATTATTATTTATGAGTTTTTATTATTTATGAGTTTTTATGCATCTTTACCATATATTACTCTAACTGAGGTGTTAAAACGATTTTGTGGAAATGTTTTGAGATTTTGGAAATCAATCTTTCATAGGGAAACGTTTTTAAAGGTTTTCAAATCTAGCAGGGTCCCCTGAGAGAAGCTATAATCGTATGTGATGCTTACTCCCTACTTTCTTTGTTTCGTTTGATTTTCTATTGCTTATGCAGATTTGCCTTTTGAAGGAGATCTTAACTAAAAGGGTGCGTAACTTAGATTCTTTTGTCGAGTGTCTCAAGGTCTCTGTCATCATGTCTTTGTTATCGTATTGGTTCTTGCTTTCCCATTGGGAATCCCTTTTGAACAACAATATTTTGGTTTAATCATTTTATAAACTTTTGTGGGTTTTACTTATTTTAGTAATTCCCTTATGAGGTGTTGATTTAACTATTTCACCCTAGCGGGTTGGTTAATCTATATTTTGATTTTATTATTTCCTTAAATATCATGTTATGTAAAGAATACTCTGATTCAACCCGATCCATTTAAATTAAAAAGGCTCAACCCTTTTTGGGATACTCAGGTTTTGTTGGCATTAACCTCTTGGGGTACTTAGGGAGGGTGCCTCTATTGCATGCCCGAGGTTCAGGGTGTAACACTTTCAATTTCACTAAATCTTTCATACAAGTTTAACAAATTTTTTATGCATTGTATAAATTTCAAACACCCATAGCAACGCGCTGTCAATTTTGCTAGTCATACCTAAATACACTCAGGTAAGACCCAACCAAAAAAGTAAAAAAAAAAAAAAGGTAGAAAATAGGTTTTTTTTTTTTTTTTTTTTTTTTTTTTTTTGGCAGTGCGGGGTAGCCTAATTAAGAAGAATCTTTGAATTGCTCTCCACCCAAATTCAATTCCCATCATCTTTTTAAGACTCCACGTACGCCTCTCTAATCTCGCTCTGACTCTCTTACAAATCACTATACGGCATAAGGTTCTTCCTCACTGAAACTCAAACAAAAATACAGGTTCTTTTTCTATCACTCTCTTCAGACTTTCTTTCTCACATTTCTCGCATTTTTTTTTCTCAGAGAAATTTCTCTCTTCTTAATTTGTTGCTGGGGTAACGGTTTACCTCTATCAGTTGACAACTTGACATACATAGCCAGCCATGTCAAATTAGTGTATTTTTGTGTTATGTGATTCAACGATTCAAGATTAATTAAATAAATTGGGGGCCGATTTTTTAACAAAACTTAATTTGACATGCCATGGTCAACATTACTTGGAGCTCCACCTTCTCTCCGCCATTGGAGCCTAGAAACCCAAATGGGTTCCTTTCTCTATCCCTAATTGAAGCATTATTAGCTTTTGGTGTCTATATGAAATCCATCTGCAATGGCAAACAAAGATTGATTCAACCAAAATTTTGACAAGAGCTTAAATCTAAAAGTATTTAATGGTGCATATTATGGATTGCCGAATTTTTAACTTTGTTAATTTATTAGTTTGCTCACTTTTAATGGTGCATCCATAACCCATTCATCAAATCGGACCGGGATAAATGTTCTTGTGCTATAAGCCGATAATGGTCTTGAAAATTATTATTATTTGGACCCTTTTTTTTTTTTTTCTTTTGTCACTGAGTGTTCAATTTGGCTGTTGTTTGTATTGTCAGCTTCTTAATATGGATGTGAATGCTGCAAAAACTGCCCGGGAATCGCTGGACCTAGCATTTCAGATGTCCAACATTCTTGACACAGGGCTTGATCGTCACACCCTCTCCATCCTCATTGCACTCTGTGATCTGGGTCTCAACCCTGAGGCCTTGGCTGCCGTTGTCAAGGAACTCCGAAGAGAACTGGTGCCACTCACACCACCAGGTGCTGCTCCTCCTCTACTGTGAACAGGTTTGTGTATTTGGATCTCAATTCCGGCCTCGTCTGTATGATAGATTATGATAATTTCCTTTGGAATGAAAATGCATTGCATCACTTGAGTATATAATCATTATTAATCTCATTTTCTTAGCTAGGAAGAGTACTTGAATGATGGTGGGAACCTAGAAAAATTACAAAGCTGAAAATGATTGTGGATGCTACATTTAAGCAGCTAACCATTTTGTCCGCTATATGATTACTTTTCTAAGTAGTGTCAAGGCATCACCATAATTTCCATTCACCAGGATTATAAAACATTGAGTCTTTTTTTTTTTTTTTTTTCTTGAAAGTTTTGAATTGCCCCAGTGAAAAAATTCAATTTTACTCCAGGATTCATGTCTCTGCCATGAGTTAGTTTTTTTTCCTTATCCTAGGCTTATGATGAAAATTTGTGCTTCATTCTAATTTTGTTCCATGTGCCTCGTCTTCTCAGTTGGCCTCTCCCCAAACAACACAGGGTGCCCATCCAAAGACTTCGATTTTAGGGTTAATCATGGAAATCATCGGTATTTTGTTATTTTTGAACAGTGGTGTTTCGTTAGAACTAGAAATGTATGAACAAAACTCTTACGAACTGTTGAAAGCAATGTCTACTTTGCATGCTCAACTGTGTTTTGTTTCTGTACTCAAAGTTAGCTCTAGTGTAATTGATTTAACTCTTGAACCATTGATTGGTGTTAAATTTGTACATGCTTGCCTATGTGAGGCAATTTTAAGATGCTTTTATCTAGACTCCAAGCAATTATGATTTGTGATAGGTTGATGGAAATAATCTTGAGAATATCTGAGATAATATAATTTTAAATGCATATGAGTTGGAAGTTAAATATTTTTATTCGTTCTTAACTCGAGATATTTAATTTTGATTCTGAATCTGGTGGTTCAATCTGTTTGGGTTCGAAAGAGTTCAATCCAAATTCAATTCTTCAGGTTTAATAGGAAGTTTTCATGAATTAATGCATGTAGAGAAAATAATTTCACAGTATAAAAGGATGGATTGAGTTGCAAAATAATAGGCAATTGACAATACCAAAATGATTACAACTTGAAAGCACAGACTGTTGCCTCCTCTTTACAACAAGGGCCTTTACAGTTTGCTGCTGCTCTTCTTAGAGAGGATTCCCATGGCCTTAGCCTTCTCCTTCAAAACAAACTTCTGCACCTTCCCAGTTGAAGTCTTGGGCAGATCTTCAAAAACAACAGTTCGAGGAGCCATGTAGTGAGGTAAGTGATCCCTGCAAAATTTGATAATCTCTTCTACACTAGCATTACAGTCATCCTTCAACTTCACAAATGCACAGGGTGTCTCCCCCCAATAATCATCAGGCCTTCCCACAATAGCTGCCTCAAGAACAGCAGGGTGACTGAAAAGCACAGATTCCACCTCAATTGAGCTAATATTTTCTCCCCCAGAAATGATAATATCCTTTGAACGGTCCTTCAGCTCTATGTAACCATCCGAGTGTTTCACCCCCAAGTCCCCAGTGCGAAACCATCCGCCTTTGAATGCATCCATTGTTGCTTTATGATCTTTCAAGTATCCATTCATCACAGTGTTGCCCCTGAACATAACCTCACCCATGGTTTTTGCATCAGATGGTACACTCTTCATGGTCACAGGGTCTTTAACATCAACTTCCTCCATGCCAAGATGTTGCAAACCCTGTCGGGACTTGATCCTCGCCTGTTCGTTTTGAGGCAGGGAATCCCATTCGGGTTTCCAAGTGCAAACTGTACCAGGACCATAAGTTTCTGTCAAACCATATGCATGGGTTACACTGAACCCTAGTTCTTCCATCTTGAAGAGTACCTGGGCGGGGGGCGGTGCACCCCCAGTCATGACTATTACCTTGCCCGGAAGTGGCCTCCGCTCATTTGCCGGTGCATTTACAATCATGTTTAAAACTGTGGGTGCACCACCCAAGTGTGTCACCTTGTTCTGAGCAATACAGGCAAAAATTCCTTTTGCAGTGACATTCCTTTGGCAGACATTGGTGCCACCCTGAGCAGCCACCGCCCAAGTGAGGCACCACCCGTTGCAATGAAACATGGGAACACACCATAAATATACAGGCATTGAGGGCATCTCATTGAGAAGAACTGCTGCAAAAGAATTGAGATAGGCACCTCTGTGGCTGCAAATCACACCTTTGGGGCTTGATGTAGTGCCTGAAGTGTAGTTGAGTGAAATCGGATCCCATTCGTCCTTTGGCCGCCGGATCTCAAAATCGAGTTTTCCCATTCCTATTAGGCTCTCATATTCCAAGTTTCCATCGGTGGGATTGCCGAAGTCAGGGGATGATTGATCACTCTCCTGAATTAAGACTAGAAAAGGCAGCTTGGTTCTAGTCTTGGATAGAATATCAATCGCTTTCTGAGCAACATGAACAAATTGGTAGTCCACAAAAATGATTTTGGCATCTGAATGGTTTACTAATACAGACACCATTTCTGAATCCTGGCGTATATTGAGTGCACAGAGAACTGCCCCTGCCATTGGAGCACCAAAATGGAGCTCGTATATTGCTGGAATATTTGGACCCAATGCAGCAACCTATTATTGTAGATTGATTGCGCACAGTAGAGAAAAAAGGACATCAATAAACTCAAAAAATTTATAGCTATTTCAGTCCAACACTATCAAAAAACACTTAATTATTTTAGAAGGAATATTGTATTCAATAAGAGTTTGCTTAATTACCACATCTCCACGAGAAATTCCGAGGTGGGCAAGAGCAGAAGCGAGTCTGGTGCATCGTTCAAGAGTCTGTTTCCAAGTGTAGACGATGTTTCCATACACAAGAGAGGGTCTGTCTCTGTAGACTAGCGCCGAGCGTTCCAAGAAGCTGATCGGAGAGAGCGGGACGTAGTTTGCGGAGCACTTGATTGCACCCTCCATGATCAATTGAATGAAGAAGAGAAGTGAAACCAAGCTTCTACGCTTGCTCTTTTGATTTTGAGAATGAATGAATGGATGAGTTTTCAGTCAGTTTTCATGTCATTTGCTGACTATGATTCGATTCAATCCTTCCTGTGCTCAGTATTTGGTGGTCCTGCAGAGAGCAGATGTGGTTGGATGGGCCCTCTGTTTTGTCTGTTTTTATTCGTTGTTTTTGGGGAGGGTGTGATTTTATGGACACCCTAAAATATATTTTTAATAACAATTATACCCTATTAGGCTATCACAAAATGACAACTTTGACTGATCTGGAGCCTGAGTGTGGCCGGTGTGGGAGAAAATTTATAATATTAAAATGGGAGGCGATTTTCGAACTCTCCTACATTTCTCTATTTGCTCTTATTTTATTTTTTTAATTATTATTTATATATTTTATTACATGTATTGCCAAATGTACCTTTTTTATTACATTCTCTCTTCGTCAAAACCCATTTAAGCTTTTTTTCGCTCTGCATCAACTCTCTTAAGTGTTCATATTGATAATAAATCAACACACTTTTTGGTTTAATTTACTATTATATTAAGACCACCACCCCACCATCAAAACTAGGCTAACTAGCAGTGTGAGTTTCCTTGCCATATTCTAACAACTGAGTATTTGGATGAATTCCTTCCCAAATAGCATCAGTTACAAAAGCTATTCCAAAGTTGGTGAAGAAACAAATAAACAAACAGGTAATTAATTACTAACCATGCATAAATGGAGAGCTTTCTTTAATCATATATAATAATTTACACAAAGTGAATAATACTGTCCAAAGGCTTTGTATTGCTACCATCCTAACTCCAAAATCAATTATTTCCTACACAAGATTTGGTCATCTCCTTGATCACCAAAGCTCTAGCTCTATTGATAGTCACAAGACACAAACACACAAGCTCTTCAAGCTCCTCCACTTGCTTCCTGAACCCAACACCACTCTTCTTAAGTTCCTTCACAACTTGCAAAGAAAACTTGTCCTCTCCCCTCTCCAAGCAGAACCGAATCATCAACTTGTTGTGTTCAACCTCATCATGAAGCCTTGCCACAAGTCTGCTCATTGTGTCAAAGTCCCTATTCAAAATATAAGTTCCCTTGGCTGCCACATCAAGTTGCTCTCCAACTTTTGTGAGAAGCCCACTTTTTGAAAAGGGATAATTTATGCTGCCGAGCTTTTTTATCAAGCGCTTAAATGGGAAGTTGAAAAGTGCTGGCCCCATGAGCAAGGCAGTGAGAGTATGTGCTGCTAGAACAACAGCAGTTATAGCAACCAAGCTGCAAGCTGCGGTTATGCAAATCCCAGATGCCTTTTTGACACACTTGATGAGCTTAATCCTCTTGGCCACTTTTTTTCTCATTGACTTTAGGTGGTGCAAAACAGATGAGTACTTGTCATGAATCAGCTTAAAGTCATGGTGATTAGGATTTGAAAATGGGTTGGTGTTGTTTTGGAGAATGAATAAGTTCAGCTCTGAAATAATGGATTCTAATTTTTCGGGGGAATAATCCTCGAATTTGTCAAGTGTTTGTTGAATGAAGTGGTAGTTGGATTGGAAGTGGTTGATGCTTTTCAGGAGGTGGCTGCAAATTTTTGATGCCTCAGCACTTATGTCAAAGTAGTTGATCATAAGGCCTTTCAATTCGGGTACCTTTGAAAGAATTGCGGATTCAAGAATGCCAGGTATGGATTCTTGACCCGGTTCGAGAAGGATTTCGGAGAATTTGTGGTGATGATGGCAGCTACTGCTGTGATTATTAAAAGCAGAAGAAGATGGCTGCTGCTGGTTTACAAGCAATATTTGAGCTTTGTTGAAGAAGTCTGCATAGGATTTGGTTCTAAATGCACTTTTGTACTCCTCGTTCAGATTAAAGCTTTTGCGAACATTTCTCACTTCCTTCCCTGAAAACCAATATATATGACAAAAAATTGTTAAGTTTTCTTAAAAAAAATATTTCAGACAATGATTTGATCAATGAATATTCGATTTTTTTTTTTTAAAATTCTCAAAGGATTCACAACAATTCTTTAATTTTTCATATAAATGAAAAAATAAATATAGATTTGAGTTGTCATTCATCATTTAAAGATATATATATATATATATATATATAGATATATAGGTAGCTTCTGTTGAGGTATACCTCAACTTATTTATGTTGAGGTATGCGCTGTTGGGGCCCACATGAGTTGTTTTGTGTCTATATGAACCATTCATTTTTTACATCTTCATTGATAGATCATCTTTGCAAAAACTTAGCCAAATCAAAAATCATTTGTTTATCTAACTTTGATCAAATAAATGGACGAACTAAATATTTTCGATGAAACTGTTCATTTGTTTGATCAAAGTTAGATAGACAAATGATTTATCAATAATGCTAGGGATACTAAATTTGTAACCTAAATTTGGATTCGAAATGATGTGTTATTACACGTGTAGTGTTTTACTTGTTGTAAAATAAATGACCAAGTGTGCTATGTATGAATCAATTACATACTGCCATATTATTTAAGATCCAAATTCAGGATACAAATTTGGGATCCCTAGCACTGCTCATATATTATATATAATTTTTTTTCTAAAGCAAATGCGTTCGCTTTTTTTTTTTTTTGTAGATATCTAGTAACCGTGCCGAGCACACAGTAGTGTTCTTTTTATAACAGCTGAGCACTGCAACAAGCGCTTGCCATTTTTCCTCCGCCCATTTTTGAGGGTATAGCATATGGGTTCACCACATACCCTCATAAGGTCTAGGATCAAGCTTGTGAAGGCTGCATTTTAGGTTTTCATTCTAGACAAAATTCTATAATTAAACTCTAACATAAAGATAACAAAACATTGCCGAGTGCTCGAGGAAGAAGCAAAAATGCACGGTCGAGTACTCGGAAATGTTTGCCGAGCGCTCGGCGCCTGATATTTGTAAAAAAATTTGTGGACATCCGTGCACCTAAGAGAATGACTATATATATAGGGAAATTTTCAAGTAAGGATGTCCTTACTTCAAGAAAAGTAAGAACATCTTCTTTGGACGAACAATTCAATGATCAGAACTGTCTATATTTTAGAGCATCATTCAAAGATTATCCTAAAAAAAATCAGCTAGAAAAGAAACTATTTAGCAAGTTTATTATAAAAAACATCATTTTAATTTTATCTGACGGATTATATTTGTCTGCATAGTTTAGATAACCAAACAATCATCAATTTAGCTGATTTTTTTATATGGATGACCTTTGAGAAGGAACCTAAAAAATGAACGATTCGGATCATCGAACTGTATTGCCAGGTTGTTACATAGAGAAGATGTTCTTCATTTTCTTAAAGTAAGAACATCCTTACTTGAATGGGTATGATATAATTTAAGGAACAAGAAAAACATGCAGCATTAATTGACATAAGAACATAATTAAGAACATGCATCACAAAATTCCACTTTTCCTTTATGGGAAATTCTGATTTTGCTTCAAGAAATAAGAATTGTCAATACTTTCCTCTTTCTACAATAATCTGAATTCATATATATCTTCTCTTTTCCATAAAACTTTGTCATCTTTCTGGTGTCTACGCAAAATTAAAACAGGTAATATGGCAAGGCCGCAACATGCTAAAATAGACAGTATATTGAAAAACAAATGAAAAAGAAAAGCAAGATAGGTAAAGGAAAATTAATCAAATAAAAGATGAAGAAGCTAGCTAGAGACATACCTTGTATAATCTTTGCAGCTCTAAATTTTGCCCACATCTTGATCGGTTGATCTTATTTAAGAGGAACAAACTTGATATGTGAGGTAGGTTAAGAGGAAGAGCTGGCAGCTTCCAATTAAGTCCCAACTTCGAAGGAGGAGATGATGACCAGCTGGTGTAATCTGAATTCATAACCCAACTAAGGCTTTCTTATAAGAACCTAGCTTATAATTAAGAAAGAACTAGCTAAGGGCTTGAATGAGCTAGCTAGCTAGCTAGGTATTGATTGTTCATCAACTTCCTTGTAAGTTCTTTCGAATATAATATCTTTGCGTTATTAATAAAGCCTCTAAAGAGGCTGTTTAAGGATTGTGGCTCACGCTTTCTTTTTGATAACTCGATCTAATTTCATTTAAGAGAGAGAGAGAGAGAGTTACTTCTCCAATTTGTGTGCAAGCTTCAAGGCTAAATTTGCTGAAGAGCCCTCCCCTCTTCAGCTCCTTTTTTGAATCTGCAAGCCCTCCTTTATTGCCTTTATGTGTATTTTTGTTCTTACAGTTATATATATATACAACTTTATAAGCTTACTTTACTTACACCATGATCTTAGCCCTAGAGGAGTCTCAAGGAGGCTGAAATGACAATATTGCTATAAGCCTACAATCACATAACATTATACGGTTATACCCTTTATTTAGAGCATTAAACTTACCATTATACCCTTTAAGAGGAATATTTTGCATCTATAGATCAATTAGTTAATTATAAGTCATGGGGTATATATATTCATACTTTATAAGGGTACCTCTTGATGATTGCATGGCCTATCACCAATTATGAAAATCAATCATTGATAGCAAAGTAGTCGCCAAATCAATCACCACCATCAAAAACCTAATTGGAAAACAATAAATATAATGCCTTTTGCTATGCTAGCTATTTATGTATATGTCTTGAGTGATGCAGATATTAAATCCCAAATTATTAGTTAGCAATCTATCATTGTTATCATTTTCGTCATCATCAATCAATGCTTTTTACTTTCGTATCTCAATTCTAAACATTTGCACTCTCATTATATATTGTGTAACAATAATGCTAAAATTGAAGCATTTTCTATATCTTTTTTTTTTTTTTTGGCCACAAAGCATTTTCTATATCTAAATCATCAATTTGGTGAATGATGTAGTTTATAGAACTTTCGGGTATGTAGGTGTATTTACCTAATTAATTAATTAATTAATGAGAAACCATAGTCCCTAAGAAAGTACCGCTATTGGAGCCACCACTTGTATGAAACGGTTCATTGATAACTGGACAATACGTAAACATAAGAAAGAGTTACATACACAACATCGATCTCTTGAGGTTTAGCATAATTGCGTACTAGACCTCACATTTTCTTAAATTACGCACATATTCCTTTTGCGACAATCAACTAACAGATTTAACAGAATTAATAAAGAGACAAAATGCCCTTATTTTATTTTATTTTTTATCTCAGGAGGGGAGAGTCGAACTTGAGATCACTCTCAAGTCTCAACATTGTGGAGAAAAATACCATGTACTAAACTAAGAAGTAGTTAGTCCTTATTTTATGTCTTTCGATCTCCAAATACTTGGTGTGATAATATTTTAGCAATTTATTTGTAATCTAGTCCACTATTTTGATGTTTGTAGTAATTAAACATTATATTTTAGCTAGTTCTTGTTGAAAAATTATTGTGTGTGACAGTAATATTTCATGACGTACTAAATTAGTGTTAAGAATCCACTCAAATATATAGCACATATATTATCATTAATATCTAAACCGCCAATGACCATTTGGTCTAGTGGATATATGACACTCAGTGACTCTTTGTCGGAGTAAGTCATGAGTTTAAATCTCACGAACGCCAGTTGATTAATAAAAAATAATATTTCAAACCTTAATCATAATGATCGTACGTACACGTACTATAATTGAAGTGTAATATACCTCATGGGGTGTAACTAGTCACATACAATAAGCTTAGATCGACAATGTTTGGGATCACTACACCATTTCCCCCTTATCATCACTATTTTTTTTCTGTTAGCTATTGCTGCAGCAATCACTATCATTGGTTGTGATTTAGAAATTGTCACCCTGCAGTCACCTTTAGGTTGATGGTTGTTCAGAATGGGGTGGCAAAGTGGCTAAGCAAACCATTTTTTTAGAATGGTGGAATTTATAGACCAAAACTGTACTTTTCTGCTGACAAGTTCTGCCTCCACCAATGTTGCAGATAGTTACTCAATTTGTAGAACATTTATATTATTAAACAATCTCCATGGACTTTGGTGACTAATTAATTAGGATTCAAAATGCATTTTGCCACCAAATTAAAATTGCAGCTATTTGAACTGCAGTTTTTCAGTTTTGGGCAATTTGCAAACCCTTTTCCCACCCTATTATTTTCCAATGGTGCTTGCTGATACTTACATTGCAACAAGAATTATGCACAAAGTCAGACCACAACACAATGTCAATTAAATCCTACATTACAACTCATTCCATGCAGGAATTCATAAGTTTTCTTTACACCAATTTACAAAAGAATACAACCGAAAGGGAAAAACTTACCCTCATAAATAGAGAACCCCCACATTGCCAAAAACATATAGATCAATGTATACAGAGAAAAAAATAATCTACTGTACACTAGAGCTATCACCAACTCATGGACATTTGCATTTGTTGGTGTTTAGAGCACTAGATCCCGCTGTTTTCCTCACAACCTTCCAAGTTTACATCCTACAATTCACAAAAAAAAAAAAAAAAAACAGAGATAGTGATGAAAATTGTAACAACTTTATTCACCCAATAAGTTATATAAAATGTCTTCATCCTTACCAATAACAGTAAATTGTTATTATCAATCTTATAGTATAACATTGCAAGATATGATAAGAAATTCAATAACAGTGAGTGTGAAGGCATGACATTCCATCTTTAAATTGTTTAATTAAGAAAGAATTAAGCAGCTTGAAATAGAAACCGGAATGGAGGTTGCTCAGTCAGTTAATGAGCAACCTGAATGGAGGTTGCTCATTGCAGTCCTGAATGGAGGTTGTTTAATGAGATGCATACCTCATTAAATAGAAACCTTTCATTTTTTTTACTTTGCTCATTGTAGTCCTTCTATCACCTGCACACTAAGCAGCTTGAAACAAACCGAATCAAATCAGCTCATTGCAGCCTACACTTAAGGAAGGAAAGCTGATATATGATAAAATTAAAACTTCTACTCATTAATTGCTTCGCATAGAATGAACAACCTGTGCCTGCATTGTAAGATATTGAGGACAACATCATTAGGATCAACTGCACATGAACATTCAGCACAACCCATGTCCTCTCTTCTTCCTTATTTCATCAATTTCCATTTCCCATATTGTTCAAAGGCACATAAAAATCCTCCTACAATTGAGTAGAAAAAAAAAAGCAAATGAATTCTTCCATTTAACTAAAAAAATCAATAAAGCAGTAAAAAACCATATCCTTTCCACAAAGCAATAAAATAATGGAACTCACTGCCACATCATGTTTTTCCAAATTGCAAAATATTATAAGATGAAGAGATCAATCTCGAAAGCACACAGTAATGCAAATACATGAATAAGCTTGTTAATGTTTTAACAGAGTAACACAAATAATAGTACACAGACATCCAAAACCCCAAAAACTACATTGTATTTGACTCATTGACAACCCTCATTGCATCAAGGACATAGCTAAAAATATAAATAAATAAATAAATAAAAGAAATCACAATAAGCTGAAACTGGAATACAAGCATCAAGTTTTCCAATCAAATTAAAACAAATCTAATCATAAGGCAGCATAAGTGCATTGACATTTACCTAGGAAAAGAACCTGAACAAAAAAAATGAACAAAGGGTGAGTTTTTGGCATCTTCCTCTACAAACATTTTGATTTGAAAAAGGGAAATAAAAATGCATCGGGTTGAAGCGCTTACCAGTGAGGCCAAGAGAGAACTTGGTGATGAGGGCTCCGGTTATGGCGTTCGACTTTCTCTTCTTCGCCATCGAATCCAAACCCTAGGAAGGAGAAAGGACAGAAAAATATGTTACGATATACTTTTGTGAAAGAAAAAAGAAGATAAATGAAACGATGAGGTCATGAGAGAAAGGGAGTGAGTGAGAGGGAAAGGGAATGGGAGGTGAGGTGAGGTGAGGTGAGGTCGGGAGAGATAGAGGGAGGCAAGAGTTGAGATTGTGAGAGAAAGAGAGATGAGGGAGGCGCATCTGAAAAAAAAAAAATGAAAAGGGAGTTAGGTTTTGAGTACATAAGATTTTTTTTTTTTTTTTTTTAAGCCACTAGAGTCTTTTTTTAGTGGGAATGGGCTTAGGAGTGGGAATGGGCTGTAATAGTGGGATGGGTTTGTAACTATTATTTCTATAGGTTGAGTATTAAGTGGGAAATAATAATTATAAACATTTTATTAATCCCACCTTTGTCCCTTTTGGTTGAATTTGGAGTGGGGAAGGAATAATTATCTTCACTAATCTATCAATTTGGTTTCAATTTTTTTGTTGCTACTTATTAGTCAACTATATTACAAATTAGTGGGACTTAAGGCAACTATTAACTCTACCATAATTTTTAAAACAACCAAAATATTAATTAGTGATGAAAAAAAATGTTAATAGCCACTAACTCTAAAATAGTTTCTCTTCAAGGTGAGCATAGGCCATATTTGTTGTAGTGGATGCAGTTGGTTCGACCAATTATGATGAGTAGAATGGATGTCGTCCAATGACTTTGATCAACTCCATCAACTCCATCATATAAACAAAGTCATTTTGTCTTTAAGACAACTTGACTTATAATTCATTTTGGCTGAACATGGTAGACAAATCGAAAACCGTTCAACAATTGATTAAATAGTCATCGTTTCAAGTATTTATTGAAATTACTTTATTTTTCTATTTATTCGATCACAAGTATTAATGGTTTTCGATTTATCTGATCATTTGCAGGAATCCTTGTATAGAAAATAGATAGCTTTGATCATCAAACTACAATGCGGATTGGGTGTCACAAGACATACCTCAACGAAAGAACTATATATTTTAGGTCTCTATTCAAAAATCATCCTTGTGACAAATCGAAAACCATTAAGCTATCGAAAATTGATCAAATAAATAGATGAACAAAATATTTTCGATAAACAATTGAAATGATGATCATTTAATTAAACGGGTAAATGGTTTCTAGTTTAGCTAATTTTTTAAATCTTTGAATATAGACCTAAAAAATAGACGGTTCAGATCGTTCAAATACTATATAGAGTGGCCCTTATGAGGCCAGAATCCCTTAAATAAAATTATTTGAAGGATTACTCAATGGAATGAGTCTATATATATATGTATATAATATCAGCACTAAGGTCATGAGGATCTGGTCCAGACCCGAATACTATACGGCTAAACATGATGGGAAAGTTTTTATGAATGAAGAAGTTCTCATATAAGATGGACATTATGTATCGCTATATAGTATTTAGGTCTGAATCAGATCCTGACAACCCCAGTTTGCATGAGAGGACTGATATATACACACAAAATGGCATTCGTAGTTTAAACAAACAGCTAGGGTAAATTAAGAACCTTTGAGCTAGCTGACATAACTAGATTGGGTGTTAAATTGGGGAGGTGGGGGGGATTGAGGCTTCACCAAGGCAGTTGGGTAGTCGGCAGGCAAATTAACCTGAAACCCGTTATAAAGTAGACAAGTTAGAGCCACTAACCGCCTTCTAAGATGGCTTCTATGATTAAAAAGGCATATATGGCCTCTCATAAAAACACATATATAATGATATTGCTGCGCTAGAGCACGCGTACGTGGAGCTGTTCTGCAATGACACGTGGCTCTCCAGTTGACATGTTTTAGAGAAGATTTAGATGAGAGAAATACGCACTCAACCTCTAGCTCCTAACTTCCTAAGCCTAAGGGATTCAAATCCACAAGACTGAGTTGATGGAATAAGCGTGTAGTGTTCAACATGTGATCATGAGGGATATCATGTATATCTCATGCATGCATTTCCTTTCCCATTCTTTCCCACAAGCTTAATTAATTTGTTGAGCTAATTAATACCTTTTTGTTTTTTCTTTCCTTTTGGCATATATTAATGCTATCTCTTGTCATATTTTTGACGCTAATGTTTTTTTGTTTTTTTTTTTAACCAGATTTTTTACATTAATGCTTATATATAATGAGTGATTATGTTCTCATCCCATCTTGTTTACCCCATCCATGAAAATTTTTTCCATCTACGACTTAGATATTGTTTTTCCATCTACGAATTAGACCTGACAAATTATACACGATAACAGGAATGTACGTGACAAATTAATTCATTAACTAAACTTGGCATGTAATGCGACATGACTATGCGTGAAAAATTAATTTTTTCCATCTACTAATTAGACCTGACAAATTATACACGATAACGAGAATGTGACAAATTAATTCATTATCTAAACTCGGCATATAACGCAACATGAATATGCACGCAAATTTACATATTGGAATTATAGCCAATTCTAGGATTTAGGAGGCTCTGGGCAAGACTAAAAATTGTGGCCCTGTATGGAAGTCATTTAATAACTATAATTAAGGAAGAGAAAAAAGGAAAAAAAACCCAGCAGCTCCCAATTCGCAACCCATCCTCCCTCTTCACCATCATCGGCAACCCCCCTCCCCCTCTCATCGACGATCACGAGTTCATGTGGGGTGGCTTTTGATTTTTAGTTGTTTATGTTTTTAATTGGGTTGTTTTTTATTTTATTTTATTTTTAGTTTGTTCTTACTTTTATAAGTTTAATTAATTTTTATTTGTTATTTGGTGTCCATGGGCTTCATTAATCAATGTGGCTTAAATTTTGGGGCTAAATCGACACCTAAGTATCCGCCATATAAGTGTCGCATAAAAAATTAACGGTTATTTTGACGAAATAGCTAATAAAGGTATGAACTTGACACGAAATCGTAATTGGGATACTTAATTGCAACTTTTTGTAATTGAGGTACCAAGTTGAAGAAACAAGTCAAACTTAAGGTACTAACATGTAATGCATGTGCTCAATATAATTCTACTCTTTATTAAAAAGAGTGGTGCCAGAAGTTTGTGTTTGGATATATGGAGGAGTGGAGGACGGTCCTAACTACTAAGTGGTTGTCCTCTATTCAAGCTGTATGACACTTTTTTTTGGTTACATAGGAGAAAATTGAATCATGGACTTAAGACACTAGTGTTTTGATTTTTTTTTTTTTGTTATCAACAATTAACATCCATAGTTTTGAACTCAGGACCTACTCCCATAAAAGGGTGACTTGGTGACACCATTGTACCAAATAGCCATTGCAATGTTTTGATTTCTTTGATTTGGGTAATAAAACGATCAATTATAAAAAAATAAAAAAGGGTGTTTCTTTGTTAAGTCCAAAATAAAAAATAGCATGATAGGCCGGCCCACCTTAAAAATTAAAACATTATAATAGGCTGGTTCAATTTAATGAGTCGAGTGCTCGACGTTTTTTTTTTTTCGTTAGTCATCATTCAACAATAACTATCATTAGTGATTATCTGAAACTGTATTAAAATTATATTTATACATATATTTTTTGTCTTTCTCTTACTTAAATATGTCAAAAACTAATAAAACCAACATAAGTTACAAAATTCAAGCTCATGAATTCACATCCACCCACGTTATAACAGTAACAATGGATGTTACTAATTGCCACTGTCGAATAGTAACAAGTGACTATTTGCCCAGTAGGCAAAAAAAATAAAAATAAATAAACAACACGCAGAGTGCTCGGCAGGAGGTACCAAGCGCTCAGAACTGTAAAAACCCACCTCCTAGTTATAACGCGAGTTTATTTATCAATTTTTAAGAAAAAAGTGGACATTTTAATTATTGCAACCTTTAGGTGGGTTGATTCATCATTAAGGGTTGTAAAGTGGAGTTCTAAATCATTTGCTAAAAAAACGATGCATGTTTTTTCTTAGGCTTTTTTGCAGAAATACCATCCAGACTATAAGGCCTATGTGCAAGCACTATCCATACTAAAACTTTTACAAATTGTCATCCAATCTTACTTTCACGTGACAATGTACTATCTACCATCACATGGTAAATTTTTTTTTTTGGCAAAAAAACATTAAAATTTATAAAAGTACCAGATCCCCCACCCACCAAGCCGCCGACCCCACCACCGGCTGCACCTCTTTTCGGCCCAACTAATAGTTTAGGTCATCAAGTGGGGGTATAAAATCCAAAACCTTGGTATTTCATACCTTTGTTTTAATTACAAAACCCCAAAAGTGCTAAATTTCTAGTTCTTCCTCCCTATTTTTCTAGATGTTTTTAGTTTATAGTCTATTGCATTTTACCTTATTTTCTTTGCTTTTATTTCCTTGCATTATATTTGTCTTTTTATTTCATAAGAACCAACCATCAATCTCTTTAACTATGTTAGGTTTAAAGTAATATAAGTTTGAACTTCCTATAAATTTATTTATACATATATTAGATAATAAATTAATATTAAATACAATTAACATATTAGGTTTAAGTTGTTTAACCACTTTCTTCTTCTTTCATTTTGCACCACCTGTTGTTAGGTTTAGGCTCTCTCTATTTCCCTTTCTCTGCTCCCTCTCTGTCTCTCTCTCTCAACTCAAGCCAATATTTTATTTTATTATTATTATTTTTCTTCTTTCCTCTCCTTCTCTCCAGCCCGTGTCCCCCCCTTCATTTTTCCTTTTCTCCTTCTCTCTCCCCGATACCATTTCTCTCTCTTCACTCTCTCCTCTAGTGCAGCTCCATCGGCGTGTGACTGGCATCCGAGACCAACGGCAACGGGACCACTCCCATCTTCCTCCCCTCTCTTGCCTCTTCATCCTTCTGCACTTCACTCACCCAGTAAAGCCCAGAAAAGCCAAAACCAACCCTTAACCCAGCACTTCATCCATCTTACGCCTCAAGCTTGATTGCTGTGTGTCGGTCAAGCCCCATTCCGAGATGAGTCGACCGAAGAATCCGGTCGAACCGAGTGTCAGTTTACCGACATGCTAGTACTGGACTCAGTATCCAAAATGGCCAACCGAGGAGGGTCCGGTCGGTACACCGGTTTGGAGTTCTCGGTTCGGTAACCATACTGAACCCACCTCTACTTTATATAGATTATATAATACATAGTATAAAGCAGAGCTCACGACCAAGCCCATGGTTTTATTAAATTGACCCAATCGCAAGCATGCCCATCCAATTAAGGCCCAAATTGAAAAGGAAAGTAAGGAGAAGTCCAGTCTTGCAGAGAATCCTTGGTAGACTAGGAGTTCTGAATAAGGCAAGAAGTCGATGACTTTGGCGTGAAGTAAAAAGAAGAGGAGTCCAAATGCAATAAGGAAAGGGATTTTCTAAACCCTAGAGGATTGACCACTATATAAAAGAGACATTGACAAGAAGAAATCTCTCTCAACACATTCAAAAAATCAAACAACACAAATCAAGTCTTAAGCATCTCGATTTCTCTCAAGTTTTTTTGAGTAATTGTGCTCTTTGTTTTAGCTCTGCTAAGGTTTCATCGTTTGTTCTTAGTATTGATTTCCTTTTGATTTCTAGTTGTTGTTCTTGTTCTCTCATTGGGATTTGTCATTTGAACTACCATTGTTACTCAGTTTCAAAATAACCAGATTATTCATACTTTCTACATTAAAGGTCACAATTTTTCTTTGCATCCAATTACTCAAACACTTATTCATCGCATCTTTGATTTTGAACACACCATTATAGTCACACCAAGTAATTAAAAGTCCTTGAATATTAAGGCAGCTCAGACTTGGGCAAATTTCTTGTTCCTTTATTCGCCGCGCAATTAATTAGTCTAGTTAGAAGTTAGATCTCGACGCAAAACAGCAAAAAGTATTCAACTTGTAATGGCCTCTCGGCCGAGACAGTGGCACGCCCGTGCAAACGCATAAGGACTACCAGTGTTCTAGCTAGAGTTCTCGGCCATCTTTGCCGTGAATTTTAGAGGTAAAAAGGGTATAAAGTATACTAGTATAGAGTATAGAGTATATTAATATAGTATAGGATTTAGAGTATAGTAGTATATATGGTATAGAGTATAGAGTATATGGTATATGGTGTAGAGTATAGGGTATAGGGTATAAGGTATAAGGTTTAGAGGGTTTAGGGTATTTTTAATTAGTTTTTATATGACATTTATATATAAATTATAAAGATATTGTTGATACCCAAATAATTTAATAATGAAATTAGAGATCCTAGCCCAACAAAAACTTGCCAAACCAAGAAAATGGTACCAAGCCCATGTTCGTGTCACTCTGAGCTATGTCAAGCGAGTCACGTGCCTCGCTAAACCATGTCAAGTGGGCCAAGCTAAGCCTAAGAAAAAGCTTGTCATGCCTAGCCCAAAATAGGGCCACTGTACGCTAAGCCCATGCCCAAAAAAATTCACGACCAAAAGTGACAGGACCGCCCCCGGATTCCACCCTGAAATATGGAGAGGTCCTGCGGGAATCCAAAATCAAGAAAAATCCTACCAAAAATTCGGCAGAACCTCCCCTGAAAATGGACTAACCTAGAATTTTAAAACCTGTTTAAAAGCACTTCTAAACAGCAACCACCTCTACCACAACCAAAATAGGGTCTCAGACCCAACATTTTCACAGAAATCCAACTTAAAATTTGTAGAATGGTTATCAGAGCTCCTATCCTATTACAAGGAAATTTTTATATAATAAAGTGTCGCCTACAGGGTCCGACTAGGGAGATAGATGTAACTGCCTCGACGTGTTTGGCTCGACCTCCACCAAAGCTACTACCTGGGGGGACAATTTAAGACGAAATAAGAAAACGGTGAGATAGGCTCAGTGAGTGGACAGTTTAATAGAAATGAACATTTGAGGTAAACTTCATGTTTCAGAAAAATCCTTCAAAAACACGTTTAGCTCTAAGACCTCACGTCACTCTTTGAAATCCCCCAGTTTAAAACCATAAGGTTTATTTAAACTTAAGAAATCCCATAAAACAATATATATTTCTCAAATAACAATTTCTTAAAACAAACGAACTGTAAAACATCGTAATAACAACCTTGATAGAATTTAAAAGAAATCTCTCACTTAAAAACATATTTAATAATTTCTGAAAATAGCCAAATTCATTTTCCACCATGCTATATACCCTGAATAATCCTGGCCATACACCTGTGCGGAATTCCTGCATCGCACAGGCAGGCAATATCCTGGCCATACACACGCGTGGAGTAAATCCAACACGTGCATGCAATATCCTGGCCATACACACGCGTGGAGTAAATCCAACACGTGCAGGCAATATCCTGGCCATACACACGTGCGAATAAAATCGGCACGTGCAGGCAAACCTGGTCGTACGTGCACGTAGAGCAGCCCCTAAAGGGCGAAGCATCCCGACACACGGCCCAAAGCCTATATGTGTGCCGTGATGGGTCCCAAAGACCTATCAATTTGATAACCTGGAGAGTACTGCAAGGGTGGTTTGAAAACCATTTTTCATAACCAAATCATAAAATTATTTTCTCTTCGAGATAAAATATTATTGAAACCTTCCTTCAAAACTTAAATCAATACGCCAAAGTATATTATTTCAAATAAATTTAGTATACATAAAACCATGCATAATATCTCAATGCCGCGCAAGATAATTTCTTAAAATGAAGAATCACAATAAAATCATCACACATTTTGCTATCAACTCCAAGCTTACTCAAAACTTTGAAAACGATTTATTTCCAATAAACTCTTGTATTAATCAAGTTTGAAATCGTATATCTCTCTCTACTCATAAAACCAAATTAGTTCATCAATCTTGAATGAAAAATCATTTAATAAGACTTAAAAGTAAAGACGTTAATCAACTAACGGAAATGTAAACTTTGAAAATCATAATCATTTATAACCAATTCAACCCCAATTTATTTTAACTCAAACCATACTCAAATAAAACTCAAGATAAGCAAATAAATTCAACCATAAAATAAACAACTGTTTTTAAAACAAAAGTCCACTCACAGTGAGAATTCTAGCTCCGATTCTCCGCCGAATCGTTTCGAGCCACGGTCGTCTCGCCTATAAAATAAATAACAAAAACAGAGATTAGTCTCGGTTTTACCCCCTTTAAAGGATATGTGTGTGGAGTCTAACGTCCCACTCGACTTCATTCCTACGAGATTGGTTTACGACCTACACGAATTGACTAATAACACTTCCACAATCGCCCCTAACGTTTCCCGGCTCAATCTAACCACAATTACTATAACTAATATTAATAACCCACTCAACAAATGTCAAAAATAGCCCTTAATTCATGAATGGCAGTGGGGGGTTCGGAATCACTGTGGGTGCCGCCCAAGGTGGCTGCCCCAACTCCAAATTTAACCAAGAAATGCCTAATTTCTCAAACCCATTCAATCCTTCAATCTTAAACCACAATTGGGGTTCCTAGGAATAGAATTTATTACTTAAAACAACACAAATGGCCCTCTAGTCTGAAAATTAAAGAACAACCCGAAATGGCTTCAAAAACTCGGAAACTTCAAATTCCCAATTACTCGAAATTGAACAACATGAATTTAGGGAAATGAAGGCCCAATAGAAGGGGAAGAAAACTCACCAAAAATATGGATGAAAGGGGCAGAGATTTGGCCGGAATCCGGTGAGGAAGAGGCGGCGGGCTGGGCTTCCTTTGGCCCTGTTTTCGCGCATGTAGGAGCTGGGCTGGCTGGAGGAGTGGCCAGGAAAGGTGGTCGGCGTCGGGGGAGGCTTGCCGGAGCCTTAGGTCGCCGAAAAAGTGACCGGACGTGGCTGGGTGGCTGAGGCAGGTGCGTGCAGGGGTGGGTTGCGACTGTGTGTTGTGGCCCTCGTTGAAGTGGTGGCTGGCTGGGGGGATCGGTGCCGACTTGCCGGTGGTCTTGGGTCGTCGAGACGGTGGCCGGAGCTGGCCGCGCCGGTGAGAGAAGAGAGGGGGAGGTGAGTGAGCTCGGGGAGGGAGAGGGAGAAGTGAGTGTGCGGGAGACAGAGAGAGATAATAAAAATGGAGAGAGAGAAGATTCTAGAGAGAGTGAGAAAGTTCTAAAAAAAAATCTTTTTTTTTTTTATTTTTTAAAAACCCAATTTGTCCATTTTACGAAATTGCCCCTCGCTTCAAACGCCCATATCTTTCAAACTGTAACTTGGGTCGAAGCGTGCTACGTGTCTATGAAATTGTGAGATCGAAAGCTATCTAACGGACCCAAAATCAAAATCGAAAACTCATTTATTTTAAAAGTCAACTTTGGGTCAAGCTTAAATTAAAACAAAATAAATAAATCAAAACCCTTTTTATTTTTCAAATAAATCTCAAAGTCTTTAAAATACAATCCAACACCTTTTTGTAAACCTCTTAAAAACATAGTTAAATAAAAAATTTAAATTTTTAGTGAAAATTTGGGTCGGGTCGTTACAAAAAGGAGACGTGCGCCCTAGGCCAAATAGGCCTTGAACAACAAAGCTTTCCACAGAAAAAATATGTCTCATATGCCCTAGCCCCAAACTTGTGGAAAATCGAGTCCTTCATGCCAAGGCCATAAGATTACTCCATTAGTCCATGCCAATTAAGCCCCTCCTTTTCTTAAGGTCATACTCCTTATGACCATTTTGGGAGCCACGACAAACCTACTCTTCCAAGCTCATCTTCTCATATCCAAACACTCTCCCTTGGTCATTAGTATCTCTATTAGTAGCCAAGCACATGCCACCCAAGCACAAGCCTTAGACATGCCAAGCATGGCTGCTATAAGACCAATTCATTTACATGCCAAGATATGCGGCCAAGGACCCAAGCCATAGGCCAAAGGGGCTTACAAGTGGCTGTGGTGAGGTTAGGGAGACTTATAAGGCCCACCAGAAATTCAAATGATAATTGTCCTAGCCTACTTGGGGGTCCAAGGACTCAGGCCCATCATTTTGAGTTCCCGCGTGGGATAGCAATGTATACTTTTCTCGACATTTCTCATTGGCCAGCAGATTCCTATGTCCACGTTAGACTCTCTCCCTAGACCTAAGAAACAACCATGGGTCCTTTCATCCTCTTTGCCTAAGAGAAAAAAGGGTCCGTTACTCACGTGAAACATTTTCCAAGAACATGTAATTTTTTAAAATGTAACTCATCTGTCCAAGACAAGTGAAGATAAGATGTCCTAAACCCACATCCCCAGCCTTTTTCACCTCCTCAACCTAAAGAAAAACTATACTTAATGCCGAGATATGTAAGACCTTTGCTAGAAATAGGCAACCATGGAAAGTCCATCTTGTTCGTCCAAGACACGTGAGGACAAAGATGGCAGAGAAAATTAAATGCTCTCACTACACCACTATTTCACTTTCTTAGCTTAGTAGGAAAAGGAAATCCAAAACAAAAAACCTTGGCTAAAATGGAAAACTTAATGGAATGCTCTCGCTGCACAACTATTTCACCTTCATGTAATATTGCAAGCTGTGTTAATTTTTATTTTATTTGTTTATGTAGTTTAGGTTGTTCATTTTATTTGTTTCTTTCATAACTTTTCACCTTCTCCTTCCTCCCTCCTCCCTCAGTTGGACTTTTGCCTTCCCTGTTTCTCCTCCTCCATTCTCTGCTTTTCATCCATGGCTATTGCTGCTTCTCATCCATAGCTATTGCAATGGTCGGTGACATGGTTTTTGTTTTCTTTTGTTAGAGATGATGATTTAAAAAGAAGAAAAAAACGTGCATCTTTTTTTTTTTTTTTTTAGCATCCCCTAGATTAGGGTGAAAGAGTGTGCTTTCACACTTTGTTTAAATCAGAATGTACAAGAATTTTGATTTTGTTATTTCCCAATAGTTTTTTACATAAATTGTGTCAATAGGCCTTGAGAAAAAGGAGCAGCAGGATGAAAAAGAAGATGAACTCTAAAACATAAAGCTAAACCTGTTTTATCTTCCTATTTTTTCTAATATGTTTTTTTGTGATTTATATTCCAATTTTATCTTTCTTTTTAAAATTTTTTTGGCTTTTTCACTTGTATTATAATTCCTATTGGTGTTTCAAACTGTTTGCTTAAAACTGTTGCAAAATCTTATGTCGTGGGTTGATTTGGTGTATGATGGGTTGTGCTGACTGCTGAACTTGGTTTAGGAATAAGTTTGGAAGTCTTGGAGAGGATCTAGAGTATAAAGAGGATTAAAGTCCTATGGTAACTTTGCTACTCTTCTTTTAGGTATACTTGACTAATGTTTGAGGAAAATCCTTAGAAAAAAAGGAAAAAAATAATAATAATGAAATGTCAAGGAATATGGTTTAGGGATGTGATGTGAATACACTACTACAAAATTGTAAATAGACATCGGTCAATAGACAACGGTTCTTGTTTTGTCCGTTATCTTAATTTACCACACAACGCTTTTTTATAAATCGTTATATGAAGTGATAATATGTCATGATTTTTGTTCTTATAGTTTTTCTGATTTATTAAACATAATAGTTTTAGGCAAAACCGTTGTGTTGGTTGAGTTAAAAAAAAATTTGGCAATTTTGCGGGTCTTTGTATTTTGGTAAAACACGCTAGAATTAATGAAAAAATTTATTGCACCTTAACTCCCGTTTTGGTCAAAGCCCCTCTGACTTCTCCATCTCCTTCTTCATTGCTCTTTAACCCAAATTGTTCAATCTCCATCTTCCCAGCCTTCTAACTTAGACAAAAGTCCCTCGATCCCAAGCTCCCAGCCATATCCCTCTCAGAGTCTCACTAATTCCACCGTCTATCTGTCTCTCGTTCTCACTTCTCAATCTCTCTCTTTATTTCCTCAAAGGTGTATCTCCTACCCTTCATGAAGCCCTAGCTGCGATTTCACAACCCCATGAGCTTCTCTCTTGCCATCTTCCTCAACTGCGTACTCCACTCACTCATCACCTTAGATTGATCCAAAATTTTCCTATTTTTTCTCCCCTTAGATCGATCTTGTCGCGCATCATTCTGGCTAAGTTATATGGGTTCTTTAATATTCTTGTTTTAGCTAATTTAGTCTTGGATCTTGTTAATATTTGGGCATTTCTTTGGTTGTCTATGGTTGATTTATGAATGGGTTTAGGTTTGGTTTGTTGATTTGATGAATGGGTAGGTCTAGGGTTTGGTTTGTTGATCTGATGAATGGGTCTATAGTTGATTTTTTCTTTATTTCATTTTTCTGAGATATATCTTTATTTCTTGAACTTTACTTTTGATTTTAGAGGTATTGGTTTCTTCTTTGATGACTGTGATAAATATGTTCAGAGTGCCATATAAGATTTTTTAAACTTGATAAGGTAAGTCAATCATTACCATACCTGGATTGTTGCTTTTCAGTAGGTTTTTATTTTTATTTTTTTTTCATTGTGTGTCATATATAGATTGAGGTTGGTTATAGGAAAATGGTTTCTCATTTCTGTAAATTGTGAAGTCGATCCCCTTATACCATTAATGGATAGCTAGTAGCTTCTCCCTTTCATCCGTGTGTGTGCATGCATTTGTATGCTCATAATATATACATAGAGAGAAGTGCATATTGTCTTTTTACTTGCCAGTGCATCTTCTCTTTGTTTTGTTTTGTTTTTTCCATGAACATTTTGTCTTAACCATCTTTTGTTTGTAGCAAGTTGCTAAAACAAAATCTCATATTGGTTTTGATAGAAGTCCAAGAAGTGGAACCAAGAGGTCAAAACGTGATCACGTGTAATCATGCTATTTCATCTTGCTGCAATATTTCATTTTTCTACAATTTTCTTTGTTTAATAACATTTTGTCTTATTTGGCCTTGTTTCCTTCTGTTTTCTTGGTTTTACCTCTCCTAATAAATAATTGGTCAATAGTATTATGCTATTAAATGAAATAGTACTGGACCTGGTTAGATTTTTTGGAAGAACTTGCATAATGAACCATTCCTCTCTGAGACTTTGAGTTAACACATGCAACTGTCAACTCGTATTATTCAACTTTGTGTTTCTTGTCCTTGCAGGAACACATGCCATATTTTCGATTGATGGAAATGGTGTCAGTAGTGTAGACTTGATAAGAAACAGAGGTTTGTTCCTTTTAGTAAATTGAACAATCTGGTTGGACTAAACAATGCCTTTACTTTAGTTTGCCATATTTAATTTTTTATGAATATATAGTGGAAAGCAGATTAGAGATGGTCCTTGTGTTGGAACTAAAGGCTTCCAACTTCCGGAGGTGAGGATTCATAATAAAGGTTAATTTATTAGATTTCTATGATTACCTAATGTTCACTAGTTTTTTAGCCAAGGTTGGCCAAAAGTGATTTTTGGTCCGTTTGGATGTGAGTGTGCGGGGCGTGCCACTATTGGGCCTCAAACTAGGCCACAATAGAAATTTGGATGGTAATGTTGAGGTTTTGCGCCTAAATCTGAAATCCAATCTAACGATTGTGTGGCCATGCTAGGAACCATTCTTGGCCTAAATTCTTTTCTAGCCTCGGGGACAAGGCTTTAGTCGGAATCAGAGTCCGAGTCGCGTCTCGGCCTCCTTAGAACAGTATTGTTGAATTCGTGAATACAATGATGAAATTGGCTAAAAAGATAAAAGAAACTATGGACGATAAAATTATACTGAAACTCAACGCTATTATTGCCAACTAAATCAACTTCAATATTAAAAAGAACAATAAACAAAATAAACATTTATGTATTGAGTAAAGAACTTGAACAAGAATTAAAGTAAAAACGATCCAATTGCATGAAACTAAAGTGCATAAAATAAATCGATACCAAAATCCTTGTGAAGGCAATGGCAGAGCTACAAACCTAATGATCTTGAGACTAAAGTTATGAGAAGCCTAAAAACACCTCGAATGGTAGCAACTAAAAAGAAATTGAAAGCAAAAACACTTTGAGAGATTCTTGAGATTTGAGTATCTGGGTGTATTGGATGCTGAATCCTTTTCTCTTCTCTCGAATGCCTCTATTTATAAGGGTGCTAGAATACAATCGTAGATAATGGGCCATTTCCTGGCCCGAAATCATCTTCCTTTTCCTAGTAGGACTCGAACTTCTGAGATTTCTTCTTGGCGGCCAAGTTTTGTCATTGATGAGAATTGAAATTCTTTCCATAGTAGGAGTCCTTTACTTGATCGTATTGAGTCCTTGTCCATGTAGGTGACTTGTTCGCAAAACTTTCCGAATTCTTTCCAAAATTGGACTCATTGCTTGATTTGGCTTCCTAGTAATTTTGGACTCATTTTTCAAAGTTGATTATGCGAATGGGCCGCAGAAATCTCTACCGGCCCCTTTATTGAGACGGGTTTATCCATTTTATAGTCCTATTAATGGCCTTGAAAACTTCTTTTGGGTCGTGGGCCATATTGGCTAGTAGTCTTAAACAATTTTGGCCCTTTAAACTACAATTTAAAGAGGAGTGGTTTACATCACCCATTGGCCCCAAAGTGAGTTGGCCACCAAATATGAGTATACGGGCCAAGAAAATATTATTAGCTACTACACGAAAATGGTCAATATGAAAAATTGCCAACATGAAAAATGGCCAACATGAAAAATGGCCAACCTGAAAAAATGGCCAATATAAGAAATGACCAATATGAGAAATGGCCAACATGAAAAATGGCCAATATGAGGAATGGCCAACATGAGAAATGGCCAATATGAGAAATGACCAATATAAGAAATGGCCAACATGAGAAATGACCAATATGAAAAATGGCCAATATGAAAAATGGCCAACATGAGCAATGACCAATATGAGAAATGGCCAATAATAACCTAAGTGTCATTTTTGGGTACAAACATTGCCCCCCAAGCTTTATAGTCTAAGCAATTTGAGACTATAAAGTTTTTCCTTTTCTTTTCTTTTCTTTCACACCGAGTATGGCCATTATTATTTTATTGGCCTATAAAAAATGCGGCCAATATTGGCCCTTTTTTTTATTTTTTATTTTTTTTATATTGGCCGATAAGAATTGTGGCCAACTTTGGCCCATATTTTATTTTTTTTGGCCAAGAATTTTGGAAAAGCATAGCCACAAATAATAGCCAAAAATTGGCTAATACACATATCCATATTAATATAGAAAGGTTAATATATATTAATGTATGTATATCCAACTATAGTTACTATATACATATAACAAAATATATATATACATATATATTGGCCTATATTTTATTTTTTTGGCCAAGAAATTTGGGAGAGCATAGCCACAAATAATAGCCAAGAATTGGCTAATACACATATCCATATTAATATAGAAAGGCTAATATATATTAATGTATGTATATCCAACTATAGTTACTATATATGTATAACAAAATATATATATATATATATCTAGAATTTGTAACTAAGCCACTATTTTGTCTTCAGCTATATGACTAAGCCCAGGTGTACTTATTTACTTGGCTTAAGAAACATCAACTCAAAAGAGATATTTTTGCTGCAAGGCCATTTCTTATTGGCTAATGTTTAAACACTCCTTGCGCCCATGTCAGCCAAAAGACTTGATTATTTCTCTTTACATAAGTATACATATACATATATATATACATATATACACGCCTAGAGCTAAGAGAAACCAATCAACCTTGCCTTTTTGCTTCAAGACCCGATAGTTGTAGCAGTACCGCAACCCATCTTCTTTTATTTTATTTTATTTTATTTTTTTTACTTATTTATTTCTTTTTTCTCTCACCATGGCCCTACAAATTCATAGGTACTACAAATCCATGGCCTCCTAACCAAATTGCTGCAATATTCTCTCAAGAAATCTTTTCCCCCAAAAATTCCTGCAAGGTACATCACTTTACCCAACTCAAGCTATTTCCTCCTCTTGAATTGTCAAAATTCTTCAATTTTCCTTTAATCTCTAATAAATGCTTACTTGAAATTGGTCTTGAACTTGATTTTGTGACTTAAATTGATGCACTGTTTGTGGATTTGGGTTTGTAGGGTGCCATGATTGGCTTGTTCTAGGTACTTGAAGGTGTGCGCGCCACGTGTTTGTCGTTTTGCTCAAGTGACATGAAGTTCCTTATTTTTGGGTTTTTCTTGTTTTCAAGCACACCATGGATATAAAGGCTATCAAAGCATACCATAAGAAACTTCATGAAGCTCTCAAGAAGGATGTTAATGCTTACTCAAATGAGCCTTATGATCCCATTGACCTCGACGCCGCACCCGAGGTCATGACTTTCACCCTCGGCCCTCATTTTCATGGCTCTATTCCTAACATTGTTGCCGAGGTTATGCCATCTCTGGAAGAAGACCTTCCTATTTTTTGCCATGAATCTCTTGATTGGCAAGGGTGGGAAGCAACTAGGCCATTTAAATGTTGGCCATCGCCTATGAAGCCGAAGGAAACAAATGGGGTTTCGGACATGGATTGGAATCGTTGGTTTAAGAGACTAGAGAAGACTTGCAAGCCACTATGGATTCAAAGTGGGATATATGAGGCATTGAAGCTTTGCTACCATGGCCGTTTTGAGTGTGATCAGGCACTAATTTTGGCCGCCCTATGTTTTTGGTCCACCTCCACCAACACTTTGAGATTATGGTTTGGGATGATGACACCCACCCTCTTGGATTTGGCCGCTATTGCGGGTTTTCGGCCATACGGTGCAAATATTAGCACGGCAACGCTCCCCAAAAACAAAGAAAAACTCGACTACTCAAGTAAAAAAGCTAGGAATTATGTGACATTTGTAAAGACCAATGTCAAGGCTTCCAAGACCATCTCGACCAAGGAACATGTTGAATTTTTACAAGTTTGGTTGTGCAAATACATCTTTTGCACGGGTAGCGGTATGATGACCATGGAGTCCCAATCTTTGGCCGAATTGTTGGCCACCGGCATTCCCGTAGCTCTTGGCCCTATTGTGCTTTCCCACCTCTACCGCGGTCTTTGGAAGATAGCCAACAACGAGCCCATGGATCATCGAACTTTGGGGCCAATATGGCTTTTTCAATTATGGCTCCAGGTTTACTTTCCTCAAACGGGTCCTCTTGATGTGGTTCATTCTTCCCACAAAGTTTTAGGTGAAGGACTTCTTATTCTCCCTATTCTTGGCCTAAAGGTTGAGGACTACTTTTCCATATTTTACAATTTGGAGAGTCATTCCCCGGATGAGTTTGCCGTTTGTCTTCGACACCGGCATCCTCGCTTCTTGGAGTTGTTGGATCCACCTAGTCCGGCTGCCCCGAAAGACTCGTGGAATGATTACAAAAGCTTATGGGGTAGCATTCTTGTCACCCGAGACTTGGCTTATGGGTTCATTGTTAGCCTAAAGTCTGTCCACTCTTGTGGTTGTGAGCTGTATTAGACGTCGGCCGTTAGCCGCCAATTTGGTTTTACCCAAACCATCCCTGCTCCTTATATGCCTTCTCGCAACAAGTGTGACTCAAGTAGGAGTGAATTCAAAGAAGTAGAGAAATGCAAGACCCTTGACACACTAAATGGGGAATTATTGGCCGGGTTTAAAGCTCCCCCATTGGCAGTAGATTTCTCGGCCACACCCCACTTTGTGGCATGGTGGGAAACGTTTGTTCGTTCTTGGTTCCTTGTGCCAGACGTTGAGCGGGCCACACCTTTATTTGATGGTTGTCCCATGTCGGCCAACTGTGTAAAGATGGCCAAATCCAAGTTAGCCCAAAAAGTGGTCGTGGGCCAATCCTCTGGTATTCAGCATTTCATTTTACTTGACTCCTTTGATACTTGACCATTTATATCTATACTCATCGTTTATGTTCCCCTTTGTAGATGGCGAGGCCGATACCCAAGAGTATGAAGAAACTAGCGAGTCAGAGCTAGAAGATTCTTTTGTTGCCGTACCTCCTCGTGGCCAAGTGAGCCGCAAAACTCGGCCCCAAGGTTTGGCCCACTTCTCTATGTTCAACCTACAGTCGTATTTAGACAAAAAATAAACTGCTGACCTTTATTTCGTTAGTGTAAGACCCCGTATTTTTCAAGGAGTTATTTTAAATATTTTTGCGAATTTATTTTAAGGATTTTGGGAATTTATTTGGGAATTTAAAAGGTTTTGGTTTCATTTTTAATTTTTGTTTTAAATTGGGCTTGACCCAAAGTTGACTGTTAAAACTACTGGACTTTTGTCTTTGACTTTGGGCACTTTGGAAAGGTCTCGAGTCCACGAGTTCGCAGACACACGGCACGCGTCAATCAGAGTTACGGTTCGAAAGATATGGACATGTGAAGTGAGTGGCAAACTTGTAATTTTTACAAAAGTGGTCTTTAAAACCCCAAAAGTTAGACATTTCTCTCTCTCCCCCGTGCCTCTCTCTCTCGCGCCTCTCACCTTCGTCGCGCCGCCACGCGCCAAGTTAGACATTTATCTCTCTCTCTCTCTCGCCTCTCACCTTCGCCGCGCCTGCCACCGGCGCGTGGCGGCGCGTTCGGCGGCGGCTGGGCTGGGTGTTTGGCCCATGCTGCTCACCTCCCTCCTTTCTCTCTCCCAGTGGCCTTCATTTTTCCGGCCGATCACCCACGATGGAGAAACGACGCAAAATAGGGCCGAGCCTTCCCGCCGGCGATCTGCATTTTCCGACGGAGTTGCGGCGCCGGACCACCTGGGTTCTCTTCCCCAGGCCACGGCGAGTCTCCTAGTGGTTACCCCATGCTCCGATGACCTCAAACGGCGGCGGATCAAAGATTGTTGTCCGATCGTCTTCTCCGGCCAGTTTCGGCCATTTCCGACGAGAATTGGCCGTCGACCCAGGTATCGTTTTGGCTCCTCTCGACGTCTCCTTTGTGTCTGTGTACTTAGTTTGAGCCATTTGTGATTCAATTTCGATTCCCCTATTTTCCAGCCACGGCCACTGTAGCTCCGCCTTGTGTGGCGGCGATTTGGGTGGTCTTCTTCGTCAGTATGCCTCTTCGAAACCTCCAGAAGCCTTTTCTGGTTCGGTGGTGAGTTTTTGTGGCATTTTCTGTGTTGTTTGGGGACTGGGCAGCCACTGTGTGTGGTGGCGGCCGCCCGTTTCGGTCGTCAGTGGCCCAATTGTGTTTTTGAATTGTATTTGATTTGGCTGTCTGGTCTTAACAGGTACGCGGGTACGGGAAATCTCATTCCTGATGCCGTTATGCTGCCGGATTTGATATCCGAGCAAAGGAGCCAAGAAAGGCATTTTTGTCATGTTACGTGGCTAAACTGTGAGTGAAACTTATAGATTTTTAATGTAGAGTACCGTTAATGAATTGTCTGTTTTTGTGTGTTTGTCGTCTTATGGTAGGAAGGCTAAGGGTAGGATTGGGATCATGAGGATGAATTAATGAGGATTTGAGGCTAGAGAATTATTTAGGAATTATAGGGTTGCCCGAGAATAATTGCTGGATTAGGGAAGAAATACTTATTGTCGAGGATTAATGAAAAATGATTAGGTAATTATCTTACAGAATAATCAAGTTACTTTTGAGGAAGCATTTGGTATGATTTGAGTGACAAACAAGTGAAAGGTCATGAGCAAGAATCAATTTCGGAAGGGATTCCTTGATTCGGCATAGTTCGGAGTAAACTGAGAGTAAATGTTTAAAGAATAAATTGTCTGACAACAAGTGTTGATGATGATGCATATGTAGAGATGAATCTGAGGAGAAATACATGGGGCATTTATACATTGTGAAACAAGGATAGTTATGAGATGGTTCTGAGAATGTTGTGATTGAGGTTGTGTGAGAATTCCTGCCTGCTCGTGCATAGATTCGCTCTACACGAGAAGTGGCGAGCATCCTGCCTGCTCGTGCATTGATTTGCTCTGCACGAGAAGTGGCGAGCATTCCTGCCTGCTCGTGTATAGATTCGCTCTGCACGAGAAGTGGCGAGCATACCTGCCTGCCCATTCATCGATCCGCTCTGCACGGGAAGTGGTGAGCGATTTACAGTTTGTGGAGTGAGGTTTTGGTTGTGGAGTATAAATTGTTCTTCAGAGGTCGATTTACAGTTTTGAGGGAATTGAAAAATGGATATGAAGGAAGAGATTTTGAAAGTAGTTTGAAAGCTAGAGGATTTTAAAGAGCGACGTGAGTGAAATTAGATAGTCTGTTTTGTTGCTGTGTGCTTGCGTGCATATGTTTGCTAGGATTTGGTTTGGCTAGGACTTGGTAATGTCTAGGCTTGAATTTTGAGGATGGACATTGATGAATGAATTATGCTTTGAGGTTATTAGATTTAAGACGGGAATGATTTGAGGTTGAAGTTGATAGTTGATGATTAGGCAATTGAATTGCATAATGATTATTATTATTTTTGGTGGAATTATGATGTGAACTTGAGGAATTATATTTGTCTTGATGCTTGGATGAAATTGTTGATGAAATTATTATGGGATTTGAGTAACTATGGGTTTTATTGTGGATTATTTTTAGCATGGAAATTGAAGGATTATATTGAGGATTATTGTTTAAGTCATTTCACTCATACGAGCTCTAGTGAGCTTACCGGGTTATTTGTTTGAATGACCCGGTGTACCATGGATATGGTGCAGTGTGGTTATTGGTGTTTTGCAAGTTAAGCAGGCTGAGGAGGCAGTGAGGAGAAGACGAGGCAGTGGGACTTATTTTAATTTGATTTAACTGATTTTATACAGTGAATTTTACATAAATGTTTTGAGCTCCCACTCTGATTTATTTAACATATTTATTTATTATATTAAGTGTATGGCTTATTCTTTGAAAAGAGGTTTAAAGGACAAAGTTTCAGTGTATTTTTGGCCCTAGAATCGGGGTGTTACAGTTAGCCCCTCATTTGGGCACCTCAGATGAAGATTTTTCGGATGCCCCCCTGTGAAAACCAAGAAAGCAAAAGTTTTGGCAAAGCGCAAGACTCCTCCTTCGGATTCGAGTAAGACCCCTTTTTTTTTTTTTTGCACAAAACTAATCTTTCACTCCATTTGCTACTTAGACTCATTCTCAAACGCCTCAGATGAGGATTCAGATGCCTCCCCTGCAGTTGTCAAGAGAAAACGAGTCAAGAAAACTGTGGCCACGCGTAGGGCACCACCCATCAAATCGAGTAAGCTTCGTTTCAAATAACTGTTATATTTGCTTTAATGGCCCACTAACAAGTTTCTTCCTTATTTAGAGCATAAACCTAAGTCAAAAGTCTCCTTGGCCATGCTCGAGGATGAAGACTCTTCGGAGGGCGTCCCTTTGAAGACATGACCTAGGCACCCTCCTGAGCCTCAGGTATGCATTGTCTTTTACTTAAGGATTATGGCCAACATTGGCCATTCTAAGAATATAGGCCAATGTTGACCAATTTATAAATTACGGCCAATATTGGCCATTTTGAGAAATACGGCCAATGTTGGCCGAATTATTTCTTTTATTATAATCCTTTAGAAATTTACTAATTTCCTTATCCTTGTACTAGCGGGCCGCCAATTCCTCATCCCCCTATTCTTCTGGGGCCATGAATGTTGGCCCGCAAAACACATCCGCAAACATGTATTATATGCCAATAGACTTGCCACCAAATGACTCTTTACTTACTGCCGAGTAAAGGGTAAACATGTTCCTCTAAACTTTTGGCAAACATTGGGATTGCACCACTTTAACTCGTATTTTGCAGGTGGCTAGCCTTGTTTCTCAGCCAACTAATGGGTGTGTGGAGACATTTTTGGACATGGGAGAGGTCCCCTATGGTCACATCATCACTACATCTGATGACTTAGTGACTCAGCCTGATGGGAACAAGTCTTCATCTCCCCACTCGGAGGTGGGTAGTGAGGTAGCTCAAATTTCCTTTGCTTACTTTTTTTTTTATATGTTTGTGAGGCATACCTAACCCATTTTATCCATCATAGGTTGTGGTTCGAACATCTTCTGCACTTCTAGCTAGTTCGTTTGGCCAAGAACCCACTGAGGCCAACATCACATCCCCAAATAACCCTCATTTGGACTATACCACTGAGACTGCTCCAGGGACTTCTACGGATATGGCTATTGTCCTTCAGCCACAAGCAACAAAGGTACATAACTCTATTTCTTCATATAAATTCTCAGCTGGCCTTATAGCACATCTAACTTCTAATCGCCTATCACTTAGAACAACGCCATGCCAACCCTTGACATCTCCTTGGTTGCTGGGGCGAATTCTAATGGCCCTGATACAGAGATTCACGTTGCTCATACATCGCCTCCTCTGACAGTCCCAGTAAGTAATTGTCAAAAAACCTCATTTCAGCCTAAAAAGTCATATCTTTTATTCATTTGAGTTTACTTGTAGGGATTTATGGCCGAGACACTTGTCCCTACTTCTACTGCTGGCTCCAGCTCACAAGTTTCCACGCTAGTGGTTCCGGCAACCCCAACCTCCGAATCCATGGCTATTATGACCTCTCAGCCATTTAGGGTATGTTTCCCTGGCCTTGTATACTTAACTTCTATTTCCCCCAATGGCCTCTTACTCCACTTAAAATTTTCAGGGTTCACCTATGATGGACACGAGAGCTACAGATTCCTTGAAGCGCTTCCATTGTCTGATTGCAGCCGCTACTGCCTCCACTACTTCAGCCTCCGAGTCTTCCATCCTTGGGCCATGTAGTGGCCAAGTGAAGACTGATTTTGAGGCCTTATTCGCTCAAGGTCTCGAGGAGATGTCAGACGAAGCATTTCGGGCTAAGCTTTGAGATGCCATTGCTAGGCTATCCGTGGGCAACCCTGTGGTTGCTGGCATTGGGACCATGATAGAGTTCTCGTTTCAGCTACTTGAGTCGATTGCGGCCAGCTACAGTCACGCCAGGGCCGAGCACCAGGCTGGACTTAGCCTAGCCATAAAAATTCTGTCTGCTAAGAATGTTCTTGTAGCTGAGGCCGTCGCAAGCGAGAAGGAGATGCAGCTTTATCACGACCTTGAGGAGCAGAAGAGAAAGATTGATGGCCGACAGGCCGAGTTAGCCTCTAAGTTCACTGCACGTATTCAGGGGGCCAAACCCATTGAGGCCCGCCTTCAGGAGCTGATTCGTGCTCAGGAGGACTTCTCCAAGAAACAGGCTGGCCTTGTCGCGACGATGAGCATTGCTGAGAGTCATTGGGACACCTTCAAAGCCACCATTTTCCGTCACTTTTAGCCTTATTTTGAGACTTTGGCCATGTTTAGCCCACGATCATAGTTGCCTATTTTGGGATTTATCTGTCGATTACAGCCACTTTTGTTCTATAATGGCTGACTTATGATTTTTGGCCATTTATGCCCTTGCTTTGATAGCCTTGACCATTTTTTTTAATGATATATATTGGTCGGCTTTCTACTCATCCTTATGATTATATTTCTCATGAGCTTTCGTTTTGCATCAATTCCCAAGCCGTTGGGTAGTATCGCTTTAAATATCGGCCGTTGATTGGAGCATCATGAAGTTGGCCATCATAGTCCATTAATTGATACGCTCTTTTACCTAAAACCTTAACCACAGTGAATGGTCCCTTCCATGTGGGTGACCATTTTCCGAATTTTCGATCATGTTTACCAAGAGGCAAGATGGTTTTCCAAACTAAATCGCCCTCTCCGAAACTTTTGGCCCTCGTTTTCTTATTGTACGCCGTTGCTACAGCTTGTTTTTGAAGTTTTAAGTTGTCCAAGGCTTTCAATCTTGATTCATCCATCTCTTCGAGCTCTTGAACTATGGCTTGAGTGTACTCATCCGGTGTTAAATTTCCTTGGAGGGCAACCCGCAAGGACTTGACTGCTATTTCCAAAGGTAAAACCGCGTCATGCCCATACGTTAAAGCAAACAATGTCGTTCCTGTCCTCGATCTCCTTGATGTCCGATATGCCCACAAGGTTTCGGATAATATTTCGTGCCACTTCTTTGGCTTGTCTGTTATAGCTTTTTGAATGATATTTTTGATAACCTTGTTGCTAGCCTCTGCCTGACCATTAGCTTGGGCGTAATATGGGGTGAAGTGATGCAACTTGATCTCATTCTTTTCCATGAATGCCTTAACATCCGCCCCTATGAAATATTTTCCCCGATCAGTGGTAATGGACTCGGGTAGACCGAAACGGTGAATAATGTTTTCTTTCACTAATTGGATGACCTCTACCTGCGATACCTTCCTCAAAGGTACAGCTTCGACCCACTTAGTGAAGTAGGCAGTGGCCACTAAGATGTAGGAATGGCCCTTACTTGAAGTTGGGTGAATCTCTCTGATCACATCCATAGCCCAACCTCTGAATGGCCAAGGTTTGATTATAGGGTTCAACGTTGATGCCGGCACGTGTTGGATCGGACCATGCCTTTGGCAAGGCTGGCAACCTTTCGCATATGTGATGCAATCTTTTAGGATAGTTGGCCAATAGAAGCCATGTCTCCTGATCAACCACCTCATCTTAATTCCGGGTTGGTGGGCACCGCATACTCCTTCATGGACGTCAGCCATTATTTGCATGGCTTCCTTCTTCCCTAGGCACCTCAACAGGAAGTCGTCAAACCCTTTTCTATATAAATCACCGTTCATAACCACATAGTTTCTTGCCTGAAGTCTTATTCTTCGACTATGCTTCTCGGTTGGACGCCTTAAGTATTGGAGAAGAGGATAACGCCAATCTTCTGGCGTAACTCCTGATGGTATTACTCCGATCATCAATCCCTTTTCCTGAACCGAAGGCAAGGATCTTCTTTCTACTTTAAAGAATTTCTCAGCCAACCCCTTGGATAGGTGTACACCAGATGCAAGTTGGGCCAATTCATTGGCCTCCCAATTCAAATCTCGAGGAACATGCCCCATATTAACTTCGTCAAAGTCGCCCATTAATTGTATGGCCATTTCACGGTATTCTGACAACACCGCACTATAACAATTATACTCTCCTGTCAATTGTTTAATGACTAACATGTAATCACCCATGATCATTATATTGGCTGCCCCTAGCTCCCTCAAAATTTTCAGGTCGGTAATTAACGCTTCATATTCGGCTTGATTATTTGAACATGTGAAGTCTAATTGAAAGGCATATTGTGCTCTAAAACTCCCCGGAGAAACGATCACAATTTCGGCCTCAAATGCGGTCGCAGTACTTGACCCATCAAAGTATAACTTCCATGGAACCAGAAAGTGAGATGCTATCTCAAATGATTCCATGTCTTCTATTTTCTTTCCACCGCCGTTAGTATTCTACTTAAGTAGTGGATGGCCTGTTCTTTCTTTTCATCGTTGTTTTGGGCCAACAAGCTTCCAATAGAGTTCTCTGAAGCCGATATGTACAACTTCAGTGGTTTGCCTCTCTTAGGCGGAATCAATACTGGTGGCCGTGTTAAATAATCTTTAATTGCTTCAAATGCCTCCTGTTGTAGCTCTCCCCATATAAATTCCTCTTCACCCTTAAGCTTAAGAAGTGGGGAAAAAGGTTTCGTCTTTCCAGCCGAGTTTGAAATAAACCTTCTCAAAAAGTTTATTCGGCCAAGGAAGCTTTGCAATTCCTTTTTGTTCTTGGGTGGGGGCGCGTCAATGATGGCTTTGGCCTTATTCTTGTCCACTTCAATTCCTCTTTGGTGGACTAGAAAGCCTAGAAAGTTTTCGGCCGACACCCCAAAAGCACATTTTTGAGGATTCATCTTTAGTTTATGCAACCTCATTCTTGCGAAGGCTTTTTTAAATCCCCAAGATGGCCCGACTGAGTGGCCGACTTTACAACCACATCATCAATATACACTTCCAAAGTTTTGCCAATCCTATCATGGAAAATTGCGTTCATGGCCCGCTGGTAGGTTGCACTAGCATTCTTAAGGTCAAAAGACATCACTACCCATTCAAATGCTCCAGTCGCCCCTGGGCACCACTACACCAAAACTAAGCTTTCACGGCATGCGTTGCACGCTGTAAATTGATATTTACGGCGTACAGTTGCACGCCGTTGAAGCGCATGCCGTAAAAAGTCTATACCTATCACGGCGTGCAATGCAGGTCGTAAATACAAATAAACATGCTATAATTGGTGATCTTGCACGTTTTATATTACTATTTACGGCATGATCTTCACGCCGTAATTAGTCTACATTTACGACTTACTTTGCACGCCTTTAAAGGTCATCATGCATCCTGTTTAAGGCTTGTCTTGCACGCCGTCTTTGATTTTTTTATTATTATTTATATTTATGCAATTAACTTTCTATATAGCTTCATATTATTTATACACCTGCCATTTAATTTCATAAAATAAAACAATGCATCAAAGTAAGCGTAAGAGAAAGAAACACTTCATTGAAATTATTGTAACCAATTCCAAATACAAAGTCACATTTTTAAGAGTTATAGAAAAGGTAAATAACAAAATGCAAGCCAAAACAAGATATGTTTCATAGGTACCAGAAGTTCCTAACTAAATGCTGTCCTCAAGAATCTGGCACCTCTTTACTTGACAGCTGCAGTAGAGAAAAGATAAAAAGAAGTGTTAGATATTCTTGAAAAGGCAGAGATACAACTCCAACATGGTAACTTTAAAGTTTAATAAAATCCATTCATCACAAGGGGAAAAGAAAAATTTTAAAAAATCCAAAACACATGCAATTCCTTATTGGAATTCAATCAAATCCAATACAAATGCATAAACAGTAATAAGCAAAAGCTAATTCGAATGTAGTTGGTATCATATATGCATGTCATGGTATTTCAACTTGTACCAATATTTTCATTTGGATATTTTATCACAAAATCCACCTTGAGAATACACAAGAACCAACATGTATGCACAAATACCCAATGCTCACTCAAATGGTTAATCCCTCATGTATACCTACCTATCTGCAGGCTTATAATCTTTGACTCTCTTAAAAGAAATTCCTTGTTGGAATTCAATCAAATCCAATACACATGCAATTTCATTCTTAAAAGAATTACAAATTTCAGTGAGTATAATATGCAATATATAAAACGTAAAGATGGAAGACAATTTTTTTTACCTCAATAAAATCAGTGAGAAAACAACAAGTACATAACAAGTGGGAACCAAATCAAACCAAACTTTCCATCATTCCATAAAGCCATTAAGTAAAATTAAGTAAAGGAAAATGAATGTACCTCGAAATTGTGAGACTACTATATATACTTTGATATACTTTATTGACCATGCAATTGTACTTCCTAATGCTTCACGAAGAAGAAAGAACTCACGTGTTGGTCGATAAAGAGCCACACTATCATCTAACACATCATGCACCCAAACTTTTTAGCACCCAAAATTTATCTGTATTTCCTTGGTATTGCTCTCTAATTAATGTCTAGACAACTTTGCAATTTAAAATTATACAAATGTATTTGTCAACAAGGAGTAAAATTTCAAAATTTTCGGCGAAATTTCGCCGAAAATTTCGTTTTTTAAGGGTATGGAAATTTTAACACTATACCAAATTAATTTCGAAAAATTTCGAAAAATTTCGCCGAAATTTCACCGAAATTTTCCGAAATCCTCGAAATTTCGGCGAAATTTTCGAGTCACGGGGTGGGAGGCGCGGGTTCTGGGCGAGTGAGGAGGCGCGAGGCTAGCTGGGCAAGGAGGGAGGAGGCGAGCGATGGGCGCGGACGGTGGATCTGTGCGAGGTGAGCGAGCGGCGCGAGGCTGGCTGAGGAAGGAGGGATGAGGCAAGCAGCAGGTGCGGGCGGTGCGGGCGGCGCAGGTGGTGCGGGCGGCGCGGGAGGAGGGCGCAGATCTGGTGGCTGGGGAAGGACTGAAGGAAGGGAAGACCAGTGGGGGAAGAAGAGGAAAAGAAAAGAAAAAAAGAGGAAGGGCACGGGGGAAGAAGAGGAAAAGGGAGAAAAAGAAAAAAAGAGAAAAGAAAGGAAAAGGAAAAAAAAAAAAAGAGGAAGGGCACGGGGTAAGAAGAGGAAAAGGGAGAAAGAAAAGAAGAGAAAAGAAAGGAAAAGGAAAAAAAAAAAAGAAGAGAAAAGAAAAAAAAAAGAAAAGAAAAGGAAAGAAAAAAAAGAAGAGAAAAAAGGAAAGAATTATTTTTTTTTTAAGGTTGATTGAGATTTGGAGTCTTTAGACAATTGGAAAGAAAAAAAAAAGGTTTGAGATTTTATTTGGGGTTTGATCTGGTCAATTTTGTGTTTCGTTTAGTTATAAACATAAATTATGAAAAGGAAATTTATCCCCTTATCATGTAGTTTCATTTTCTTAATGGTTTTCCAATTTTGATAATTTGTAAAATTGAAATTTTAAGTAAACAGTTGTCGCCGCTGCTGCTATCGGATTGGTTCTATTTTAACCCAATTCAGCTTAATTTAACTATCGAAGACCATTTCCAAGTCCCTTTGAGCAAGCTTGCTACTTTTCGTTGCCACATTAGTGATTTATTCGTGTAATTTTATTATGTAATTATTAATTAGTGAAGTATTTTTTTAACAGTATTGTCTCCGGCGCACATTATATTCATCACATATTACATGAAATCTACTATATTATTTGATTTCTTCAATGTTTTTTATCAATGTAGTAGATAATATGTTAAATAAACATATGGTAGAGTTTCATTCAAAATTTCCATATTTTGATAGCAATTTTCGACGTTTTTGTCTAATTTTATCGAAATCAAAATTTTAATCGAAATTTCCGCGAAAATTTCCGTCGAAATTTCCATCGAAAATTTCCTCGAAACCGAAATTTTACTCCTTGTTTGTCAATAAAAGAATTAAATGATTCTTACAAAAAAAAAAACAAGAAAACAGTAATAAAGTAGCGCTTCAAAAGTTTCATACATGTATAAATGCACACACAGAGCTATGTATGCATCACTCCATAAACCAATGCATACTTGCTCAATATGTAAAATCATACCATGATGCTCAGGGATTGAACTGTCATAGTTAACATCTATATGACTATGTACTCTCTGCAAGCATTCCTTCTGATAGAATCCAAGCAAGAAAAAGGGCATAACAATCATACCATGGACATGCATGTAATTGATTCCCAAAAAGCATTTGTTTGAGTACTACAGATATAGGTAATCATTTATATATAGAAGTTGGCAACTAAAGCAACAAAGTGGAACCACACTTGGAAATTAATTATACATCATGAGGACTCTGCTTTGCTGAAAGTATGGCAGGGAATTACTAAACAATCAATAAACTCTATATTACTTGTCCAGCTTCACAGCTCTATTTTAAGTATAAGGTTACTATATATATGCCACTTTATAGTCGTAATCCACTTGTGGGCTCTGAAAAATACAAGTCCTAAAAACAAGTATCCCTCCACATACCCACACAAACACATATTTAGATAATGGGTTCACTTCATGACTCTGCATCTTCTGTTTATATATTTTGGTATTACCTACATTGTTTACTGTTATGTGAAACAAATACCTAGGACTCATTCAAACTAGAACATACACAAACACCACACATATACACTTCTTAGCTTTACCTTCTTTATCCTACTTTGTATTGATTCTTTAATACTAGACTTGAGAAAGTCAAGATGATGATCTTCTTCTAGCAGATAAAAAAATGATTCCACAGTACTAAGATTATCAAGTAGCAAATTTCATATAAAATTATGGCTTTCAATCATTAGCACAAAAAATTTCTATAAAAGTAATATTCCTGAAAAAAAAGTTGTCAGTATAACATTCCTGAAATATTGAAAGGAATCAATACAAAGATCGTTAAACTCTAAGCTCCAAAGCAATACAAAACACAAACTGTTGTCCAAGCAACCATAAAAGAAGAGAATTATCTAATACCCATCTTCAAGTGGTCACCCAAAAGAATTTTCTGAAATTTACCTAGGGAACCAAGTACATACACACAGAAACACATATATACAGTATTAAAGATGCACATGAATTCAAGAAAGAAAAATAAATGAAACCCAGGTACCAATGAGTTCCAACTTATTCATTATACAATAGGATCATCAAGATTATGACTTAAAATCAAAAATAACACAAGAATAAAGACTACGTTAATAAGGTTGGTTACCTAAATTCTTTAAGTTGAATCTCTGAAAGGAGAAAAAAGAAAAAGAAAAAAAAAGGCAGTAAATGACAGGACCGCCCCCGAATTTCCACCCTGAAAATCCGGTGAGGTCCTGCGGGAACCAAAATCAAGGAAAAATCCTACCGAAAATTCGGCAGAACCTCCCCTGAAAATGGTCTAACCCAAAATTTTATAACCTGTTAAAAACACTTCTATAGTTTTCAACTTCCCTACCACAACCAAAAGGGGGTCTCCGACCCGGCATAAAGTTTACAAATTTATAGGTTACAACCAAATATCAGAACCAAACTACAACTTAAGGCTTAAAGGAAATCCTACACTATACAATGAGAAGACAAGCCTGCCTCGACGCAATAATTATGACTGGCCGCCGCTTCCACAATATTGGAGCCTAGTGTCGATCTCCAGATGGATCACCTCAAGTCTCGGAAGCGTCGCCTCAAGAAGGAATACCCACTTAAACCCTCGAAATTTGGTGGTAAAATCTGGCCGGAATTTGGAAGACAAGGCCGGCGGGTCTGGGGGTTTCTTGGGCTATTTTTGCGCGTGCAAGGGAATGGGCTGACTGAAGGAGCAGCTGAGGAAGATGGTCGGCATCAGTGGAGTGGATCGGTGGCCGGAGTTGGGGGGTTTTCAGGTCGGGCTGTGTGCAGAGAGAAGGGCGGCAGCTGGGGTTTGTTTCTGAGTGGGTACTGTACCCGCGGAGCGGCTGGTTGCTGGAAGACTTCGATGGCGTCGGCGCCGGTGGAAAAGGGGGGGGGGGGTCGCCGGAGGCAGAGGCCGGTAAGGAGTGGCTGCGATGGTGAGAGGTGATGGCTGAGAAGAAGGGTGTGTGCGCGAGGAGAAGCTTCGAGAGAGAGAGATAGTGTAGTCGGGGAGAGAGAAATCTCTAATGAGAGAATTTGGGCTGATTTTTTAAATTGTAGTATTTGGGCTTGAAATTACCAAATTGCCCTTTCTAGAGAATTCTCCACCTTTCCTACTAAAATTCCCAAATTGAACCTACGCGTTTAGAAACTTGAGTTCTAATTCACCCTCTCGAACTTAAAGGCCACAAATTGAATTAAAACACTCCTCTAATACTAGAATTTCCTTCCAAAAATTTTAATAAGGCATGCCCAAAAGTTATATATATATATTTTATTTATTTATTTATTTATTTATTTGCAAGCAAAAGAAATACGACTTGGGTTCGGGTCTTTACAATCTCCCCCCGTTAAGAAAATTTCGTCCTCGAAATTTACCTATTAAGGAAACAAATGTGGATACTGAGCCCTCATCTGATCCTCCGGTTCCCATGTCGCTTCTTCAACCGTGTGATTCCTCCATAAGACTTTGACCAAAGGAATGGTTTTTGTGCGAAGTACTTGATCTCTGCGATCCAGAATCTCCACAGGTTGCTCCTCATAAGATAAATCTTCTCGCAACTCAATGGGTTGATTTTCCAATATGTGGGAAGGGTCAGGTCTATATTTACGCAACATTGATACATGGAACACATCATGAATCCGAGATAACTCCATAGGTAGCGCCAATCTATAAGCAACTTGACCAATTCGTTCAGTTATCTCATATGGTCCAATAAATCGAGGACTTAACTTTCCCCGCTTCCCAAACCGTACCACTCCTTTCCACGGCGATAATTTCAAAAAGACTTTGTCACCAACTTCAAACTCTAAGTCTTTTCTACGATTGTCTGCATAACTCTTTTGCCGATCTTGTGCCGCCTTCAGTCTGTTCTTTATAATTTGAATCTTGTCGGTGGTCATTTGAATGTACTCGGGCCCCACTAACTTCCTTTCACCAACCTCGTTCCAACAAATTGGCGTTCTACATTGTCGACCATATAACGCTTCATAAGGAGCCATACCAATACTTGAATGATAGCTATTATTATAGGCAAATTCCATTAATGGTAAATGAGTATCCCAGTTGCCTTTGAATTGTAGAGCACCAGTCCTCAACATATCTTCTAGAGTCTGTATAGTCCTTTCTGACTGGCCATCAGTCTGTGGATGAAATGCAGTGCTAAACCTTAACTTAGTACCCATTGCCCGTTGTAGGCTTTCCCAGAATCTAGAAGTAAATCTCGAGTCTCTATCTGACACAATGGATACTGGTGCACCATGCAATCTCACTATTTCATCCACAAAGAGTTTCGCCAACTTATCCAAAGTATAATTCTCACGGATGGGTAAAAAGTGAGCTGACTTTGTGAGTCTATCCACCACGATCCAAATTCCATCATGCCCGCTTTGTGTTCGAGGGAGCTTGAACAAGAAATCCATAGTTATGTGCTCCCACTTCCATTCAGGAATAGGAAGTGGTTGCATAAGTCCCGAAGGCTTCTGCCGTTCTGCTTTAACTTGTTGACAAATCAAACATCTTGCCACAAATTCTGCTATATCTCTTTTCATGCCTGGCCACCAATAATGTTCTCGTAAGGTGCGATACATTTTGGTGCTCCCTGGGTGCATTGCATAGGCTGAACTGTGTGCTTCCTCTAAAATTTCTTTTCGAAGAGTTTCATTTGCCGGAACACACAATCTAGTGCCCATTACCAGGGCCCCGTCATCCTTTACCGAGTAATCTGCTCTCAATCCTTTCTCGACTTCATTTTTGAGTTTCATCAACAAGGAATCCTGTAGTTGGGCTTCACGAATTTTATCGAGTAAGGTTGGTCTAACTTGAAAGCTAGCCAACAATGCTCCTGTTTCACTTATCGTTAAATTGGCTCCTGTTGCCCTCAATTCGACTAGCAAGGGTAGGTGCACCGTTCTTAAGTATGCTAGTGATCCGGATGCTTTTCTACTCAATGCATCCGCCACTACATTGGCCTTTCCGGGGTGATATTCAATAGTGCAATCGTAATCCTTTATTAATTCCAACCATCTCCTCTGTCTTAAATTCAATTCCTTTTGAGTGAATAGATACTTAAGGCTCTTGTGATCGGTGAATATCTGACAAGACGCTCCATATAGATAATGTCTCCAAATTTTCAAGGCAAAGACTATAGCCGCAAGTTCTAAATCATGAGTTGGGTAATTCAACTTATGCTTCTTGAGTTGTCTAGAAGCATATGCAACCACCTTATCATTTTGCATCAACACACAACCTAGACCCTGTCTTGAAGCATCACTATAAATCACAAACCCACTATTACCATCGGGTAATGTCAACACTGGGGCAGAAGTTAATCTATCCTTAAGTTCTTGGAAACTTTTCTCACATTCATCAGACCATTCATACTTGACTCCTTTTCTGGTTAGCCGAGTAAGTGGTGCTGATAATTTGGAGAAGCCTTCCACGAATCGGCGATAATATCCTGCTAGGCCCAGAAAACTCCTCACTTCTAACACACTAGTAGGCCGTTCCCAATTCTTTACTGCCTCTACCTTTTGTGGATCTACCATGATGCCTTCGGCTGAAATTACATGCCCCAAAAATCCCACTCTATCTAGCCAAAATTGGCATTTACTGAACTTAGCGTATAACCGATTCTCTTCCAAGATTTTCAACACCGTTCTTAAATGTTCCTCATGATCCTTGTCGCTCCGTGAATATATCAATATGTCATCAATGAATACCACCACAAACTGATCCAAATAGGCGTGGAAAACTCGATTCATAAGATCCATAAAAACCGCTGGGGCATTTGTTAATCCAAAAGGCATCACTAAGAACTCATAGTGGCCATATCGAGTTCTAAAAGCAGTTTTGGGTATATCAGCTTCCTTAATCCTCAATTGATGATACCCTGATCTTAAATCAATCTTGGAAAACACTTTTGCGCCTTGCAATTGGTCAAATAAATCATCGATACGAGGTAAGGGATACCGATTCCGCACAGTAACCTTATTAAGTTGCCTATAATCAATACATAATCTCATCGTCCCATCTTTCTTCTTCACGAACAAGACCGGTGCGCCCCAAGGAGAAACACTTGGTCGGATAAATCCTTTCTCCACTAATTCCTGTAATTGAATTTTCAACTCCTTCAACTCAGCTGGGGCCATTCTATAAGGTGCTTGAGATATAGATGCTGCTCCGGGAATTAAATCAATAGTAAAATCTATCTCTCTTTCCGGAGGTAAACCCGGAAGATCTTCGGGAAAAACATCCGGAAAATCTCGCACTACAAGTAACTCCTCTAGTTTCTTTTCACTAGCCCGGGTATCAATTATGTGAGCCAAGTACCCCATACAGCCTTTACGAAGCAACCGTCTAGCTAAAAATGCTGAAATCATACAGGATGGAAAAACTTTACGCTCCCCATAAAATACTACCTCGGTTTGTTCTGGTCGATTAAAAGTTACTTTTTTATGGAAACAATCGATGGAAGCATGATGGGTAGCCAGCCAATCCATACCCAAGATGACATCCACATCAAAAATATCTAATGGAATTAAATCGGCTTTAAAGTCTTGACCATCAATCCTAATTGGACAATCTCTAAGGACTTCGCGGGCCATAAGTGAAGTTCCAGCGCGTGTAGCTATAATTAACTCATAATCTAATGGTGTAGGCATTCGATCAGCACATAAAATAAGTCTACGTGATATGATTGAGTGTGTGGCCCCAGGGTCTATTAAAACACAAGCATTTTGTCCAAAGATGAGTAACGTACCCATTATGACGTCCGGTGATGCTTGGGCCTCTTGTTGGGTCATAGCAAACACTCTGCCTTGAGCTCTGGGACGTCCTCTTTGGCCTCTTTGCTGTCCTCCAGCTCTACTAGCATGACTTGACTGAGTCCCACTACCCGATGCACTACCTCCAGTCTGAACTGCTCCTTGGCTCTGTTTTTGAGTCCCGGAAGTCTGTCCCGATCCAAAAGTGGATCCCGAAGTCCCACTATCTCCATGATACAACAGTGGACAATCTTTCCTGAGATGTCCCTGCTGGCCACAATGGAAGCAACCGCTAACTCCCCTCAAACAAACTCCATCATGGCGCCTCCCACACGTGTTACATGGTGGTTGGCCAGGTCCGTGGGGTCGACTTCCTTGCGACCCTCTCTCCGGTACGGTGCTCCGAGCTGAACTGCCCACAGATTGATGGCTGGAGCTACGACTCTGCCCTGATCCTCTACTACCACCAGAACCACTTCTGTAACCTCTGAATCCACCACTTCCGGATGAACCAGAGCTGAAACTTCCTCTTTTCGCTGGTCCTTGACTCGGTCCGCCAGACACAACACTCTGAGGGTGATGGCATCTCGTACCACCCCGGTTCTGTTCTGAGAGAGACCTCTCCACCTTCATAGCGGCCTCCCTTAAGTTGGGGTAGCTAGTATGGACGGCTGCAGCAACCACTGTACGAATCTCCTCTCGTAAGCCATCCTCAAATCGAGAGCACTTGTCTCTCTCATCAGCCACAAGTTGAGGACAGAATCGAGACAACTCAGTAAACTAGCTTCCTCTCATACTCTGCTACTGTCATAGTTCCTTGCCTCAACCTCTGAAATTCTGCTCTCTTTTCATCACAGTAGACCCGAGGATAATACTGCTCGTAAAAAGCTCTCCTAAATCGATCCCAAGTACATTCCTCGGCAGCGAGTCCCACCTTTTCGGACTCCCACCAATGATATGCATCGCCTTCTAGCAAAAAAGGAGCTAGAACCATCTTCTGATCCTCTGGGCATCTCATAACATCAAATATTCTCTCCAACCTCACGATCCAATCATTGGCAACGCTGGGATCAGTAGTGCCCCTAAAATCAGTGGCCCCAAGCTTCCGAGCTCGTTCAATACTATAATCTCCTTCAGCTGGGCCACGAGTGCGCACGACATTAGTCACCGCCTCAACTAAACGGTCTACGGTCTGCTCTAATCCAGGTGCAGCCTCATCTGCACCCTGAGCTACTCTATGACGGTTTCCCCGCGGACGGCCACGTCGAGGAAGCATTGTACCTATAAAAAAAAAAAAAAACAAAATTTTATAAATTTACCGAAGGGACACTGGTACAACAATATGAAACCTAGGCTCTGATACCAAGTTGACAGGACCGCCCCCGAATTTCCACCCTGAAAATCCGGTGAGGTCCTGCGGGATCCAAAATCAAGGAAAAATCCTACCGAAAATTTGGCAGAACCTCCCCTGAAAATGGTCTAACCCAAAATTTTATAACCTGTTAAAAACACTTCTATAGTTTTCAACTTCCCTACCACAACCAAAAGGGGGTCTCCGACCCGGCATAAAGTTTACAAATTTATAGGTTACAACCAAATATCAGAACCAAACTACAACTTAAGGCTTAAAGGAAATCCTACACTATACAATGAGAAGACAAGCCTGCCTCGACGCAATAATTATGACTGGCCGCCGCTTCCACAATATTGGAGCCTAGTGTCGATCTCCAGATGGATCACCTCAAGTCTCGGGAGCGTCGCCTCAAGAAGGAATACCCACTTAAACCCTCGAAATTCGGTGGTAAAATCTGGCCGGAATTTGGAAGACAAGGCCGGCGGGTCTGGGGGTTTCTTGGGCTATTTTTGCGCGTGCAAGGGAATGGGCTGACTGAAGGAGCAGCTGAGGAAGATGGTCGGCATCAGTGGAGTGGATCGGTGGCCGGAGTTGGGGGGTTTTCAGGTCGGGCTGTGTGCAGAGAGAAGGGCGGCAGCTGGGGTTTGTTTCTGAGTGGGTACTGTACCCGCGGGGCGGCTGGTTGCTGGAAGACTTCGATGGCGTCGGCGCCGGTGGAAAAGGGGGGGGTCGCCGGAGGCAGAGGCCGGTAAGGAGTGGCTGCGATGGTGAGAGGTGATGGCTGAGAAGAAGGGTGTGTGCGCGAGGAGAAGCTTCGAGAGAGAGAGATAGTGTAGTCGGGGAGAGAGAAATCTCTAATGAGAGAATTTGGGCTGATTTTTTAAATTGTAGTATTTGGGCTTGAAATTACCAAATTGCCCTTTCTAGAGAATTCTCCACCTTTCCTACTAAAATTCCCAAATTGAACCTACGCGTTTAGAAACTCGAGTTCTAATTCACCCTCTCGAACTTAAAGGCCACAAATTGAATTAAAACACTCCTCTAATACTAGAATTTCCTTCCAAAAATTTTAATAAGGCATGCCCAAAAGTTATATATATATATTTTATTTATTTATTTATTTATTTATTTATTTGCAAGCAAAAGAAATACGACTTGGGTTCGGGTCGTTACAGTAAACATTCCCAAAATATTGAATGGAATCAAGATTGTTTATCATGATTTCCAAAATGCAATAGAACCCCACCCATTAAATTGGCAGAACATAAACGACCCACAAACCCCATAAATTGACAAAATAGAAAAATATCCATAAAATGTATAAAATTTGAATAACAAAAGATAACTCGTAACCCATAAAATTAGCTCAGCAGAAAACGAAATTAGTGAAGAAAAGTAAACAATGAACATTGTAGGAGCCCTAATCGAGCAAATTACAAAAGGGGAATACCACTATACCAGTACTTTAACCGATTTGGGTGTTTCTTCTAAAAATCCAGCACCCACGCCCAGAAAAGTAAAGCAGGAGGTCTAGAGAGAGAGAGAGAGAGAGAGAGAGAGAGAGAGAGAGAGAGGATGGATAGGCTGAGTGTTTTGGTGAGGGAGACAGAGGCAGAAAGAGTGGGCAAGAGAGAAAGAGAGAGTGATTGAGCCAAGTTCCAAAAACTGAAGAGCCAAAATAAAAAAAACGCGAGGGAACTTTAATTTTTCACGTCTTTTTTAATTTCGCGGGTAGAAGAGAAAAAAATAATCAGTTTTAATTATGGCATAAACTATGCACGCCGTAAAATGTATGTTATTTAACGGCGCACAATTTGTTCGCCGTAATTTTTATACCATTACAGCGTGCTGACAATACATGCCATAAATTGATGGTTATAAATAAAATATATGGCGCGCTACCAAAGCACGCCAAAAAAAATAACTATTTACGGCGATCACTAAATGCACGCCGTAAATTGCACGCCGTTGAATCTCAGTTTTTGTAACGACCCGACCCAAATTTCCACTAGAAATTTAAATTTTTATCTGACTATGGTTTTGAGAGGTTTTTAAAAGATGTTGGATTTTATTTTAAAGATTTTGGGATTTATTTGGGAAATAAAAAGGGTTTTGATTTAAATATTTATTTTTGTTTTAATTTAAGCTTGAACCAAAGTTGACTTTTAAAATAAACCGGTTTTCGACTTTGACTTTGGGTCTGTTAGATAGGTTTCGGTCCCACGATTTCATAGACACGTAGCACGCTTCGATCCGAGTTACGGTTTGGAAGTTATGGCCGTTTGAAGCGAGGGGCAATTTCGTAAAATGAAAAATTGGGGTTTAAAAGTCAGATTTTCTAGAAATTTCTCTCTCTCTCTAGAACACTCTCTCTCTCCTTTATATCTCTCTCTCCCCGCACTCTCTCTCTCTCTCCCTGTCTTCACTCCACCCCCGCACCCTCTCCCCTGCGCGCACCAGCCCCAGCCACCCCCACTCACCTCGCCGTCGACCGCCACTCGCCGACCTGGCCTCTGGCTCCGGCGAGCTTTCCCCCAGGCGCCGACCCCCCCCCCCCGGCCTCCTCTCTCCCCGAGTTCTCTCTCTCTCCCTTTTCTCTGTGCGCGGCCAACCCAGCTACCCAGTCACTTTCGGCGGCTTTTCCATCGACCCCGACCACCGGCGACCTCCCACGTCGGCCGATCAGCTCAGCCGGCCCTCCTCCAGCCAGCCCAGCCGCGCGCACAGGAAACCCAGAAAACCAGCAGCTTGGCTCCCCTTGGTCTCGTTGGATTCTGACCAATTTCCGGCGCCAATCACCTCCGTTTTAGGTGAGTTTTCTTCCTCTTCTATTGGGCTTTCACTTCCTTTCGTTTTGTAGTGTAAAAACCTTAGATTTAGAAACTTAAATTTTGGATTATAGGGCCTTTTCGAATTTCCTTGGATTTCTGATTTGGGGGTTGTTAATTTGTGATGGTTTTTAACAAATTTCATCTCTAGGAAACCTATTGGATGTTTGGAATTAAAGATTTGAGTAGAATTGAGAAGTTAGATTTGCAAGGGTTGGAACCCATTTCGGGTTTGCTAAGGATTGGCTGAGTTTTGTGGTGATTTTTGGGGTGGAAGAATAAGTAAAGTTCGGATTGCTTTTGGTCAGTGTTTGGGTGCTCTTCGGTTACCGAAACTAACCTTAAAATAAATCGCGGTTTTGTGCGTAGGCTATATTATATTTATGTTTTTATATTCGGATTGAGTTTGGGTAGAGCCGAGTAGTTTTCGAGGAAGGAGGGAGTGTTTAATTTGGGATTTTTGGTGAGTACGTAATTGAATCGTTGAGATGAACAAGTAAGAGGCGTGACGTTAGGTTCGTTCACACACACACACCCTAATTGTGGTTGAGTCGAGATTAATGATATACCATATGGTTTTATTTATAGTGAGACGACCGTAGGTCGAGACGATCCGGTGGAGAGTCGAAGCTAAGAATTTTATACTGTGAGTGGACCTTGTTTTATAAATGCTTATGTTTCTAGATGATTTTGATTTCATCGATTTAATGGTGGGTTTGAGTGGAAAATTCTTATTTAAATCTTCTTCAAATGATGTTCTGGTTGAGACTAATGACTTTAAAAATTGAGACGTTGTGATTGAGGAAAGACACATGCTTGATGAGTTGGGTTGTTAAAGGGAATTGTCAAAAGAGTATTTAAAAACTGATGTATAAATGCACGTATTGATTGGACGAGCCTGCTCGTGTGGAAGGGTCATCCGCACGAGATTGTGGCCAGGATACGAGCCTGCTCGTACGGAGAGACCCCTCCGTACGAGATTGTGGCCAGGATACGAGCCTGCTCGTACGGAGAGACCCCTCCGCATGAGATTGTGGCCAGGATACGAGCCTGCTCGTGCGGAGCGACCCCTCCGTACGAGATTGTGGCCAGGATGTGAGCCTGCTCGTGCGGAGCGACCCTTCCGTACGAGATTGTGGCCAGGATGTGAGCCTGCTCGTGCGGAGCGACCCCTCCGTACGAGATTGTGGCCAGGATTTGAGCCTGCCCGTGCATGGGATTATGGCCAGGACGATGTTTACAGTACGGGTATAAGTATAGTGCGACTTTTAAGTATAAATGTTTTGAGAAAATCAGCTTACAAAGATAATTTCAGTTCAGAGTTGATATTTCTCAGCTTGAAAAGTTTTATTGCTTTTTTTTTTCAGTGTATCAAGGTTTATTTGAGATGATTTTTAAAAAAATGGATTTGCTAAATGGTTTTAAAGTTGGGGGATTGCAAAGAACGATTGTGAAATCTTAGAGATTCTTATTTTAAGATTTCTAAAAGAATAAATAAATTTTATGTTTCGTTTTTTTTAAATCCGTCCACTCACTGAGTTTGTCTCACAGTTTTTCTTGTTTTGTCTTAAATTGTTTCCCCCCAGGTAGTAGCTGGTGGAGGTCGAGCCAAACACGTCGAGGCAGTTACATCCATATTCCTTCTCGGACCAGTAGGCGTCATTCTATTTTTCGATGTAAAATTTCCTTGTAATAGAATAGCAGGTCTGATAACCACTCTAAATATTAAGTTGGATTCTCTGTGAAATTGTTGGGTCTGAGACCCTATTTGGTTGTGGTAGAGGTGGTTGCTGTTTAGAAGTGTTTTTAACAGGTTTTGAAAAGTCTGGGTTAGTCCATTTTCAGGGGAGGTTCTGCCGAATTTTCGGTAGGATTTTCCTTGATTTTGGATTCCCGCAGGATCCCTCCGGGTGTCAGGGTGGAATCTGGGGGCGGTTCTGTCAGTTTTGGTGTAGTGCACCTAAATGCTGTCTTATGGACGTCTTCCTCTGCTATATTAATTTGGTTGTAGCCCGAGTAGCCATCCATAAATGACAACATTTCATGTTTGGCCGCTCCATCAACAAAGAGATCGACCATAGGCATAGGATATTCGTCTTTAGGAGTTGCAAGATTTAAATTACGAAAATCAACACAAACTCTTATTTTGCCATTCTTTTTAATTACAGGAACAACATTAGAAAGCCAATTTACATATATCACTGGCCGTATAAATTTGGCTGTAAAAAGTTTTTCAATTTCCTCTTTCACCCTACGCTCAACTTCTTTTGACATCTGTCGGGGCGGTTGTTTGAATGGCTTGAAGTCGTCTTTGATTGGAAGACGATGCTCCACTAGCTGACGATTAAGTCCAGGCATCTCAGTGTAATCCCACGCAAAACAATCTTTGAACTCCTTCAGAACTGACTCCATCTCGGCCCTTAGTGAGGGTTCCATCAAGCAGCTAACGTAAACCGGCCTATGCTCCTCAGCCGTTCCCAAATTCACTTCAATCAAAGGGTCTTGCACTTCAACCTTGGAGTCATCAAGCTTGGCTGGTGCTGGGTCCAATTTCTCAATTTCTAAGCGGTCCTCTTCAGGCCCTTCTCTTAAGCATTCGATGAGATCGATCTCATCTTTGTCTTTCCAGGCCGTTTTTTCAGCCAAGTGCATTGACCATGTCTCCAACGCTTCTTCAATAGTTTCTTGATTCTTGTCCGTCATTGGATATGGATATTGATGCAAACAGGTCAGCCAACATTGGCCACTCATCTTTAATCTTGACTTCCAATTTCTTGACTTCAACCAACTCATTGGCTGCGACCCCAAAAGATTCTATATCCTTGACTCCATCTACCAAGGTTTGGAATGTGACTCCTTCCTCATACAATTCAACGTCCATAAAGTTGGCTGAAGCTGAAAAAGGCCGTGTATCGGCCGAAATAACATCGATTGTATTGTCCTCATTCCAAAGTATTAGCAAATTGGTGCAAAGACGACGGGATGCACCAACTACCATTGATCCAATCTCGACCAAGCAATACGTTATATTGGGAGAACGAGTTCACCATGAGGAAAGTAGTGTCCCTTCTCTTTTTTCCAACTGCTACTTCTAGCGAAATTGCCCCTAGAATTTTTTCGTCGTCCCCTACAAAAGAGCTTATTCTCACCTTTGTCGGACGCAGGTCATGTTGTGTTTTCTTTAGCTTCTTCAAGGTAGACAATGGTAGAATATTAGCAGCGGCACCGTTGTCCACGAATACTCTATTCATCGACATTCCATCAATATGTGCCCGGATGTATAACCCTCTTACTTGTTTGGCCATTGGATCAGTTGGCCTGCCGAGGAATGTTCTTAACTGGTTGTTGAGGTCATCCCCGTGCTCTTTGAGCCACGCAGACCGTCCACAATCATTTTCTTCCTGATTTGCTACTTGGTCATCTATTTCTGCCCATGCCTCTTCTTCAACCATGACGTCTCCTTCCAACTGGGCCACTTGTTCTGGCCCTGCTTTGAAATCCAACGGCAAAGTAATGATCATGCTGCATTCAAATGGTCTTAAAGACCCAAATTCATATGTAATTTTTCCTGAAGGTGATATTTTTCCTGAAGGTGATATTTTCAGTTGGGGCTTCTTTTCACCTTTCTTGTTGTCACTTTCTTTCTCCTCTTCATAATATTCTTCGTCAAGGTCATCTTCATCCAAGTAATCTTCATCCCCAGCCTCTTCAAATCCCATTTCTTGGTTGGGGTCGACTTTATCTTCATCCCTTTCGTTAAAAGAGTCATTCTTTTCTTCAGCTGGCACATTCGTTCTTGGTGAAAGGTCATGAGATGAGGAAGGAGGGTCTGCCATTACTTGTGTTGAAACCGTCTCTTGGCCGACTTCAACTTTGGGCTGTTCAACTACAGGCTGGTCATTATTGCATTTAGCAATCTCGACCATGGATTGGTCAGATTCGTTCTTGGAAACTTCACTCATAAATTGGTCGGTGTCTATCTTGCAAGTCCCAACTTTTCCTCTTTGGCCTCAAATGCCCCTGACATATGAGCTTCAAGTATATTTATGACTTCCTCTTTTTCACTTGGGACAACCATTACCTTAGTCCCTTCAACTTTTCTTTGGACCTTAGGTACGGCTGTTGTTGTTTTCCTAGAGCAATTATATTACACCTTTTTAACAACTCTAGGTTAACTCGCAAGTGCACGAATCGCAGAGTAGCAAAGCTTGCAAATACGAGGTCGATCCCTCAAGGAATTGTATCAATGTCACAATTACTAATTCAATTAAATTCAATTAAATCTACACTAAATCACACACGCAATAGGGGGGTTTGGATTGATTTAGAGAACTAAAACAAAACAATTATATGAAAAGCAACTAAAATAGCAATAGACTTGATTTGAATGAAAACAATAATAAAGAAGTACTAGGGATCAGAATCCACCACAAGCATACCATTCACTTTACTATGGATATATGAACAATCACAAAACATACATGTCAATAAAGTTTGTCTACCAAAAGGCTTTGGTTATTCCCCTTCTAGCAATCATTCTTCTTTTGCATAACTAAGAGCCTATTAAGCTTCCAAAGTTAGTTATCTACACATGTGTCCTAAGAGCTTTGTTAGGCATTCCCTAGGCGCATGTTAACCATGTGAGATTTATTAAGATTTGTAAGAACGACAAACACATAGAGCATAGATCCAAATTAATGTACCCTACGTCATCTATGACCTCTTTTCTCATGAATATTTTCTTAGGATATTCACTTGTTACCAACTGAAATTATCATCCTTTTGAGCTTATTTAATTTCATAACAAATTCCAGATGCATGCAACCTAAGGTGATCAATCAAAGATGCAAAACAAATAGATTCAAGTATGACAGAGATTCAAGATTTATCAACATGTAATATAAATAAAAATTCAACAATCCATAGCAAAAGTGAATAGCATAACTAGGGCTTCATCCTCGCCCTAGCTAGATGTTTAGCTACACATAATTAAATTCACAATAAAATAAAACATCATTAAAACTAGGCAAATAAAAAGGAAGTGAAGAGAAGAGGTGGCAGCTTGGCTGCCCTTGGGCTCCACGTCAAGGCTGCAACAAGGTGGCAAGATGGCTGCTAGGTGGCTGCAACGGAACAAAGGAGCAGCAGCGTGGCAGCAGTGGCGTGATGACTCAAAGTGGCAGCGACAAGGTGGCACAAGGTGGTGGCGTGGCTGCAAGATCCTCCTTCCCAAAGGCTTCGGCACAAAATAAAAGAGAAGAGAAAGAGGTGGCTGTAGCAAGAAAAGAAAAGAGAAAGAGGGAGAGCTAGGGTAGGCGGCAAGAAAAGAGAGAGAGGCTAGGGTTTCAGAACTTGCAAAAAGGAACCCTCTCTTTGTGTTATAAAGATGTATTTATAGAGTGAAGGGGGCTGAAGCTTTCCTCTCCTTTTCAATGTGGGATTGACACTTTCCTTGCACATCAAGACTTGTAATTTTCGGCCAAGCATGGGCCTTGGGCTGATTTGGGCACTTTTTGGGCGTAACTTATTTTCAGCTCGCGGAACTGCTGCGCTACCTTTACTAAAATGGCCATATCTTGAGCTAGAAAACTCGGAATCGAAATCCGTAAAATTCCCTGCGAAGCTAACATCCGTAGCTTTCCAACCCTATATGGCATGACATCTGATTCGCTCTGTAGAAATACAGAATCACTGTCGAAATTTAGTGTTCATTTTCCAGGGTTTTGACTTCTTGTTTAATTAGGATTCCTTGTGATCTTTGACTGAATCTTATGAGATTTCCCTTGAGCATGAAGGATTCCTTCCTTGGGCCTTGGATCAGCTGAGTGAGTGCGGCATAGGCTTGGGCTCTTGGACCTTGCAATGGCACAACTTGGGCTTCCTCCAATTGGGCTTGCAATAGGGCGCATGACTTTGGTCCTTTGGGCTAGCGTTATGTGCATGGCCCATAGTGCATGGGCTGCATGTGTGGTTCATGTCATGTGATGATGTGGCATGGTTGACCATTGACTTTGACATTTGACCTTTGACTTTGACCAAAAGTCAACCTTGACCAAAAAGATTCCCCAAAAGATTCTGTCTGAGATTCTCTAAAGATTCCTTCCAGATTCCAGATCCTTCTAGAAAATTTCCTCAAGATTATTTTTTCCCATTTTTTCCACTTTTACCATAATGCCCTTGATGTCTCCTAACATGGTTAGGACTCTTTTTCCAACAAGGATTAAGTTTCCTAGTTCATTCAGGATTTCCTGCTCCAACTAGAACTTCTCATTTATGACTTCTGGCAATGGTGATTTCTTCTTCCCCAAGAATGACACTTCCTGATGTGATCAGGAATCCTTATTGAACTAGGATTGCACCTTTCCTGGTGTGACCAGGATTTCTTCTCATTTCCTAGTTTGACTAGGAAAACCTCCAAAATTGGTCTTTTAAGCTCATTTCCTCTCATTTGCTCATTTAATCCTACAAGCACAAAAACAAACTAAAAGTACATAAAGTATCAAGTTCTTGCATTCTAGGTTAGGAAGTTAGTATCATAAAGTGATGCAAATTGCACACTCATCACACCCCCAAACTTAGATTTTGCTAGTCCTCGAGCAAAAAGAGCAAAGAAAAGACTCAAGACAGACTCAAAACATCCCAACACATGAATTCATGAGTGTAGCCATCAATAGCATAGTTAAGCAAGGTACATATAGAATTTATTCTGCAACTTCTAATAGTGCTTCAAATAACATACCTTACTCCTCCACGAAACATTTAGACCATCCTTGACACAAACTCAAGTTTTAGACAAACAAGACTAAATCAGCATATACAAAATAGCATCAACACCAATTCTCACAATGACATACCCTCAATAATAAAGCGCTCAGAGATTGGGTTGACATGTGCACTCAAGTATATGTGAGAGATAATATGTAACAAATACACAAAGCCACATATTAATCATGAAAGAAAGGCCCATTGAAACAAAAGCACTGATCTCAAGAGAGGGAATTAAAATACTTGGAATAGAATCAATAACCATAGGCTTCCCTTTTATCTAAACTCCACATAATGAACTACAATTCTCCCAAGATCAAGTAGGACTTCCATAAGGGTTGTAATAGAGGCTTAGGTCAGGATATGGTATTGAAATGAAATGGATAACAAAGGGTTTAAAACTATGGGTTTGCATAGAGAAAACAATGGAGGTATTCCTTGCATAATTTGCACTCATGACTCGAATTTGAACACCTTTCTACTTCAATCTTTTGAAATCGTCCCTTTTTTTTTTTTTTTTTTTTTTTTTTTTTTTTTAGGGTACGACATACACACTTTAAGCACAATTCATTTTCTTTTGTATCAAGCTATGCATAGATATTTCCTTGCAACCTCCTAATTCACAAACTCAATGCAAAACCATAGGTAAGGTAAACGGGTAGAGGAGTAAAATTCCCCCAAACTTAGGGTTTGGTATAGGGGTAAACAAAGAAAAGGTCATTAGGCTCAAAATGTTTGACTAGGGTTATAACATAAGGTAGGCTTTACGCTATGGGTTAAAAACAAATAAGGCCTAATATCATCTCCTAAGATTCATGTAGTTATATCCATGCTTTGTACAGAATAAATAAAAAAAAAAGTTCTAGTTTCTTGATTCACAATTGTATTCCAAGTACTTAATCAAAAGAATGAGTAATGAGATCACAACGACTTTATATGACAAGAAAAGATTAGAGTACTATTAACACTCAATAATTGAAGTACAAGGCTCGAAAGCTCACTTAGGTCATATAAGTCTACTCTATCAAGTATATGCATCTCTAGTCATGCAAATCATCACTTAAGTTCATGAAAACAAAGCCCAAATTCATAGAGTTGTAAAGCATATTATGAAGCAATACTAGAAAAAGAAGAATACATACTATATTTACAGGCAAACTGTGCTCATAACAACTATACACAATCAAATCAATTAGTTGGGGACTCAAGACTAAAACAAACCAAAAGACTCAAAGACTTTGTTGTTAAAACACTGTTGCACACTTCTAAAGATTCAAATCCATCACTACGGTAGATGAAATCTTAAGAATAGATGCCTTTAATGTGAATTTGACACCCTCAAAACTCCTTTTTTTTTTTTTTTTTAACTTAAAAACTAATGATAAACACACTAACTAAACAAAAATAAAAATGCGTTGCATTCCCCACCCCCAAACTTAAAAGAAACATTGTCCTCAATGTTTAAAAGATGTGAATATGCAATGCACAAAAGCTAAAATAAAGAAACACAACTAACTAAGTAAATAAAGATAGGGTTTTAGGACTTCCCTGGCCATGCCGCGAAATGAAGCATCATCTTGACTCCATATCCATACTTTCGTCCTTCTTCCCTTTGAACAATTGGGTTGCCTCCCAAGAAGCGCTAAGTTTCATGTCTTCAGCCAGACATGCCCATCTTCACTTAAAAGTCACAGTCTCCTCTTGTGGATCGAAGTCAGTCTCAATAAAGGGCTTAAGGCGATGACCATTGACTCTAAACACTGTTCCATCTTTAGGATTCTTAATCTCAACAGCGCCATATGGGAATACTTGGAGAACCTCAAAAGGGCCGTGCCACCTAGAACGTAGCTTGCCAGGAAAGAGACGCAATCGAGTATTGTAAAGCAACACTTTCATACCAATGCAAAACTCCTTTGGCACCAACTTCTTATCGTGATAGAGCTTTGTCCTTTCTTTGTACAACTTAGCATTCTCATACGCGAAATGTCGCATTTCTTCCAATTCATTAAGTTGCAATTTCCGTTGGTCCCCAGCTGATTTCAAATCATAATTGAACTTCTTTATTGCCCAATAAGCCTTGTGCTCAAGCTCAACCGGTAGATGACAAGCTTTCCCATACACCAAACGAAATGGGGACATTCCAATGGGCGTCTTGTAAGCTGTACGATAAGCCCATAAAGCGTCATTCAACTTTGTCGACCAATCCTTCCTATTAGCATTCACCGTTCTTTCCAGAATGAACTTAATCTCACGATTCGAAATTTCCACTTGCCCACTTGTTTGTGGATGGTATGGAGTAGCTACTTTGTGCCTAATCCCATATTTCTTCATCAATGCCTCAAACAATTTATTGCAAAAATGAGATCCTCCATCACTAATGATTGCCCTTGGGGTGCCAAAACGCGCAAAGATGTTGGTCTTGAGAAAATTGGTAACCACTGGAGCATCATTAGTTCTACATGCAATAGCTTCCACCCATTTGGATACATAATCCACTCCAACCAAGATATACTCATATCCAAAAGATGAAGGGAATGGTCCCATAAAATCTATGCCCCAAACATCGAAAATCTCGACTTCCAAAATGACATTAAGTGGCATCTGATTCCTAGCGGAGATGTTTCCCATTCTTTGACATCGCACACATGTAAGGTAAAACTGATGGCAATCATGAAAAATAGAAGGCCAGAAGAAACCTGATTGAAGAATTTTGTAAGCGGTCTTCTTTCCTCCTCCATGTCCTCCACATTCTCGAGTATGGCACATTTCAATTATGCTCTTTTGCTCCAATTCCGGCACGCATCTCCTAATCAATTGATCAGCTCCATATTTAAACAAATAAGGATCATCCCACACATACTTCTTCGCATCACTCAAAAACTTCTTCCTTTGATTATATGTCAAATCTTCAGGAAGCACTCCACTTGCCAAATAGTTTGCTATGTCCGCATACCAAGGAGTTGTAAGAATAGCAAAAAGTTGCTCATCTGGAAATGATTCTCTCAAAGGCAATGTGTCCTCTTCAGCTTTCTCCTCATTGACTATTCTACTCAAATGATCTGCTACCACATTTTCACACCCTTTCTTGTCCTTGATCTCAATATCGAATTCCTGTAGCAACAGAGTCCATCTAATCAATCTTGGCTTTGCATCCTTCTTATTTAGCAAATACTTCAGAGCTGCATGATCAGTGTAGATGATGATCTTTGAACCAATCAAATAGCATCGAAACTTCTCCAACGCAAAGATCACAGCAAGTAACTCCTTTTCAGTAGTCGAATAATTCAACTGAGAGTCATTCAGAGTTCGGCTTGAGTAGTAGATCACATGTGGCAACTTGTTCACTCTTTGACCCAAAACAGCACCCACTACATAATCACTTGCATCACACATGAGCTCAAATGGCAAATTCCAATCGGGTGGCATAATGATAGGAGCTGATGTGAGTAGTGTCTTCAACTTATTGAACGCATCCAAGCATGCTTCATCAAACTCAAAATACACATCCTTTTGTAATAACATGCACAGAGGTCTTGAGATCTTGGAAAAATCCTTAATGAATCTTCTATAGAACCCAGCATGCCCTAAAAAACTTCTCAACTCTTTCACGCTTGTTGGAGGCGGCAACTTTTGTATCACATCTATCTTAGCCTTGTCAACTTGAATACCATCCTTAGAGACAACATGACCAAGAACTATCCCTTGTTGCACCATAAAATGACACTTCTCCCAATTAAGCACTAAATTGGCCTCTTGGCATCTTTTCAATACTAGAGACAGATTACTAAGGCATGTATCAAAAGAAGAACCAAAAACAGAGAAATCGTCCATAAATACCTCGATGATCCGCTCCACCATGTCTGAGAAGATAGACATCATACATCTCTGAAATGTGGCCGGTGCGTTGCACAGTCCGAACGGCATCCTTCTGTATGCAAATGTGCCAAAAGGACATGTAAAAGTCGTCTTCTCCTGATCTTCGGGTGCAATAAAAATCTGATTGTATCCACTATACCCATCCAAGAAACAGTAGTGACTATGGCCAGCCAACCTTTCCAACATCTGATCAATGAACGGCAAAGGAAAATGATCCTTTCTTGTTGCGGTGTTGAGCTTCCTATAATCAATACATACTCGCCAACCAGTCTTTGTTCTTTGGGGAACCAACGCATTCTCATCATTTTTCACAACTGTGATTCCACTTTTCTTTGGAACCACATGAACAGGACTAACCCATTTTGAATCACTAATAGGATAAATGATGCCAACATCCAATAACTTGATTACCTCATTGCGCACCACTTCCTTAAGCGTTGGATTCAATCTCCTTTGAGCATCACGGGTAGGCTTAGACTCCTCCTCAAGCAAAATTCGATGAATACATATTGTTGGCGAGATCCCCTTGATATCGGCTATGGTCCATCCCAATGCTAACCGATTTTCTTTCAGAACGGCCAATAGTCTCTTTTCTTCGCTTGCGCTCAGATTAGATGCAATAATAACCGGCAAGGTCTTGTCTTTTCCCAAAAATGCGTATTTCAAGTGCTCAGGGAGTGGCTTCAGTTCTAACTTAGGTGCCTGCTCAATGGAAGGTAGTGATTTCGGATTAGTAGAGACCAACGTTTCAAACTGGTTGGACCATCTGCCTTTTTGTGTTGAACTCCCTTCAAATAATGAGTGCACATTTTCCACCATTTGACACGTAGAATAATCAGACTCCCCTAATGCAACTTCCAACGGCTCTTCTACAAAACTTGCCTTCGTGACCTCCTGAAGTAGTGAATCCATATAGTCAATTCTTAGAGAATCATCCTCCTCACGTGGATATCTCATAGCACCAAACACATCGAACTCAACAGTTTCACCAAGCACAGTCATTGTCAACTTCCCAGTACTCACATCAATCTTAGTGTTTGCTGTGGCCATGAATGGTCTTCCCAATATGATTGGCAATTCATTTCCTTTAGCTGGGATATCCTCCATCTCTAGAATAATGAAGTCAGCTGGCATAATCAAATCGGCAACCTGAACCAATACATCCTCAACTATACCTTTCGGAACTCTCACTGAACGGTCTGCCAATTGAAGTGTAACACCAGTGGGTTTGAGTTCTCCTAAACCCAATTGCTCAAAAACTGAATATGGCATCAAATTAATGCTTGCTCCAAGATCTAACAATGCTTTCTCAAATTTGTGATTCCCAACCAAACACGGAATTGTAAAGCTACCTGGATCCTTCAACTTGGGTGGCAACTTCCTTAACAAAACAGCACTCACTTCTTCACTTAAAGCCACTTGCTCATGCTCTTTGAATTTCCTCTTATGAGTGCATAACTCCTTCAAAAACTTGGCATACTTAGGAATTTGTTGAATGGCATCAATCAACGGAATGTTAATCTCCACCTTTTTAAACATTTCCAAAATTTCCTTTTCTTGATCCTTCTTTCCTAAATTCCTTCTGCGATGAGGAAAAGGCAATGGAGCTCTCGGAATGGGTTGAGGAGTCACGGCCTGCTTGCTAGCTTCAGTGGCTGTGAGCTTATCTTGCTTCTTTCTTTCATCTTCCTCCTCTTGCTTGATCTTTTCCTTATCCACCTTGTACTTCTGAACTTGTCTAGGCTCTAATATCTCGATCTCATCATTCTTTTCAACTCGAGTAGTGCCCACTTTGTTATCAACAACCCTTCCACTTCTCAAAGTAGTAATTGCTTCAAGTTCATCACGAATTGGTACACCCTTTACGACTTTGTCCAAAGTTGAAGTCACTTGTTCTAGTTGGGCTTCCAAACTTGATATGGCTCTTGTTGTGGCACTCATCTGCTCCTCCGTCTTGTCCATAAAAGACCTTGTATCATTGGACATAGAAGTTGTACTTTGAGCCAATGCAGCAATCATGCCTTCCAAATAAGTACTTCTATGTTCCATAGGAGGTGGTGTATTCGGCCTAACTTGAACTTCATTGCACGACTCTTCTTGTGATAACTTTGAAACCTGAATTGCCATCATCTGCATCATCTGCTTAAGTTCAGCCATCTCAACTTCCATAGCTGATTTCTTTTCCATTTTCTTCTTCCTGTTCCATTGTTGAGAATTCAATGCTAACGTCTCAAATAGCGCCCATGCATCCTCAAATGCTTTTTCTTTCAACGCCCCTCCACTAGACATATCCACCATAGCGCGATCTTGTTCCAATAAACCCTCATAAAAGTAGTCAATTTGCATCCATGGAGCAAAACCGTGGTGTGGACAAGAATTCAAAAGCTCTTGGTACCTATCCCAACTTTCATGAAAAACTTCATCTTCAGCTTGTGTGAATCCCCATATCTGCTTCTTCACAATGGTTGTTTTACTAGCTGGATAGAACCTCAAAAGAAACTTATCTGCCAATTCCTTCCATGTTCTAATAGAACCAACCTGCAGAGAATATAACCAAGTTTTAGCTTTATCTTTCAGAGAGAAAGGAAATAACCTTAACTTCCTTTGCTCGTCACTTAATCCTCGCAGCTTGCCAATCTCGCATATCACATGGAATTCCTTGATGTGCAAATAAGGATCCTCGCCCTCTTGACCATGAAAGGTTGGTAGGAGTTTGATTGTCCCACTTGAGATCTCAAATTGGTCAGCTTCCACTTGAGAGTAGGCTATGCACGTGGGCTGCTCAAGTAATGTTGGAGAAGAAAAATAACTCAATGGTCGTTTGAGTTCAGTAGCAATCGGCACCACTTTCTCCTTGGCTCCCTTCTCTTGTTTTAACAGAGTGGTCTTTGAGCTTGATTCCATTGTACCTTAAAAACAAGAGAATTAGTAATAGACCAAGATATAAACAGAAAAATAAAAAGACTCAATTAAAAGTAATTAAACTAGTAATTAACACCAATAACAATTCCCCGGCAACGGCGCCAAAAACTTGTTGTTGTTTTCCTAGAGCAATTATATTACACCTTTTTAACAACTCTAGGTTAACTCGCAAGTGCACGAATCGCAGAGTAGCAAAGCTTGCAAATACGAGGTCGATCCCTCAAGGAATTGTATCAATGTCACAATTACTAATTCAATTAAATTCAATTAAATCTACACTAAATCACACACGCAATAGGGGGGTTTGGATTGATTTAGAGAACTAAAACAAAACAATTATATGAAAAGCAACTAAAATAGCAATAGACTTGATTTGAATGAAAACAATAATAAAGAAGTACTAGGGATCAGAATCCACCACAAGCATACCATTCACTTTACTATGGATATATGAACAATCACAAAACATACATGTTAATAAAGTTTGTCTACCAAAAGGCTTTGGTTATTCCCCTTCTAGCAATCATTCTTCTTTTGCATAACTAAGAGCCTATTAAGCTTCCAAAGTTAGTTATCTACACATGTGTCCTAAGAGCTTTGTTAGGCATTCCCTAGGCGCATGTTAACCATGTGAGATTTATTAAGATTTGTAAGAACGACAAACACATAGAGCATAGATCCAAATTAATGTACCCTACGTCATCTATGACCTCTTTTCTCATGAATATTTTCTTAGGATATTCACTTGTTACCAACTGAAATTATCATCCTTTTGAGCTTATTTAATTTCATAACAAATTCCAGATGCATGCAACCTAAGGTGATCAATCAAAGATGCAAAACAAATAGATTCAAGTATGACAGAGATTCAAGATTTATCAACATGTAATATAAATAAAAATTCAACAATCCATAGCAAAAGTGAATAGCATAACTAGGGCTTCATCCTCGCCCTAGCTAGATGTTTAGCTACACATAATTAAATTCACAATAAAATAAAACATCATTAAAACTAGGCAAATAAAAAGGAAGTGAAGAGAAGAGGTGGCAGCTTGGCTGCCCTTGGGCTCCACGTCAAGGCTGCAACAAGGTGGCAAGATGGCTGCTAGGTGGCTGCAACGGAACAAAGGAGCAGCAGCGTGGCAGCAGTGGCGTGATGACTCAAAGTGGCAGCGACAAGGTGGCACAAGGTGGTGGCGTGGCTGCAAGATCCTCCTTCCCAAAGGCTTCGGCACAAAATAAAAGAGAAGAGAAAGAGGTGGCTGTAGCAAGAAAAGAAAAGAGAAAGAGGGAGAGCTAGGGTAGGCGGCAAGAAAAGAGAGAGAGGCTAGGGTTTCAGAACTTGCAAAAAGGAACCCTCTCTTTGTGTTATAAAGATGTATTTATAGAGTGAAGGGGGCTGAAGCTTTCCTCTCCTTTTCAATGTGGGATTGACACTTTCCTTGCACATCAAGACTTGTAATTTTCGGCCAAGCATGGGCCTTGGGCTGATTTGGGCACTTTTTGGGCGTAACTTATTTTCAGCTCGCGGAACTGCTGCGCTACCTTTACTAAAATGGCCATATCTTGAGCTAGAAAACTCGGAATCGAAATCCGTAAAATTCCCTGCGAAGCTAACATCCGTAGCTTTCCAACCCTATATGGCATGACATCTGATTCGCTCTGTAGAAATACAGAATTACTGTCGAAATTTAGTGTTCATTTTCCAGGGTTTTGACTTCTTGTTTAATTAGGATTCCTTGTGATCTTTGACTGAATCTTATGAGATTTCCCTTGAGCATGAAGGATTCCTTCCTTGGGCCTTGGATCAGCTGAGTGAGTGCGGCATAGGCTTGGGCTCTTGGACCTTGCAATGGCACAACTTGGGCTTCCTCCAATTGGGCTTGCAATAGGGCGCATGACTTTGGTCCTTTGGGCTAGCGTTATGTGCATGGCCCATAGTGCATGGGCTGCATGTGTGGTTCATGTCATGTGATGATGTGGCATGGTTGACCATTGACTTTGACATTTGACCTTTGACTTTGACCAAAAGTCAACCTTGACCAAAAAGATTCCCCAAAAGATTCTATCTGAGATTCTCTAAAGATTCCTTCCAGATTCCAGATCCTTCTAGAAAATTTCCTCAAGATTATTTTTTCCCATTTTTTCCACTTTTACCATAATGCCCTTGATGTCTCCTAACATGGTTAGGACTCTTTTTCCAACAAGGATTAAGTTTCCTAGTTCATTCAGGATTTCCTGCTCCAACTAGAACTTCTCATTTATGACTTCTGGCAATGGTGATTTCTTCTTCCCCAAGAATGACACTTCCTGATGTGATCAGGAATCCTTATTGAACTAGGATTGCACCTTTCCTGGTGTGACCAGGATTTCTTCTCATTTCCTAGTTTGACTAGGAAAACCTCCAAAATTGGTCTTTTAAGCTCATTTCCTCTCATTTGCTCATTTAATCCTACAAGCACAAAAACAAACTAAAAGTACATAAAGTATCAAGTTCTTGCATTCTAGGTTAGGAAGTTAGTATCATAAAGTGATGCAAATTGCACACTCATCAACGGCCACCATATTTTCTTCAGCCAAATTATCATCCTTCAAGAGCCTGACTTCTCTTCTCTTTATCTTCTCCCTTAAATCAGAGCTTCTTCTCAATTGAGCCTCTCTTTCCTTAATCCAAGCCTCCTCCTCACGACATGATTGAGCGTACTGGCTTTGGACACATTGAGTTTGGGTTCTTGTCAAAGGAATCATAATTTCGTCCTTCCCTTTCTTGTACCAAACATTAGGTTTAGCTGGGGTTGGTTTGAAGGTGTTTTTTCCCGGTTTTGGCATAGCCACATGAGCCACATTTTTGTTTTGGCCCTCAGTCACTGAAACCCAAAGGCTCCTTTCTTTTCTTTCATATGGCTTGGATAAATCCTCCGCCACATCTTCATACCGCAGTGTCCTATGGTAAGGCCGTTTATACGGCCTACGATAGTTGTCCTCATGGTACCGTCTTGACTCGTTTCCCAACTCAATTTTCCTTCTTGGACTACGAAGTCTGTTATCCCTTAGTGGTACCAAATCTTCCATTCCATGTTATCGTTCTCCTCATTCTGTTTTACCGATTCCACCCTAAAGGCTTCTAGTTCTACTTCACATTGGCACCTGCTACACAACACAATTCCCTTAATTGAGGCCAATTTTTCTTTTGGTCGAGTAGCCACCTCCTTTATTGGCCGAACTTCTTTTCTTTGGGATTGTCCCCCAAGAGTTTGGGATGACCTACTCCCATCTCCCCCAGCCTTTTTCTTATTGCGTCGACCGGATTCTGGGAAGTGTAAGTTAACCATGTTGACTTGAACATTTGGGAAAAGGTCTTTCTCCACACCCATCACTGGCTTGTCCTTGTCTGGGAAACGCAGAGTTCCCTTTTCAATAAGGTCTTGCACAACATTACGGAAGACAACGCAATTAGCAGTTGAATGAGACCATGCATTGTGCCATTTACAATAAGTTCGATCCTTAAGCTCATTACCGGGTGGCATTGTTTGACTGTTGGTGAGCTTGATGAGCTTTTCGGCCAACAATTGATCGAATATTTGTTCAGCCTCTGAGAAGTCAAAGGTGAACGTTCTAGTAGCTAACCCTATTTGCTTGGAAGAAAAACTCACTTGTTGTGCCTTTTGGTCTTTAGAAGCCTTTACCAAGGCTTTACACACATGTGGCTTGGAAATAACAATCTCAGCCGCATTAATCTCGACCAATTCATCATCCGACTCAGTGTCAAGTTGTTCTAGCTCCTCTTCCATGTCCACCATTTGGACACTTGACTTATTCTTGTTCCATGCTGCCTTGGCGGCCATCCTCTTTTGACGTTCTTCCTTCAGAATAGCCTCATACTTATCCACCCTCATAACTAAGTCATAAAGGTCTCGAAACTCCATTCCCTCAAACTTCTTCCGAAGCTCCAAAGACAAGCCATTCTGGGCTAACTTCACAAATTCACTCTCAGGCAAAGGGACAGTGCATCTACTCCTTTCAAGCCTGAATCGAGAGATATACCCTTGAGCTGATTCTTCAGAATTTTGCACCAAACGGGCTAAGTCAGCCATCGATACTTCTGGTTTGTGGCGATAGAATTGTTCATGGAAAATTCGTTCCATAGTTTGCCAATTTGGAACCGAGTTGACCGGCAGACTAACATACCAGGTGAAAGCAGCTTCAGTGAGTGAGTTGGGAAACATCTTAAGTTTCAAATTATCATTGTTTGCAGCTTCAGCACACTGGGCCGTGAATCGGCCTATGTGTTCAATAGAGGATTGATAATCTTGACTGGAGAACAAAGTAAAATCAGAAACCCTAAAACCTCTTGGGTATTCCGTTTGGTCCACAAAGTCAGGGTAAGGTCTTCGGTATACCGGTCGGATTGTTCTCCTAGCTAGAGGTCCATACATGTCTTGGACGACCATCTCGATCATATTCCTATCAATTCCCACCGGGGCTTGGCCGAGTCCGACCTGAATGCCCTCAGCAAAGTTGTTGACCGCTTGATGGTTGCCCCCTTGGTTTTGGGCCAGACCATTATTCTGGCCGTTACCATTGCCCCCCAAACCTAAATGAGCTCGTGGTTGATTTGTCAAAGGTGGCGGTCTATAGGGTTCAATAATTTGCACTTGATTGGCCAAGAATAGTGTTCTAGACCTATTGAACCACATTTGGTGTTAAGAACGCACGAAAATATCGTTTCAGTGCATACTTGGTCCAATTTCGTCCAAATTGCTCCAAAACGTGCCCGTTTGGATAGAAAGACATAGGGAAGCACTTTCTGATGTTAGGATTAGCATTCTAGACCTATTGAACTACATTTGGTGTTAAGAATGCTCGAAAATGTTCTTTCGCTGCATATCTGGTCCAATTTCGTCCAAATTGCACCAAAATGTGACCGGTCGGAAAAAAAAGACTTAGGGAGGACTTTTTCATGTTAGAATTAGTGTTCTAGACATATTGAACAACATTTGGTGTTTTGAACGCACGAAAATATCATTTCGGTGCATATGCAGTCCAACGTCGTCCAAATTGCACCAAAACGTGGCTAGATGGCAAGAAAGACATATAGAAGCACTCTCTCATGTTAAGATTAGTGTCCTAGGCCTATTAAACCACATGAAGTATTTTACATGCACGAAAACGTCATTTCGGTACATACTCAATCCTACTTCTTCTAAATTGATCCAAAACGTGCTCGGTTGGCAAGAAAGGCATGGGGAAGTACTTTCTCATGTTATGATTAACGTTCTAGACCTATTAAACCACATTTGGTGTTAAGAACTCACGAAAACGTCATTCCAATGTATACTTGGTCTAATTTTACCCAAATTGCACCAAAACGTGCCCGGCTGGCAAGAAAGACTTAGGGAAGCATTTTCTTATGTAAAGATTAGTGTTCTAGTTCTATTGAACTAGATTTGGTGTTAAGAATGCACGAAAACATCATTTCGGTGAATATTTGGTTCAATTTCGTCCAAATTACACTAAAACGTGACTAGTTCGAAAGAAAGACCTGTAGAAGCACTTTCTCATGTTAGAATTAGCGTTCTAGGCCTATTGAACCACATGAAGTCTTTTGAATGCATGAAACATCATTTTGGTACATACTCAGTCCAATTTCGTCCAAATTGCACCAAAACGTGACCGGTTGGCAAGAAAGACATATTGATGCACTTTATTATGTTAGAATTAGCATCCTAGGCCTATTAAACCACATGAAGTCTTTTGCACGCACGAAAACGACATTTCGGTACATACTCGGTCCTATTTATTCTAAATTGATCAAAAAAGTGCTCAGTTGGCAAGAAAGGCATGAGGAAGTACTTTCTCATGTTAGGATTAGCGTTCTAAACCTATTGAACCACATTTGGTGTTAAGAAAGCACGAATATGTCATTTTAGGGCTTAGTTCGTCCAATTTCATCAAAATTGTACGAAAACGTGCCCGATTGGCAAGAAAGATATGAGGAAACACTTTCTCAGGTTAGGATTAGCGTTTTAGACCTATTGAACCACATTTAGAGTGAAGAACGCACGAAAACATCGTTTCAGTGCATACTTGGTCCAATTTCGTCTAAATTACTCCAAAACGTGCCCATTTAGCAAGAAAGACATAGGGAAACCCTTTCTTATGTTAAGATTAGCATTCTAGACCTATTGAACCACATTTGGTGTTAAGAACTCTCGAAAATGTTCTTTCGCTGCATACTTAGTCCAATTTCGTCCTAATTACACCAAAACATAACCGGTTGGAAAGAAAGACATGTAGAAGCACTTTCTCATGTTAGGATTAGCGTTCTAGGCCTTTTTGAACAACATGAACCATTTTGAACACATGAAAACGTCATTTTGGTGCATACTTGGTCCAATTTCATCCAAATTGCATCAAAATGTGCCAGGTTGGCAAGAAAGACATGTAGAAATACTTTCTCATGTTAGGATTAGCGTTCTAGGCCTACTGAAGCACATGAAGTCTTTTGAACGCACGAAAACGTCATTTTGGTGCATACTTGTCCAATTTCATTCAAATTGCACCAAAACTTGCCCGGTTGGTAAGAAAAACATGTACAAGCACTTTCTCATGTTAGGATTAGCGTTCTAGACCTTTTGAAACACATGAAGCATTTTGAACGCACAAAAATGTCATTTCGGTGCAAACTTTGTCCAATTTCGTCCAAATTACACCAAAACGTGTCAGGTTGGCAAGAAAGACATGTAAAAACACTTTCTTATGTTAGGATCAGTGTTCTTGGCCTATTGAACCACATGAAGTCTTTTGAACGCACTAAAAGATTATTTCGGTGCATATTCAGTCCAATTTTGTCCAAATTGCACCAAAATGTGCCCGGTTGGCAAAAAAGACATGGGGAAATGCTTTCTCATGTTAGCATTAGCATTCCAAACCTATTGAACCTCATTTGGTGTTAAGAACGCACGTAAGCGTCATTTCGGTGCATACTTGGTCCAACTTCGTCCAAATTGCACCAAAACGTTCCCGATTGATAAGAAAGACATGGGGAACATTACAAGAAATATTGGCTATAGTGATGAAATTTTTAGTGATGTATTTCACATTCGTTAGTTCATCACTAAACAAGTAGATTTAGTGACCAATAATATTGGTTCATCCCTAAAAGGTTTGGCTCCAAAGAAATTCATTTTCCCTTTTAAATTTTGATTATTTGTGACCAAATATATGTGTTTGAGCAACCTATTTTTAACTTGGTCACTAAAGTCCATAAAAAAATAAAAAATGCTTGGTCACTAAATTATATTGCACTGTGTTGTTTGGTTTATGTCTTATTTTAATTTTTTTTTTCAATTAACAAAGATTTTTTTTTTGGTCAAGAACAAAGATGTTTACTTGAAATTTTGAAAACCATAAAAACACACTCAATCAAATAAAAAAAAATACCACAAAAACACTGCACGCACAAAATGGCTTGTGAACGCATGAAAACGTCATTTCGGTGCATACTTGGTCCAATTTCGTCCAAATTGCACAAAAACGTTCCTAGTTGGTAAGAAAGACATGTGAAACACTACAAGAAATATTGGCTATAGTGATGAAATTTTTAGTGATGTATTTCACATTCGTCAGTTCGTTACTAAACATGTAGATTTAGTGACCAATAATATTGGTTCATCCCTAAAAGGTTTGGCTCCGAAGAAATTCATTTTCCCTTTTAAATTTTGATTATTTGTGACTAAATATATGAGTTTGAGCGACCTATTTTTAACTTGGTCACTAAAGTCCATAAAAAAATAAAAAATACTTGGTCACTAAATTATATTGCACTGTGTTGTTTGGTTTATGTCTTATTTTAATTTTTTTACTCAAGTAACAAAGATTTTTTTTTTTTGGTCAAGAACAAAGATGTTCACTTGAAATTTTGAAAACCTTAAAAACTCACTCAATCAAATAAAAAAAAAATACCACAAAAACAGATTTAGTCCACTTATTTTATATATAGTTCAATTTTGGTCAACGATTTTTTTAAAGTTTTGTTTTGGTTCACTAATTGTTCCACTTTTTCAATAAAAGTCCATATTTGTTTCCTCAAATTTGTCCCGCCTTTTACCCTATCAAATATCAGCAAAATTCAACAAACATATACTTGTTTTAAAACTATGCATTTCTTCTTTACAAACATATAAATATCATTCAAATCGGAGTTCTAAAACTCAAAATATAATTGGCTCTAAAGTAGGATACCCAAAACTACCAATTTTTCCTAGAAATTTTTTCATATTTTTCAAAGTTCATCAAACTTCAATTCTCTTTGGTTCTAATAGTCTAAATTGGTTCCTATGACTAAAAAATGATGAAATATAACTTTTACTTCAATTATAATTGAAGAAAATACAACCAAAAGGATTTAAAAACATAACTTAAAAAATATCGTGGACCAAAATTAAACTAGGTATAAAATAAGTGGACCAAAATTGAACTTAAAAACAATCGTTGACCAATATTGAACTAGATATAAAATAAGTGGACTAAATTTGTAATTTCCTCAATAAAAAAAAGGGAAAAATGCATTTTTAGTTCCTGTGTTTTACCTTGCAATCAATTTTAGTCCTTGTATTTTCAAAATTGCCAATTTGGTCATTGTGTTTATATTTACAAGCAATTTTAGTCCACCACCACCAATTGTGGTGGCGAATTTGTGGTGGATTTCACCTATTATGCCCAATAGAGAGAGAGAGAGAGAAAGAAAAAAAAGCTCATGGGGGAGAGAGGGATGTAGGGAGGGTGAGGACGGTGGTGGTGTGTTGCTTTCAGTGGTGGAAGGAAATAGAGTGACAGGACCGCCCCCAGATTCTACTGACAGGACCACTCCCGGATTCCACCCTGAATCCCGGAGAGGTCCTGCGGGAATCCAAATTCAAGGAAAATCCTACCGAAAATTCGGCATAACCTCCCCTGAAAATGGACTAACCCAGAAATTCCGATACCTGTTAAAAGCACTTCTAAACCGCAACCACCTCTACCACAACCAAAAAGGGTCTCAGACCGAACAAATTTCACAGAGAATCCAACTTAAAATTTAAAGTGGTTATCAGAGCCTCTAATCTATTACAAAGAATTTTTTCAAAAATTAAAAGGCGCCTACTGGTCCGAGAAGGAATAGAGATGTAACCGCCTCGACGTGATTGGCTCGACCTCCACCAAAGCTACTACCTGGGGGGACAATTTAAGACAAAAGAAAATAAACCATGAGACAAAACTCAGTGAGTGGACGGTTTAATAGAAAACGAAAATAAAAGTAAACTTCCTGTTTCAGAAAATCCTTCAAAACCACGTTTAGCTCTAAGACCTCACGTCACTCTTTGAAATCCCCCAGTTTAAAACCATAAAGTTTATTTAAACTTAAGAAATCCCATAAACAATATATATTTCTTAAAACAAACAAACTGAAAAAAAATCGTAACAACCTTGATAAAATTCATAAGAATCCCTCATTTAAAATCATATTTAATAATTTGTGAAAATAACCAAATTCATTTTCCACCATGCTATATACCCTGAATAATCCTGGCCATACACCTGTGCGGAATTCCTGCATCGCACAGGCAGGCAATATCCTGGCCATACACACGCGTGGAGTGAAATCCAACACGTGCAGGCAATATCCTGGCCATACACACGCGTGGAGTAAATCCAACACGTGCAGGCAATATCCTGGCCATACACACGTGTGAATAAAATCAGCACGTGCAGGCAATCCTGGTCATACGTGCACGCAAAGCAGCCCCCAAAGGGCGAAGCATCCCGACACATGGCCCAAAGCCTATATGTGTGCCGTGATGGGTCCCAAAGACCTATGTATCTGAAAATCTGAAGGGTATTGCAAAGGCGGTTTGAAAATCATCTTTCATAACTGAATCATAAAAATCCTTTTCTCATCGAAATAAACTATTATTGAAACCTTCCTTCAAAACTTAAATCAATACGCCAAAGTATATTATTTCAAATAAATTTAGTATACATAAGACCATTCACAATATCTCAATGCCACGCAAAATAATTTCTTAAAAAAATAAAGAATCCCAATGAAATTTTCACACATTTCGCTATCAACTCCAGGCTTACTCGAAACTTTGAAATCAATTTCCTTTCAATAAATTCTTGTATAAATCACGTTTGAAATCATATATCTCTATCGACTCATAAAACCAAATTAGTTCATCAATCTTGAATGAAAAATAATTTAATAAGACTTAAAGTAAAAACGTTTAACAACTAACGGAAATGTAGACTTTGAAAATCATAATCATTTATAACCAATTCAACCCCAAATTATTTTAACTCAAACCATACTCAAATAAAACTCAAGATAAGAAAATAAATTCAACCATAAAGTAAATAAATGTTTTTAAAACAAAAGTCCACTCACAGTTTGAATCCTAGCTCCGATCCTCCGCCGAATCGTTCCGAGCCGCGGTCGTTTCGCCTATAAAATAGACAATCGAAAAAATATAATTAGTTCCGACTCAAGGCACTTAAATGTGAATATGTGCTTAACTTAACGTCACACCCGCCTCCCAATCTAGTTCGACGATTCCCAACCTCCACTCATAGACCCAAAACTCCTACATAAACACTCCGGAAGTTCCCTGGCTCAGCCTAACCAAAAACGTCATAACCAAGATTAATAACTTACTCCACAATTGCCCAAAATTAATCCTTTATTCACGAATGGCAGCAGGGGTTCGGACTCGCCGCAAGAGCCGCCCACAGTGGCCGCCCCAACTCCAAATTTAACCAATTAAATTTAATTCCAACCAAACCCACAATTTTTCTCAATCCTAAATATTAATTGAACTTCCTAATAGGTGGAAAATATCTAAAACACAACAAAATTAACCCACAATCTCTACATTCAAAGGGAACCCGAAATCACTACAAATCCAAATTTTCAATTTCCTAAATACTCGAAATTAACCATTAAAAGTACAGGGGAAATAAAGCCCAAGATGGGGGAGAGAAAACCCACCAAGAATCTCGAAGATTTGAGGTGAAATTTGACTGAAAATGGAGGGAAAAGTCGACGGCCCTGTGTGGCCTTTACGAGCAGCACCGACGCGCAAGGGGGGCTGGGCTAACTGGAGGAGGAGCTGGCGAGCTGGCCGGCGTTGGGGGAGTCGACCAGTGAGCTTGGGTCGTCGGGAAACTCGCCGGAGAAGATGGTCCGGCCTGGTGGTGTCGCACGCCGTGAAGGGGAAGAGAGAGAGAGACGCGAAGGAGAGAGAGAGCACGGGGAGAGAGAAAACTGGGTCAGTGGGGTAGCTGGTCGCCGGCCACTGGTCGCCGGGGAGTAGGCCGGAGCTGGCCGCGCCGGTGAGTGAAGGGAGGGGGAGGTGAGTGAGCTCGGGGAGAGAGGGTGAAGTGAGAGAGTGCGGGGGGGGGGGGAGAGAGAGAGATAAAGGGGGAGAGAGAGGAGTGTAGAATTTTCTGGAGAGAGAGAGAGAAATCAGAAAAAATTTCTGATTTTGGGTATTTTAAAAACCCACTTATACAAATTTACAAAATTGCCCCTCACTTCACGTGTCCGTATCTTTCAAACCGTAACTCGAAATGACGCGTGCTACGTGTCTATGAAATCGTGGAACCGAAACCTATCTAACGGACCCAAAGTCAAAATCAAAAGCCCATTTATTTTAAAAGTCAACTTTGGGTCAAGCCCAAATTAAAGCAAAAATAAATATTTAAATCAAAACCCTTTTTATTTTTCAATTAAATCTCAAAATCTTTAAAATACAATCCAACATCTTTTACCAACCTCTTAAAAAAAAACATAGTTAAATAAAAATTCAAATTCCTAGTGAAAATTTAGGTCGGGTCGTTACATCTACCCTGAAACCCGGAGGGATCCTGCGGGATCCAAATTCAAGGAAAAAAAAAATCCTACCGAAAATTCGGCAGAACCTTCCCTAAAAATGGACTAATCCAGAAATTTCAAAACCTGTTAAAAAGCACCTCTATACAGCAACCACCTCTACCACAACCAAAAAGGGTCTCCGACCCAATAACCAATCCACATCCAAATATGTTAATCACCCAACTCGGGGTTATTAGAGCATACTAATTTATTTTACACCTCAAGTACGCTAACTAAAGGAAGAACCCATTAAGCTCAAGGATACTGACGAACTGCAATTGGAGAATCTGACTGCCTCGACATGGTACGACCCAACCTCAACCTCAACGATCGCTAACACCTGGGGGAAAAACATAAATAATCAAAACGGGAGGAAATAATCCCAGTGAGTGGACAAAATAACTTTAAAAATTTTTCTTTAAAAATCATTTAATAAAACAACTCATTTCTTTCTTGTCCAACGGTTGAGTTTCCTTTAAAAACCCCCAGATTTTAAAAACTATTTTCAAAAATCATTTTCGAAAATCATCTCAAATAGACCTCAATACACTGAAAAAACAATGAAACTTTCCAAGCTGAGAAATAGCAAATCAGAACTGAAATTATCTTTATAACCGATATCCCAAAACACTTATACTTAAAACTCACACCAAAGGAAAATCTCAAGAAATTTCATAAAGTCACCTCATTACTAGTACCCGTACTGTAGACAATGTCCTGGCCACAATCCCGCGCTCAGGCAGGCTCAAATCCTAGCCACAATCTCGTACGGAGGGGTCACTCCGCACGAGCAGGCTCGTATCCTGGCCACAATCTCGTACGGATGACCCTTCCGCACGAGCAGGCTCGTATCCTGGCCACAATCTCGTACGGAGGGGTCACTCCGCACGAGCAGGCTCATCAGATCAGTACTTGCATTTTCCAATTCACTTTTGATAGTCGATTAATCTCATAATTAAGCTCTCCAACAATTTAGATTCCTCAAAAATTAAAAACCAATTAACCTAAGTCTAATCTAATCTCGTCAATCCACTCATACAACCTAATATCCCAAACTTAAACGGATAGAAATTATACCCTCCTCGCGTTCCATATCCTTCGCGACTCGATCTATGATTCCGTTAACCAATTTACACTAAGATTGAGATCCTCGAGTATACCCAACCTATCCAAACAACCAAGTGTTACAATTGATTTCCCAACGTCCTCACAACCCGTCCAATTACACAACAATTGACTGATAATCTAAGATCGGTTCAATAACTGTCGGGAATTGCAATTCTAGCTCACAAATCAACTCACAATCAAAAATTTATCCAATTTCACTCACCCAAATTTCCATTTAGTGGTCGTGTGGCCTCGGAGTGGCCGAAATTCGACACTAACTCCACTCCAAACGGCTGCCCAAACTTGATTTCCAACCTAAACACAAATGTATCAACCTAATTCGAACTCCAATAGGCTCATTAAACTTAAAAAGATATAAAAACATTGAAGGGAGTCTGAATCGGCCACCACACGCGGCGAAGCTCGCGGTGGCCGTGGGTGGCTGATGTGGGTTTTTAATTCCGGGCACAATCATACGAAATCAATCATACAAACTTGTAGAGGACGAAGAGACGATCGATTTCAATACCTGGGTCGAGGCCAACAGTGGCCGGAGTTGGCCGGAAAACACGAAACCCGCCGGAGGTGCCGCGAGCTTCTCCTCTTCGAATCGCCACGTACGGTGGTCGTCTTGGCAAGGTGATGACACCTTCGTCCTCGGCTCGTCGAGTGGAAGAGATCTGGGGTGGTCGGAGGTTGCAATGTTGCCGGAAAAGCGAGATCGCCAGCGGTGAGTCTCGGCTTCTCTCTCTTCGATATGCCGCCGTTGGTGGTTGATTGGTGAGAAGGAGGAGTGGGCTTTGATGACCGGTCGGAGAGGGTCATTTTCCGACCGGTGGGGTGGTCGGTGGTCGCCGGACAAAGAGGGATCAGTGGGAGAGAGAGATGAAGATAGAAGTCCGGGGGGGGTGTGCGTGAGTCCCTGCCGAGAGAGAGAGAGAGAGAGAGAGAGAGAGAGAGAGAGAGAGAGAGATAGGAATTTAAAAAAATTTGGATCTTTCTAGAAATCCCTAGAACGCAAAAGACTAAAATGCCCCCAAACTTTGTTCGTCTGTAAAGTCCAAACCGTAACTCCGTTTTATGCGTGCTTCGTGTCTACGAACTCGTGGGCTCGAAACCTATCCAACGTATCCGAAGTCAAATCAAAAGCCCATTTATTTTAAAAGTCAACTTTGGGTCGGGTCGTTACATAGAGGGATGGTTTTGGTGGTGGTGGATTAAAATTGTTTGCAAACATAAACACAGGGATTAAATTGGCAATTTTAAAAACACAAGGACCAAAATTGATTACAAGGTATTATGCCCAATAGAGAGAGAGAGAGAAAGAGAAAAAAAAAAGCTGATGGGGGAGAGAGGGATGTAGGGAGGGTGAGGACGGTGGTGGTGTGTTGCTGTCAGTGGTGGAAGGAAATAGAGGGATGGTTTTGGTGGTGGTGGATTAAAATTGTTTTCAAACATAAACACAGGGATTAAATTGACAATTTTAAAAACACAAGGTAAAACACAGGGACTAAAAATGCATTTTTCCTTAAAAAAAAAAAAACCACAAAAACACTGCACGCACAAAATGGCTTGCAGGCATACAAACCCTCACAAGTGTAGGAAACCAGGAGACCAAAATTTCTCACTTCTCCTGTAAGACCCCGTATTTTTCAAGGAGTTATTTTAAATATTTTGCGAATTTATTTTAAGGATTTTGGGAATTTATTTGGAAATTTAAAAGGTTTTGGTTTAAATTTTTGATTTTTGTTTTAAATTGGGCTTGATCCAAAAGTGGACTTTTAAGACTAATGGACTTTCGTCTTTGACTTTGGGCACGTTGGAAAGGTCTTGAGTCCACGAGTTCGTAGACACGCGGCACGCGTCAATCGGAGCTACGATTTGAAAGATACGGGCTTTTGAAGTGAGTGGCAAACTTGTAATTTTTACGAAAGGGGGTTTTAAATACCCAAAAATCAGATTTGTTCTCTCTCTCTCTCTCTCTCTCTCTCTCTCTCTCTCTCTCTCTCTCTCTCTCTCTCTCTCTCTCTCTCTCTCTCTCTCCCGCGTCTCTCTCGCCCCTCACCTTCGCCGCCCCTGTCATCGGCGCGTGGCGGCGCGTCTGGCGGCGGCTGGGCTGGGTTTTCGGCCCACTAGCCTCGCTGTCCCTCCCTCTTCCTCCCCCTGGCCGCCGATCATCCACCTGAGCCACCATCGCAAAGACCGAGAGAGGCTCTCGTCGGCGATCTCCTTTTTCCGGCGACGACGGGACACCGGACCACCTGGGTTTTCTTCCCCAGGCCCCGGCGAGTTCAGCACCAGCCTTCCCTGGCTCCGACGACCCCCTATGGCGGCGGATCGAAGAATTTTGGCCGGCGGCTTCTCCGGCCAGTTTCGAGTGATTCCGACGACTTTTGGCTGTTGACCCAGATTGACCACCACGGACCACCGCGGGTCCCGCCGCGTTTGGCCGTGCAGATGGCTGGAATTGTTATTTTTTGACTTCTGACCAGTCAACCGATGCCCGTGGGTGAGTTCTGTGAATTTTGGTGTGTTGCTTGGGACTGGGCAGCCACCGTGCGGGGTGGTTACCGCCCATTTCGGCTGTTGAACGGTCAACTTGTGATATCTGGTTATTAAATTGTTGATTGTCTGGTCTTAACAGGTACACGAGCTCGGGAAATCTTATCCTTAATGCCGTTATGATGCCGGATTTAACATTCGAGTAATGGCGCCGTGAAGGGCATTTTTGTCATTTTACGTGGTTAAACAGTGAGTGAAACTTATCTGCTTATATTGTTGAGTACCGTGGTTTAATTGTCTGTTTTATGGATTTGCTGCTTTACGTTAGAGAAGACTAGGTGTAGGATTTGAGTTAGGAGAATGAATTGATGAGGATTTGAGGCTAGGGAATTATTTAGGAATTATAGGATTGCCCGAGAATAATTGCTGGATTAGAGAAGAAACACTTATTGTGGAGGATTAATGAAAATGATTAGGTAATTATCTTACAGAATAATCAAGTTACTTTTGAGGAAGCATTTGGTATGATTTGAGTATCAAACAAGTAAAAGGTCATGAACAAGAATCAATTTCGGAAGGGATTCCTTGATTCGGCATAGCTCGGAGTTAACTGAGAGTAAATGTTTAAAGAATAAATTGTCTGACAACAAGTGTTGATGATGATGCATATGTAGAGATGAATCTGAGGAGAACTACATGAGGCATTTATACATTGTGATACAAGGATGACTATGAGATGGTTCTGAGAATGTTGTGATTGAGGTTGTGTGAGAAATCCTGCTTGCTCGTGCATTGATTCGCTCTGCACGAGAAGTGGTGAGCATCCTGCCTACTCGTGCATTGATTCGCTCTGCACGAGAAGTGGCGAGCATCCTGCCTGCTCGTGTATTGATTCGCTCTGCACGAGAAGTGGCGAGTATTCCTGCCTGCTCGTGTATAGATTCGCTCTACACGAGAAGTGGTGAGCATTCTGCCTACTTGTGCATTGATTCGCTCTGCACGAGAAGTGGCGAGTATTCCTGCCTGCTCGTGTATAGATTCGCTCTGCACGAGAAGTGGCGAGCATACCTGCCTGCCCGTGCATCGATCCGCTCTGCACGGGAAGTGGCGAGCGATTTACAGTTTGTGGAGTGAGGTTTTGGTTGTAGAGTATAAATTGTTCTTCAGATGTCGATTTACAATTTTGAGGGGATTGAAAAAAATGAATCTGAAGGAAGAGATCTTGAAGGTAGTTTGAAAGCTAGAGGATTTAAAAAAGCGACGTGAGTGAAATTAGATAGTCTATTTCGTTGCTTTGTATGCTTGTGTGCATTTGTTTTGCTAGGATTTGGTTGGGCTAGGACTTGGTAATGTCTAGGCTTGAATCTTGAGAATGGAAGTGATGGTAATTATGCTTTGAGGTTATTAGATTTGAGACGGGAATGATTTGAGGTTGAGGTTGAGGTTGATAGTTGATGATTAGGCAATTGAATTGCATAATGATTATTATTATTTTTGGTGGAATTATGATGTGAATATGAGGAATTATATTTATCTTGATAGTTGAATATTTGTTGATGAATTTGTGATGTGATTGAGTAATTTCGGATACTGTTGTGGATTATTTTTGAGCATGGAAATTGAAGGATTATTTGAGGATTATGGTATAAGTCATTTCACTCATACGAGCTCTAGTGAGCTTACCGAGTTATTTGTTTGAATGACCCGGTGTACCATGGATATGGTGCAGTGGGGTTATTGGTGTTTTGCAGGTTAAGCAGGCTGAGGAGGCAGTGGGACCTATTTTAATTAGATTTAACTGATTTTATACAGTGATTTTTACATGTATGTTTTGGGCTCACACTCTGATTTATTTAACGTATTTATTTATTATGTTAAATGCATGGCTCATTCTTTGAAAAGAGGTTTAAATGTCAAGATTTCAGTGCATTTATGGGCCCGAGGTTCGGGGCGTTACATCTCCAGACTCCCTTGTCCCTCTCTATTTTCCCTCATTTATCCTCTTTACAGTTTCTCCTAATATTTTCCCTCTCTAAATGATGATTAGCCCTAATTTCTCTTTCGATTAGCTATGTTCATTACTCAATTGCATTTTTCTCTAGCGCTCATCATTGTAGTTCACAAAGGGCCCGTTTGTTGGGCAGGATATGGGCTTAGAATAGAATAAGTTATCTGTTTACCATGTTTGGGCTGCAAGTATGAATTTGGATTGGAAAAGGCCTAATCCTACCTAGTCCATCCTAAGTTATATGTTGTAGGATAACATATCCAATTAAAATGTGAAGGATTAATATTCCAATTGTCCATACCTCAGCTGAATCTCTCACCTCTCTAGCTTTTGTCGATTCGATTTCCAACGACGGCTGTCATCTCCGGCCACTCATCGCTGGCAAGTCATCTCCGCCAAATGTCATCTTCAGGTCTCACTCCTCTCTCTCTCTCTCTCTCACTCTCTCTCTATCTCTATCTATGTCTCTGTCTCTCGCTCACTCTCTCTCAATCTTGTTTAATTCTCTCTGATACTAGCTGTTCTTCCATTGCTACTATATGATCCATCTTCTCACTCTCAGATTTGGGGCTTTGGTTGTGAGCTACGAAAAGGTTGAGGTTTTTCCTTTTCTCTGAGGGTTTTTCCCCTCTCTCTCTCACTCTCTATTTATGTCTCTGTCTCTCGCTCACTCTCTCTCAATCTGTTACTTAATTTGGTTCTTGGTTTTGAATTTATGGGTTTGTTTGAATTTTTTTTGTTGTAGGTTACTAGGATTCTGCATTTTCTCTTGAGATAAACATGATTTGCTTGAGGTTTGTATTTTTTTTATGCAAGTTTTCATGTATATAGGCTTCCTTATTTGAGATTAGTCTGATTTTTTGTTGATTTGGACAAAATTATCTTGGTTTTCATCATTTGAGTTTTGATTAATTTTTGAATGTATATGGGCTAGCAACTTTGAATGCATATTTGAATGTGTATGGGCAATAAGCTAGAGACTAGAGTATGACGTACTTTGTTCATGCTAAAAGGTTGGTCTTGGGTTATACGTGTCTAGCTAGCTATAGTTTAATTTGGATGAGATTTTGATGACTAGTGTGGTTCTGGCAACATATGTTAACCATGAAATACAATATATATCCCCAAATATTTTTAAGGGTACAATTTTCTCTAGTATAAATTGTATAAATTAGTTGAATAAAACTCAACTAATAGCCAAACATATATAGGCCGGTAAGCCTTCTTGTAGTGGTAGCCCCTACTATTTTTATTTTTTCTTTTGCAGATACATGCATTATCTACCATTCTATAAAAGAGCAAGTGCTGCATTTTACAATAATGATTTAGTACAAGTCCTTTCACAAGTTGATGTGATACCCCTGTATATTTGAAGGTGACAAATTAATTATATAATTAATAAAATGTAGTCCAAAGTCCCACACCAAAAATGTTCAGCTGCACACTATATGAAACGATTAACGAATTTTGTAAATGTAATACTATATGGTGTGCGTCTACTTTGTTTTTACATTTGTGAATGTGTAATATCTTCCTGGAACATCAATGCTTGTCTTTGATATGCATTTGGGAAATTTCCAGTATATTGTTGAATGTTTTCTTAAAACAAAATAAACACCTTTTTCATTCCAATATACTCGCAAGTGCACGAATCGCATCAGTAGCAAAGCATACAAGCACGAGGTCAATCCCACAGGGAATGATTAATAAACAACAAATCAGTTCAAATAATCAATAGAATAACTAAATGGGAGGTTTAAAGAGATGAAAACACACGCACACTTCACCACGCGCACACACCCTTTATTCTATCTTGCAATGTTAAGTTTTCAGTTTCAAATCAGATAAGCATGTGATAACCATCCAAGGCTAATGACAATTAATTCAAACACAATGTATTAAAGTTTGACTGCTAAAAAGGTTTGATTAGTTACTTTCTCACAATTGTTCTCCTAAGGCATAAACTAAGAGCTTCTTGGGCCTTCCTTAATCAGTTAACTTACATGTTCCCTAGTGCTAAGCTAAGGTAGCTGTTACCCATGTAAGACTCATTAAGATCCGTGGGAACGTCAAACATGCACAACATATAAGCTTTGACTATTTCCTTATAGAGGTCCCCCAACCCCATTACCAAGAATAATCCCTTATTCCCTTGTTACTTGTGATTTAGTGTCTTTGACTATTTCACAGCTAAACCTAACAAATAAACTAGATGCAATTACCCTAAGGTGGCCAGTCAAAGGATGCAAACAACTAGTGACGGGTTCAAATAGATAATGGAAATTTAATACACGTAAACATCAAACTAATCGATCAAGAGACGGATAAACGATTTGCTAAAGCATGGCAAATCCAATAATCAACCTACAATTAACATGCAAGATAGAATAAATAAACCTACATAATTAAATTAATCAAAGAAAACAAAAGTAAATAAACAAAATCCCAATCCATATTAATATAAAACTCAGAAACACAAACTAATATTAAAAACAGAATTCTAGATGAAAAGAAAAACAAAAATCAAGAGATGAATCACTATGGTGGCTACGGCAAGAAGAGAAGAAAAAGGAGACACCTAGCAAGCTGGAGAAACCCACGACAAGGTGAGCTAGGGCTTGTGGCAAGGGCTGACTCCTTTTCTCTCTTGCTTGTCACGCCACTCTCTCTCTCTTTCTCTCTCTGAATTTCGGCTCTCTCTCTCTCTAACTTTCTGAAAATACAAAATTATGAGAACTGAAAAATAACTAGGAGGAGGGGTCTTGAGGTATGAAGGTATATGATGTATTTATAGAGGAGAAATCCTTGAGAGGCAAGGCTAAGTTACTTGCGGCAACAGCTAGGGTTAGGAGACACTTGGGCTTGCGGCAAGGCTTGGCCTTTTGGGCTTAAGTGAGTCACGCAAGGGCCAGCTAGGGTTTCCCTCATCCTTGCGCATGGGCTGATACCTTGGGCTTGCGCATTAGGCTTCATGGCTGATAGGGTTTGCATGGCATGCATGTGCATGCATGGGCTGCCACCTTGGACCTTGCGCATTGGGCTTGGGCTGCTAGGGTTAGGCGCATGCATGCATGCATGGCCCATCTGACTTTGGCATCCCATAGGACCATGGCCCATTTGACTTGTTGACTTGTCATCTTTGACCCTTGACCATTGATTTTGACTCCCCATTTTGCCCCTCATTTCCATTTGAATTCGAATTCATTTCTTCCCTCTATTTATTTCCATGGATGTCCACCACCTTCTAGAAGCTTCTGGAACCTTGACTTTGTAGAGTTGACTTTAACCAACATTTCCTAGTCCAACTAGGATTTCTTGTAAATAAAGGATTCCTTATCCATTTCGACTTCTTGTAATGACCATGTTGCCCCTGGGGTTTCCTAGTGTCATTAGGACTCATTTCCCTAGTAGGTTTAGGTTTCCTAGTTCAACCAGGAATTCCTGTTCCAATCAGGATTTCTCATTTCTGGCTCCGCAATGATGGTTCTGGACTTGATGTTTCCTAGTGTGACTAGGAATCCTCATTTGACCAGGATTTCACTCGTTTTCCTAGTTTGACCAGGAAATGTCCTAAAATGGCTCCATTTGACCTGAAAACACAAAAACAAGACAAGAAACACAAAATATCGAGTTCTAACACTCTAGGTTAAGGAATTAGTATCATAAAGTGATGCAAAATGCACACTCATCATATATGTGGGGCTGAAGTTGGAAGCTGCACTTGATGTTGTTCATGCTATACCTCTTTATAGAAGATGTAATAATATCTTTTTATTTATGTGTTTGACTGAATGCATAGTGTTCATTTTGTTGTCCTCCTTATATAATATATTGTACTTGGAAGGCATCAACTGGTATGTATTATATAAGTTGGTAGTTTGGTTTGATGTACAATGTCTATTGGGTTTTAGTTAAACTCTAGGAGGTTAATTTTAGCGTACACATATCAGCATTTTGACTACTATAGCAATTATATATATATAAACTAATATGGCAATGAGTGTAAGGCAAATACAAATCATTAAATAAGAGTTCAATTATTTAGGATATTTTGAATATTTCTTTGTATTGGCTATGAAGATATTTACAGTTTTACATTGTTATGTTCTACATGTTGTGTGTGCTTTTGCTTGATGAAAATACTGAGTAATTTTGTAGTATTTTGGATTTACTTTTGTAATGAGTAAGATATTGAATTAATTAACTGTTGACCAAACCACCAAGTTTATGTCACTTCCCATCTGTTCTTTTTGTTTACTATTTCATCACTGCTTTTAGTTTTGAAGCTTCTTGATGCGAGCACAAGTTCTATTTTTTACTATATCAAGTTGTGTTCTAGATAAATTTTTTTACTTTTACTCGAGTAAGTCGTCATTCAACATGCACAAGTAATTGCTCAAACTGTTGCCATATGTTGAGTCAACAACAACCAATTTCTAAATTTCTTTTTAGCTCATATTATATGCTGTAAAGTTGTTGCATTTGTTTTTTAAGCATTACTGAATAGAATCATTAATTCAGTTCAGTGTCTATCTTATTTTAGGAATGGATACTAGTAAAACTAGTCAAGTTAGTGGGGCTACTAGTAAAAAAGGGAGTCGACGTGTATGGTCAAGAAATGAGGAGGATGCACTTGTAGACATTCTTGAAGATCTAGTTGCAAAAGGCCAGTCTCGTGATAATGGTCAATTCAAACCTGGTACCAATTCTTTAATAGAAGATTCTTTACTTCAAAAGTTTCCAAGATCAGGACTGAAAGCTAATCCACATGTTGACTCAAGAATCAAAGCATTAAATAAGCAGTACAATCTAGTATATGATATGCTCCAGAAGAGTGGGTTTGCATGGAATGATGTAAAGAAATGTCTGGAAGTTGACAGTGATGAGGCATGGAATACCTATGTTCAGGTATGGTACTTATTTAGAAGCAACTAGCAACTGGAACTGAGGGGCTGATTGTATCTATTAAGGTCATGCATTTTTTTTTTTTTTGAAATTGTAGCATGCAGATTGGTTTCTTGGCTTAAATTTAATGATGCAGTTGGTGTTGATCCATTATCTTGCCATTCATGTCTTGCTTATTTGATTGGTTGTTCCCCATATTTCATTTGTTGATGATTCTGTTTGTTTGACATGTAGCATAACAAGGAAGCAGAAACCTACAGAGGTAAACCTTGTCCATATTATGAGATTCTGTTTGTTTGACATGTAGCATAACAAGGAAGCAGAAACCTACAGAGGTAAACCTTGTCCATATTATGAGAGACTCATACGTATATTTGGAACGAACCGTGCAACTGGAAGAAGCTCTCTTGCACCAGTTGACATTCTTGAGGAGGTCAACCAGAATCAAACTAATATAGAGGTGTGGCATGTTGTGTGCATAGGTGTGGCATGTTGTGTGCATGGTGGCATGCAAAGTGGCCAAAAATGAAAGTGCTCCGACGACCGTTCCGCCACTTGGATCACCTTCCAAATACCATAACTAGGCTATGGTGAGCTTATTGTGCAAGGAAATTTCGATAAAAATGGGTTGTGGCATGGTTTGAGTGAAAATGTGTGCATAGGTGTGGCATGTTGTGTGCATGGTGGCATGCAAAGTGGCCAAAAATGAAAGTGTTCCGACGACCGTTCCGCCACTTGGATCACCTTCCAAATA
>NC_141373.1:16625409-16627909 GCF_963921425.1 Dryas octopetala
ACCACCGTTCCGTCACTTGGAACACCTTCCAAATACCATAACTAGGCTATGGTGAGCTTATTGTGCGGGGAAATTTCGATAGAAATGGGCCGTGGCATGGTTTGGGTGAATATGCCATCGGTGTGGGCATGCATGGTGGCATGCAAAGTGGCCCCAAAATGAAAGTGCTCCGACCACCGTTCCGCCACTTGGAACCCCTTCCAAATACCATAACTAGGCTATGGTGAGCTTATTGTGCGGGTGTTGATGCTGAAAAATGGTAAAGCAGTCAACGTCGAGTCGAACCACGTGGGCCCGTTGACCCACCACTGAGTGGATGACACGTCGAAGTGGGGTAGGAACGGGTAGCTGAGTCCGACCGGTGAGTAATGAGAGAGAATACGATATTCAAAGCACCCTGTGCAAGTACACAAAAGTGAGCGGGAAGGGCACCGGTGTGGTGCCGGCCAAAGCTCCTCCGACGCTCAAGTCAGTGTTCAGAGAGATCTGAGAGCAGAGTGAGTGAATAGTATAATATTGATTGAATCCTTCTTTTGTGACAAGAAGGTACCTCTTTTATAGTATCTTTGGAAGAGTGTCAACCAATCCGGTGACGACACGTGTCCTTTGTGGTGACTTGCACTGTAGGAGCGCCACGTGGCACCAGTCTCGAGGATCCGAGTGAGTTGACACGGGTCGAGGGCTCAGGAGGCTTGAGCTTGCGAGGCCGGAGCCTAAGAGGCCAGGGCCCGGGGGCCGGAGCCTATGAGGCCGGAGCCTAAGAGGTCGTGGCCCAGGAGGCCGGAGCCTAGTAGGTCAGGGGCTAGGAGCCCAGGAAGGGCTTAGTCTTTTGGGCCTAGGCCCAAACAGCATGATGTTAAGCCTTGTGTGACTTGTCGTTATGCTCAGACCATTAATCATACGAACAGAAGTCCCCCAAGTTTCCGAGCAAAAGATACTTCTTGGTTGGGAACTTTGTACACAAAAAAGTCCGAGCAGAACGACAAGTAACCACATACTTGTTCCTGCTTAAGCTATTGTCTAGAAGTCCCCCAAGTTCCTTAGCAAGAAAAGCTGTACTGCAGGAAAGCTTGGGGGTTACATATGAAAGATTCCTCTTTTTTTTTTTTTGAATTTCTGATCACCCTGTATTCCGAGCAGTAGACATTTGATGTAATCCCAGTAAACCTCGTCCGATTTTAATGGTGGGATGTTGCCTTCTGTAAAGAAGATTGTAGAATTACAGTGTATAGCTCAGATATAAAAGACCCACCCCCACATCTCACACTTGGTACTGTAGACAAAACTTGTGGAGAGAGAGATTAAAACAACACCAACAGCTGTGTGAGGTATATTAGGATTCTTGTGAACTGCAAGGGGCGGAAAAAAAGAAAACCGAGGAAGAAGGAGGTAAGGCTCAGCTCGGGTGGGCTGGATCACTGCTCGGGTCGGCGGGTCGGACTGCAGCTGAGTTTGGCGGCGACTCCGAAGGCGATCGAAAGAGAGAGGGTGAGCTCGGGCGAGTGTTGGGCTCGGCTCGGGTGGGCTGGATCGTTGCTCGGGTCGGCGGGTCGGAAGGGTGTGTGGCCGGATCTGCCGAGCTCGGGCCGAAGAGGAAGAGTGCGGGCCGGGTCGTACTCGGGGCGGAGGCGTGCATCAGAGGCGCTGCTCGGGTCGGGGCTGTGTGCGCGGACGTTGGAGAGGTCGCGGCGTGTGTTCGGGCCGGGGTGGAGAGCTCGGATCGGTGTACTCGGGCCGGACTTGGGGCAAGTGAGCGGCGCGGGGCTGTCGGTTCTGGAGAAGCGGCGCGGCTTGGGTGTGTCTAGAGGGGCGGCTACTTTGCCTTGGCGCGGGGGTGGTGGGCTGCTCGGCTCGGAGCAGTGGGCTGCTCGGCTCGGAGCACTTGGTGCAGCGCGGTGGGCTCGGCTCGGGGTGGCTGCCGCGTGAAGGGGGTGCGGCTCGGGCTCGGGTGCACGGGTGGACGGACAAGCAGGAGGCTCGGGCTCGGCGCGAGGAGTGCGCAGTGGGCGCATCGGGCTGGAGGTGGTGCTGCACGGGCCGGAGGAGTTGGGCTGCGCGGAGGGTGGCTGAGTGGGCTCGGGCCGCTTGATTTTCACACTTTGAGATAGGTAATTCAAATAAAAATTTTTCTACCCACTTGATATATTGATTTTGCCTTTGAAAATTGAGAACTTTGAGAAGTTGTGGTCGTCCAGCCTGAGGCGGACCTTGGAATTCTGTTTGTGAATGTTGTGGATAATGTGAGTAGGGGCAGGTGGAGGTGCAACTGGGTATGAGCCGTGCCGAGCATTGGGTAGGCAGCATGCCTTCATTTTTGGACTTTGTAACTTATTGGGTGTTGTGTTCTTGGTCAGGTACTGAAGAGACAAGATAAGTGGGTCGGAACCCGTCTGAGCCGTTGGAGCCGCGGAACACAGGTAAAGGCTTGAGTTTTTATTGCTTGTCTGCTTTGAATTGATATAGTGAATATTGGCTTTGATAAATGATTGGTGGCTGAGCA
>NC_141373.1:16640409-16655409 GCF_963921425.1 Dryas octopetala
GTGCATAGGTGTGGCATGTTGTGTGCATGGTGGCATGCAAAGTGGCCAAAAATGAAAGTGCTCTGACGACCGTTCCGCCACTTGGATCACCTTCCAAATACCATAACTAGGCTATGGTGAGCTTATTGTGCGAGGAAATTTCGATAAAAATGGGTCGTGGCATGGTTTGAGTGAAAATGTGTGCATAGGTGTGGCATGCTGTGTGCATGGTGGCATGCAAAGTGGCCAAAAATGAAAGCGCTCCGACGACCGTTCCGCCACTTGGATCACCTTCCAAATACCATAACTAGGTTATGGTGAGCTTATTGTGCGAGAAAATTACGATAAAAATGGGCCGTGGTGTTAGGGGTTGCTTTTGTATTGCCACAACCAAGCTTGTCCAAGGTCATTAGTCAAGCCTTTGGCCGCTTGCCTGTGTGCAAGGGTATTTTAGTAATTAGCAAAATAGTTTATTTTCTTTTTGGAGGAATTATGACTCCTCGTACATTTTGATATTTCTTGGTGTAATCTTGAAAATGGCTCAGAATGCTCTTTACAGGGGGGTGACTAGTCGGTGGAATGCTGGGCTAGCTTACTAGCATAGGTAAGAGCATGCACATGAGCCCTTGTACTCTCTTACCATCAATACAAGAAGCATATTCATTCAATCATTTGTTGCACTGTGAGCCTTTCCTTTTGTTTCGTTGTGTGATTGTTAGTTGTTGCTTGCTTGTTGCTTCCTTGGTGCTTGCAAGAGTCTAATTTATCGTGTGGATCTTTGCCTTTCGAGGTACTTACTTGGCTGACTTGCTACCCAGGAGAAGGTTAGCAAGTGTCGCACGGTCCGTCTTGCGCTATGAAAAGCTGGCCCGTGACAATTGGTATCAGAGCGTGGTTACCTAACAATCGGAAACAATGTCCCGAATGACGAATGCGCAACATTTTGATTGGATCTATGATCGATTGGGAGAGCTTGCAGGACTCCCAGATAGCTTGGCTGAGCTTTCTGCTGAGGTACAAAGCTATAATCTACCCGAGCTTGTGAACAAGGTCGGAGCGCTAGAAGGTTTGGCGGACAGGGTAGTAGCTTTGGAGAAGGGAAAGAGTTCCGTGGGCACAGCAAGCTCGATTGACATCGGCCCGATGGGTGATACGATTCAGGGTCTTTCGAAAGCTATTAATGAGCTGACGGAAGATTTCCAAGCCGCGATTAGAGCAATCAAAATGGAGCTTGGAGAAATGAACAACAAGCTCAACCTCACCATGCGAGCAGTGGGGAACCAACCCGCAGCCTTGCCAGGGACAGACTACCGAAGAGTGAAGGTGCCTGAACCCCAAGCCTACGGAGGGGCAAGAGATGCTAAAGAACTCGAGAATTTTCTATTTGACATGGAGCAATACTTTCGAGCAGTGAAAGCAGACTCGGAAGAGAGCAAAGTGAGCATGGCCACAATGTATCTTACTGGCGATGCAAAACTATGGTGGAGAACCAAGTATGATGACGTTCAAAACGGGAGGTGCACAATAAACACATGGGAAGAGTTGCGAAAAAAGCTAAGGGCCCAATTCTTCCCCGAAAATGTCGAATACATCGCTCGCCGACAACTGAGAGAGCTCAAACAAACTGGCACAGTCAGGGACTATGTGAAGAAGTTTGCAGGCCTGATGTTGGATATTCGAGACATGTCCGAGAAGGATAAGCTCTGTTACTTCCTTGAAGGGCTAAAGCCGTGGGCCAAGACAGAGGTCCAAAGACAAAGAATCCAAGATTTGGCCTCTGCTCAAAGTGCTGCTAAGCGCTTGACGGACTACACTTTTGATGATTCCTCTGGCAGGAAGAATCAAAGCTTCACCAGTGGGAACAACAACAAGTCCTTCAAGCCTAACCAAAGTAAAAGTGGGGGAGCAGAGACAAGAAACTCAAACTCAGGAGGGATCGAAAGGAGAAACTCGAATCTTCGAGATACAGCACAATCCCGACCACAGAATTCGACTGGCTTCAAACCCAAACCTCTTGCATGCTTTTTATGTAATGGACCACATAGAGTGGCTGAATGTCCTCATAAATCTGCATTAAATGCTTTACAAGCTTCTATTAATTCGCAGGAAACAGGTGAGGAACAAGAACAGGAGGTGGAGCCTGGCCACATGGGAGCTTTGAGATTCTTGGGGGCCATGAAGAAGCAGATGGGCAATTCCCAAAAGACCCCAGACAAAGGCCTCATGTTCGTGGAGGCAACAATAAATGGCAAAGCCGCTCAAAGCGTGATGGTTGACACAGGTGCCACCCATAACTTCATTTCAACAGGTGAAGCCCAGAGGTTAGGTCTAAAGCTTGAGAAGGACATCGGGCGTATGAAGGCCGTGAATTCCGAAGCCTTGCCAACAACCGGAGTGGCCAAAAAGGTGCACATTAAGCTCGGGTCGTGGGAAGGAGAAACGGACCTTGTGGCTGTGCAAATGGATGATTTTGATGTTATCTTGGGGATGGAGCTCCTCCTGGAAACGAAGGCCATTCTCATCCCAGCAGCACACAACTTACTAATTATGGGTGAACAATTGAGCGTGGTCCCTGCCAAGATAAAGAAGCCTAGTGAGCCCCGTTTCTTATCAACTATACAATTCAAAAAGGGAGTGAAGCGCCATGAGCCATCTTATGTGTTGGTCCCTATAGTGAAGGATGAGATGAAAAGGGAGCCTGTCCCGCCAAAGATTGAAGAAGTCCTGAAGACTTACCAAGATGTGATGCCCAATGAACTTCCGAAATCTCTACCACCAAGAAGGAGTATAGACCATCAAATTGAGCTCCTCCCTGGGGTAAGACCACCGGCTAAAGCACCATACCGAATGGCCCCTCCCGAGTTAGCCGAGTTACGAAGATAGTTGGATGAGCTACTCAACGCCGGGTTTATTAGGCCCTCAAAGGCCCCATTCGGAGCACCTGTCGTATTTCAGAAAAAACATGACGGGAGTCTCAGGTTATGTGTCGACTACCGAGCTCTCAACAAGGTCACGGTGCGCAACAAGTATCCCATTCCCTTAATTGCCGACTTATTTGATCAATTGAGCAGTGCCAAGTTCTTCACCAAGTTGGACCTTAGGTCGGGTTACTACCAAGTACGCATTGTTGAAGGGGATGAACCGAAGACTACATGTGTCACCCGTTGTGGAGCTTTCGAATTTATGGTAATGTCGTTCGGGTTGACAAATGCACCGGCCACCTTTTGCACGCTCATGAACCAAGTTTTCCACGAGTATTTAGACAAGTTTGTGGTGGTCTACCTCGACGACATTGTTGTCTATAGCTCCTCACTGGAATAACACCAAAAGCATTTGAGGCAAGTGTTTCAGAAGTTGCGGGACAATCAGCTGTTTGTGAAAAGGGAGAAATGCTCGTTCGCCCAAGTGAGCATCAAATTCCTTGGTCACATAATTGAGCGGGGTCGTATCAGGATGGATATGGAGAAAGTAAGGGCTATCAGAGATTGGCCAACTCCCCACAATGTGAAAGAACTCTGATCCTTCCTTGGGTTGTCAAACTATTATCGGCGTTTCGTGGAGGGCTACTCAAGGAGGACCACTCCCCTTACCGAGTTACTGAAGAAAGGGAAAACTTGGAATTGGGAAGATAAATGCCAGAGGGCATTTGAAGACATCAAGGGGGCAATGATGAATGATCCAGTCTTAGCTCTTCCAGACGTGACAGAACCCTTCGAGCTGCAGACAAATGCCTCAGATTTTGCTCTTGGAGGGGTTCTCTTACAAGAAGGTCATCCGGTTGCCTATGAGAGTCACAAATTAGCTGAAGCTGAAAGGAAGTACACGGCCCAAGAGAAGGAACTTTTAGCAGTGATACATTGCCTGAGAACATGGAGGCATTACCTACTAGGATCCAAGTTTATTGTGAAAACAGACAACTCGGCGGTCAGTCATTTCTTGTCACAGCCTAAGTTGACGCCCAAACAAGCCCGATGGCAGGAATTTCTTGCAGAATTTGACTTCACCTTCGAGCATAAAGCCGGGCATACCAATCAAGTAGCGGATGCCCTTGGTCGAAAAGCTGAGTTTGTGGCCTCACAATCACTTGCTGCATTATAAGGTAGCACAGTGGCTACAACTGTGCGGGAGCGCATAAGAGAAAGTTTGGGCAAAGATTCTGTAGCTCAATCCATCATGAAACTTGCTAACGAAGGAAAGACCCGCCGGTTCTGGGTTGAAGACCGGTTATTGTGGACGAAGGGAGGAAGGTTGTTCGTCCCGAAGGCAGATGGGCTGCGGAGGATGCTATTGCGGGAATGTCACGACACCTTGTGGGCTGGGCACCCAGGTTGGCAGAGAACAGATGCTCTTTTGAAGCAAGGATACTACTGGCCCCAGATGCGTGATGATGTTATGGAATACACCAAGACCTGCCTCACTTGCCAGCAAGACAAAGTAGAGAGACAGAAAACTCCGGGGTTGCTTGAGCCGCTTTCAATCCCCACCCGACCTTGGGAAAGTGTCTCCCTAGACTTTATTACAAGCCTTCCGAAGGTTAAAAACCTCACTAGCATCTTAGTGGTTGTGGACAGGTTCTCGAAATACGCAACCTTTATCCCAACTTCAAAGTCTTGTCAAGTAGAAGAGACGGCCAGGCTATTCTTCAAGTATGTGGTGAAATATTGGGGAGTTCCCAAGAACATCGTGAGTGATCGAGATCCCAGGTTCACAGGTACATTCTGGTCTGAACTATTCAACTTACTTGGTTCTCAACTTAACATCTCTTCGAGTTATCACCTGCAGACAGACGGCCAAACAGAAAGGTTCAATGGGCTCTTGGCAGAATACTTGCACCACTTTGTGAATGCAAACCAAAAGAATTGGGTACAATTACTAGATACCGCCCAATTTTGTTTCAACTCCCAGAAGAGCTCGGCCACTAACATGAGCCCATTTGAAATCGTGATGGGACAACAACCTCTCTTGCCACACACAGTCGATGAGAACTACACAGGGAAGAACCCTAGAGCCTTCAAGTTCACAAAAGAATGGAAGACCAATTCTGAGATTTCTAGAGCTTACCTAGAGAAAGCATCCTCCAGAATGAAGAAGTGGGCGGATCGTGGACGCAGGCCATTAGAGTTCCAAGTGGGGGACCTAGTCCTGATCAAGCTGATGCCAGAACAATTCAGATTCCTTCGCGATACAGATCGAAGACTCATACGCAAGTACGAAGGGCCAACTCCAGTCCTCGCCAAAGTTGGTAAAGCCTCCTACAAGATTGACGTTCCCTCCTGGATGAAGGTGCATCCCGTCTTTCACGTCAGCAATCTCAAGCCCTACAACCCAGACTCAGAAGATCCAGCACGCAACCAACCAGTCAGAACTGCCGTCGACATCAAGCTGCCTAAGACCAGAGAAGTTGAAGAGATTCTCGCCGACAGAGTTGTGGTCATGACCAGACGTCCGCGCATGGAGTTCCTCGTCAAATGGAAAGGATTAAGCGACGAAGAGACAAGCTGGGAGAAGGTTGAAGACTTGCAACAATTCAAGCAAAAGATTGAAGAGTTCCAGGCTACAGAGTCGTCGAGGACGCCGACAGTTTAAGTGGGGGAGGATGTTAGGGGTTGCTTTTGTATTGCCACAACCAAGCTTGTCCAAGGTCATTAGTCAAGCCTTTGGCCGCTTGCTTGTGTGCAAGGGTATTTTAGTAATTAGCAAAATAGTTAATTTTCTTTTTGGAGGAATTATGACTCCTCGTACTTTTTGCAAAAGTGGGTGGATTTCAAGTTTGCATGCCCACCACGCCTTGGCCTTGGTAGCCTCGGTTTGCAAAATAGGGTCGATTTTCAAGTTTGCATGCCCACGCCGAGGACTTGGAAGTCTCACTTTGCAAAAAAGGGTCGATTTCTGGAATCCCCACATTTGGATGACAACTGTGCCTTGCATTGGGGAGCAGCGTAGGCATGCGGCGCGCATGCAGCAAGATGTGCATGCCAGTGCCCAAGCCAACCAAGCAATGGGCAAGCCTTGGACAGCGCCGTGGGCAAGGAGTTGGGCCGTTGCCTTAGGCAATTGAATGTCAGGCAAGAGATGTGCGTCTTGGGAAGGAACAAGGGGCGAATTTTGAGCAAGTCTTGCCTTTACCATGCCTTTGGATTGGCTTTAGGCATCCCAATCAATCAAGCAAGCAAAGCAACTCCGAAGGGACAAGGGGCAAGTCATGGAGCTCTCGCCAGTTCTGCTTACCAAAAATGGCCCACTTGGAGCTCTCGATTCCATGGCGCGGCTCAACGAAGCAGCCGCGCCGTCCTACCTATTTAAAGTTTGAGAATAGGTCGAGGGCGTTGCGCCCCCGATGCCTCTAATCATTGGCTTTACCCGATAGAACTCGTTCACGGGCTCCAGCTATCCTAAGGGAAACTTCGGAGGGAACCAGCTACTAGACGGTTCGATTAGTCTTTCGCCCCTATACCCAAGTCAAACGAACGATTTGCACGTCAGTATCACTGCGGGCCTCCTCTAGAGTTTCCTCTGGCTTCACCCCGCTCAGGCATAGTTCACCATCTTTCGGGTCCCGACAGGCATGCTCTCACTCGAACCCTTCTCAGAAGATCAAGGTCGGTCGGCGGTGCAACCCACGAGGGGATCCCGCCAGTCAGCTTCCTTGCGCCTTACAGGTTTAATCGCCCGTTGACTCGCACACATGTCAGACTCCTTGGTCCGTGTTTCAAGATGGGCTGAATGGGGGGCCCGCAGGCCGATGCCAGGAGCACGCAGATGCCGAGGCACGCCGAGCCGGCGCGTGCTGCCTACCACGATCGCGTCGACGGCGTCTCCGCGGGCATATCAACAGCCCGGGCTTTGGCCGCCGCCGCAATCCGCATCGGTCCACGCCCCGAGCCGATCGGCGGACTGGCTTGTGACCGTTCCACATCCGACCGGGGCGCATCGCCGGCCCCCATCCGTTTCCCTCCCGACAATTTCAAGCACTCTTTGACTCTCTTTTCAAAGTCCTTTTCATCTTTCCCTCGTGGTACTTGTTTGGTATCGGTCTCTCGCCAGTATTTAGCCTTGGACGAAATTTACCGCCCGATTAGGGCTGCATTCCCAAACAACCCGACTCCCCGACAGCGCCTCGTGGTGCGACAGGGTCCGGGCACGACGGAGCTCTTACCCAGGGGACCGGTGCCAGCAGCGCGACGGTGCGCACGGGAGGCCACCATCCGTCCCCCCGAACGCTCCCGAGGGGGTTGGTTGTGGGGGGGACAACGTTGTGTGACACCCAGGCAGGCGTGCCCTCGGCCTAATGGCTTCGGGCGCAACTTACGTTCAAAGACTCGATGGTTCACGTGATTCTGCAATTCACACCAAGTATCGCATTTCGCTACGTTCTTCATCGATGCGAGAGCCGAGATATCCGTTGCCGAGAGTTGTTTTGACATATTGAAGACGACGAAACCGCCCGCTCGCGCACCGTGTCGGGGGCTGCGGGGGCACGCTCTTTCATTCAAGTTCCTTGGCGCAATACACGCCGGTGTTCGTTTGTACGTTCGAGAGGAGCCGCGATGAGCCCCTCCCCCCCGACGTTCATGGGTCGTTCTGCTGGGCAGGTTTCGACAATGATCCTTCCGCAGGTTCACCTACAGAAACCTTGTTACGACTTCTCATTCCTCTAAATGATAAGACGACTTCTCATTCCTCTAAATGATAAGATTTAGTGGACTTCTCGCGATGTCGCGGGCAGCGAACCACCCACGTCGACGCGATCCGAACACTTCACCGGACCATTCAATCGGTAGGAGCGACGGGCAGTGTGTACAAAGGGCAGGGACGTAGTCAACGCGAGCTGATGACTCGCGCTTACTAGGAATTCCTCGTTGAAGACCAACAATTGCAATGATCTATCTTCATCACGATGAAATTTCAAAGATTACCCGGGCCTGTCGGCCAAGGCTATAGACTCGTTGAATACATCAGTGTAGCGCGCGTGCGGCCCAGAACATCTAAAGGCATCACAGACCTGTTATTGCCTCAAACTTCCTTGGCCTAAGCGGCCATAATCCCTCTAAGAAGCTGGCCGCGGAGGGTCACCTCCGCATAGCTAGCTAGCAGGCTGAGGTCTCGTTCGTTAACGAAATTAACCAGACAAATCGCTCCACCAACTAAGAACGGCATGCACCACCACCCATAGAATCAAGAAAGTGCTCTCAAGCGGGAACGATGATTCCACCCTCCGTGCGTCGACAAGCGGGAAAAATCGATGCCAAGACCCTCTTCATCGGCATGCACATGCATTGGAAGGCCTCCCGAAGGCGCTGTGATCCGTTACACACACTAGCATGACAAAGAAAATCCGAGCAGCAACCATCCCCCTCGCCGGCCCACGTTGAGGGGACGGATGGAATCATCGATGCCAAGACCACGTTGTCGGCATTTGCACATACATTGGAAGGCCACCCGAAGGCACTGTGCTCCGTTGCACACACAAACTAGACTAAGAAATCCAAGCAGAAACTATCCACCTTCGCGCCCCCTCGTCGCCGGAAATGTCGCCGGAGACCACCGCGAGCGGCGGCACCTCCAGCGGCATGGCCGGCGACACCCCTCCGCCCACACGCCACACACCCATAAGGTTCCGAGGCAACATTCGAGGCAACATAGCATAGGGTGTGCAGCGTGTGGGGAGCAGGGGAGGGGACTGCCAACTGGCCCTCAGCAAAACTAAGGTAGTATGCACCCCCCTATAGAGCATTTTATGCCTTTCCTCTAAGGGCAGGAGGGAACATCAACATGCGCGAGGAGTCATAATGAGTCATAAAAAAATAAATACATGGAATCTTTGGGAGATTTTTTGCAGGCATGCTAAGAAAAATACAATCTACCATAGGAAAAAGTTTCAAAATTTTTTGGGCATCGGAAATATTTTTTTTTATTTTTTGAAGTCGGAAAATAGGAAAAATCATAAAAAAAAATCTGGGAAGCGAAAACCCGTTCCGTCACTTAGAGTAGGTTCTAAATAATGCAAATGAATTTTGGTGAGCTTATTGTGTGAGGAAATTTTGTATGGGTCGTGGCATGGTTTGAGTGAAAATGTGCATAGGTGTGACATGTTGTGTGCATAGGTGTGGCATGCTGTGTGCATGGTGGCATGCAAAGTGGCCAAAAATGAAAGTGCTCCGACGACCGTTCCGTCACTTGGATCATCTTCCAAATACCATAATTAGGCTATGGTGAGCTTATTGTGCATGGAAATTTTGATAAAAATGGGTCGTGGCATGGTTTGAGTGAACATGTGTGCATAGGTGTGGCATGTTGTGTGCATGGTGGCATGCAAAGTGGCCAAAAATGAAAGTGCACCGACGACCGTTCCGCCACTTGGATCACCTTCCAAATACCATAATTTGGCTATGGTGAACTTATTGTGCGGGGAAATTTCGATAAAAATGGGTCCCGGCATGATTTGAGTGAAAATGTGTGCACAGGTGTGGCATGTTGTGTGCATTGTGGCATGCAAAGTGGCTCGACACCAAATTGCCCCGACCACCGTTCCATCACTTGGAACACCTTCCAAATACCATAACTAGGTATGGTGAGCTTATTGTGCGGGAAAATTTCGATAGAAATGGGCCGTGGTGTCACGGGCCGACTTTTCACCGAACAAGACGAACCGTGCGGCACTTGCTAACCTTCTCCTGGGTAGCAAGTCAGCCAAGTAAGTACCTATGCTAGTGAGCTAGCCCAGCATTCCACCGACTAGTCACCCCCCTGTTAAGAGCATTCTGAGCCATTTTCAAGATTACACCAAGAAACATCAAAATGTACGAGGAGTCATAATTCCTCCAAAAAGAAAATTAACTATTTTGCTAATTACTAAAATACCCTTGCACACAAGCAAGCGGCCAAATGCTTGACTAATGACCTTGGACAAGCTTGGTTGTGGCAATACAAAAGCAACCCCTAACATCCTCCCCCACTTAAACTGTCGGCGTCCTCGACGACTCTGTAGCCTGGAACTCTTCAATCTTTTGCTTGAATTGTTGCAAGTCTTCAGCCTTCTCCCAGCTTGTCTCTTCGTCGCTTAATCCTTTCCATTTGACGAGGAACTCCATGCGCGGACGTCTGGCCATGACCACAACTCTGTCAGCGAGAATCTCTTCAACTTCTCTGGTCTTAGGCAGCTTGATGTCGACGGCAGTTCTGACTGGTTGGTTGCGTGCTGGATCTTCTGAGTCTGGGTTGTAGGGCTTGAGATTGCTGACGTGAAAGATGGGATGCACCTTCATCCAGGAGGGAACGTCAATCTTGTAGGAGGCTTTACCAACTTTGGTGAGGACCGGAGCTGGCCCTTCGTACTTGCGTATGAATCTTCGATCTCTGTCGTGGAGGAATCTGAATTGTTCTGGCATCAGCTTGATCAAGACTAGGTCCCCCTCTTGGAACTCTAATGGCCTGCGTCCATGATCCGCCCACTTCTTCATTCTGGAGGATGCTTTCTCTAGGTAAGCTCTAGCAATCTCAGAATTGGTCTTCCATTCTTTTGTGAACTTGAAGGCTCTGGGGTTCTTCCTTGTGTAGTTCTCATCGACTGTGTGTGGCAAGAGAGGTTGTTGTCCTATCACGATTTCAAATGGGCTCATGTTGGTGGCCGAGCTCTTCTAGGAGTTGAAACAAAATTGGACGGTATCTAGTAATTGTTCCCAATTCTTCTGGTTGGCATTCACAAAGTGGCGCAGGTATTCTTCCAAGAGCCCATTGAACCTTTCTGTTTGGCCGTCTGTCTGCGAGTGATAACTCGAAGAGATGTTAAGTTGAGAACCAAGTAAGTTGAATAGTTCAGACCAGAATGTACCTGTGAACCTGGGATCTCGATCACTCACGATGTTCTTGGGAACTCCCCAGTATTTCACCACATACTTGAAGAATAGCCTGGCCGTCTCTTCTGCTGAACAAGACTTCGAAGTTGGGATAAAGGTTGTGTATTTCGAGAACTTGTCCACGACCACTAAGATGCTAGAGAGGTTTTTAACCTTCGAAAGGCTTGTAATAAAGTCTAGGGAGACACTTTCCCAAGGTCGGGTGGGGATTGAAATCGGCTCAAGCAACCCTGGAGTTTTCTGTCTCTCCACTTTGTCTTGCTGGCAAGTGAGGCAGGTCTTGGTGTATTCCACAACATCATCACGCATCAGGGGCCAGTAGTATCCTTGCTTCAAAAGAGCATGTGTTCTCTGCCAACCTGGGTGCCCAGCCCATAAGGTGTCGTGGCATTCCCGCAATAGCATCCTCCGCAGCCAATCTGCCTTCGGGACGAACAACCTTCCTCCCTTCGTCCACAATAACTGGTCTTCAACCCAGAACCGGAGGGTCTTTCCTTCCTTAGCAAGTTTCATGATGGATTGAGCTACATAATTTTTGCCCAAACTTTCTTTTATGCGCTCTCGCACAGTTGTAGCCGTTGTGCTCCCTGACAATGCAGCAAGTGATTGTGAGGCCGCAAACTCAGCTTTTCGACTAAGGGCATCCGCTACTTGATTGGTATGCCCGGCTCGAAGGTGAAGTCAAATTCTGCAAGAAATTCCTGCCATCGGGCTTGTTTGGGCAAAGATCCACATGATAAATTAGATTTGTGCAAGCACCAAGCAAGAAACAACTAACAATCACACAACAAAACAAAAGGAAAGGCTCACAGTGCAACAGATGCATTGGGCAGCAGCGTAGGCAGGCGGCGCGTATGCAGCAAGATGTGCATGCCAGTGCCCTAGCCAACCAAGCAATGGGCAAGCCTTAGGCAGCACCGTGGGCAAGGAGTTAGGCCGTTGCCTTGGGCAATTGAATGTCAAGCAAGAGATGTGCGTCTTGGGAAGGAACAAGGGGCGAATTTTGAGCAAGTCTTGCCTTTGCCATGCCTTTGTGTTAGGGGTTTCTTTTGTATGCCGCAATGCTTGCTTGCCCAAGGTCATTAGTCAAGCCTTGGCCGCTTGCTTGTGTGCAAGGGTATTTTAGTAATTAGGAAATTATATATTTTTGGGGAATTATGTATTATGACTCCTCAAACATTTTGATGTTCCTTGGTGTAATGTTCAATTTGGCTCAGAATGCTCTTTACAGGGGGGTGACTAGTCGGTGGAATGCTGGGCTAGATCACTGGCATAGGTAAGAGCATGCACCTTGAGCCCCTGTACTCTCTTGCCATTAATATAAGAAGCATATTTATTCAATCTTCTGTTGCACTGTGAGCTTTTCCATTTTTTATTGTTTGTGTGAATCTTATTTGTGGCTTTCTTGGTGCTACCACAAATCTAATATATTGTGTGGGTTGTGTTGCCTACGAGGTACTCACTTGGCTGACTTGCTACTCAGGGGAAGGTTAGCAAGTGTCGCACGGTTCGTCTTTAGCCTTGTAAAGTCGGCCCGTGACAGTTGGTATCAGAGCGTGGTTACTACAAATCATACAAGATGTCCCGTATGACGAATATGCAACATTTCGATTGGATCAATAGTCGGTTGGGTGAACTTGCAGGGCTTCCAGATAGCTTGGCAGACCTCACCGAAGAAATAAAGAGTTACAACCTACCAGAGCTCGTACAAAAGGTTGGAGAATTAGAAGGCTTGGCTGGAAGGGTAGCCGCCTTAGAGCGAAGCAAGAGTCCATTGAGCAGTGAGAGCTCAGCTCCCTTCGATGAGCAAATAGGAACGATGGACAATACAATTCAAGAGCTGTCGAAAACCGTCAGTGAGTTGACGGAAGATTTTCGAGATGCGATTAAGGCCATCAAGATAGAGCTTGGAGATATGAATAATAAGTTCAACCTCACTATGTGAGCAGTGGGGAATAAGTCCCCAATCACCCAAGGAGTGGGTTACGCCAGAATGAAGGTGCCCGAACCCCAAGCCTACGGGGGGGCACGAGACGCGAAGGTACTTGAGAACTTCTTGTTCGACATGGAACAATATTTTAGAGCAGTGAAGGCAGACTCAGAGGAGAGTAAAGTGAGCATGGCCACGATGTATCTTACTAGCAATGCAAAACTTTGGTGGAGGACCAAATATGATGACATTCGGAACGGGAGGTGCACCATCAACACCTGGGAAGATCTCCGCAAAGAGCTCAAGACTCAATTCTTTCCTGAAAATGTCGAGTACATTGCTCGGCGGCAACTGAGAGAGCTCAGACAAATGGGCACTGTCAGGGACTACGTAAAGAATTTTTCGGCCTTGATGCTAGATATTCAAGACATGTCCGAAAAAGACAAGCTATTCTATTTCCTAGAAGGATTGAAGCCATGGGCCAGAACAGAGTTGCAGAGACAAAGAATTGGAGATTTGCCTTCTGCCCAGGCTGCTGCAGAACGCCTGACAGACTACACTTATGATGACTCCTCTAGTAGGAGGAACCAAACCTCCTCTAGTGGGAACAACAACAAGTCCTTCAGGCCCAACCAAAATAAAAGTGGGGGAGCAGAGTTGAGACCTGCTAACCAGGGAAGAAATGAAAGAAGGAACACAAACTTTCGGGACTCGGCACCATCTCGACCACAGAACCAAGCTGGCTTCAAATCTAAACCTCTTGCTTGCTTTTTATGTAATGGACCACATAGAGTGGCTGAATGTCCTCATAAATCTGCACTAAATGCTTTGCAAGCTTCTATTCATTCGCAGGAAACAGGTGAAGAGCAAGAGCAGGAGGCAGAACCCGGCCACATGGGAGCTTTGAGATTTTTGGGAGCCATGAAGAAGCAGATGGTGGATCCCAAGAAGATCCCTGAAAAGGGCCTTATGTTCGTGGAGGCAACCTTGAATGGTAAAGCCGCCCGAAGTGTAATGGTGGACACAGGTGCCACCCACAACTTTATCTCTAAAGGAGAAGCCCAACGATTGGGCCTAAAGCTAGAGAAGAATGTTGGGCACATGAAAGCAGTGAATTCTGAAGCATTGCCAACAACCGGTGTGGCCAAACAGGTACAAATCAAGCTTGGGTCGTGGGAAGGAAAAACAGACCTCATAGCAGTCCAAATGGATGGTTTCGATGTCATACTCGGGATGGAGTTCCTATTGGAGAAGAAGGTCATTCCCATCCCAGCCGCGCACAACTTGCTAATCATGGGCGAGAAACCTAGTGTGGTCCAAGCAACAATAAAGAAGCCTTCTGAACCCCGACTCCTGTCTGCCATGCAATTCAAAAAAGGAGTGAAGCGCCAAGAGCCATCCTATGTGTTAGTCCCGATAGTGAAAGGTGAAGTGAATGACGAACAAGTTCCCCCGGAGGTTGAAGAGGTCTTGAAGAATTACCAAGATGTTATGCCTAATGAGCTTCCGAGATCCCTACCACCAAGAAGAAGTATAGACCACGAGATTGAACTCTTTCCTGGGGTGAAGCCACCTGCGAAAGCACCCTATCGAATGGCCCCTCCTGAGTTGGCCGAATTGAGGAGACAGTTAAATGAGTTGCTGGAAGCAGGGTTCATTAGGCCTTCCAAGGCACCATTCGGAGCACCAATTCTATTTCAAAAGAAGCAGGATGGAAGTCTGAGACTATGTGTGGATTATCGAGCCCTTAACAAAGTGACTGTGCGCAACAAATATCTCATTCCCTTGATTGCCGATCTATTTGATCAGTTGAGCAATGCCCACGAAGTTGGATCTCAGGTCAGGGTATTATCAAGTGTGAATTGCTGAAGGAGATGAACCGAAGACCACGTGTGTCACCCGTTATAGAGCTTTCGAATTCATGTGATGTCATTCAGGTTGACTAACGCGCTAGCCACCTTCTGTACTCTTATGAACCAAGTCTTTCATGACTACCTTGACAAGTTTGTGGTGGTCTACCTCGATGACATTGTGGTTTATGGCTCAACCCTAGAAGAACACCGAGAGCATTTGAAGGAAGTGTTCCAAAAGTTACGGGACAACCAACTATTTGTGAAGAAAGAGAAGTGTTCATTTGCTCAAGTAAGTATCAAGTTCCTTGGCCACATTATAGAGCGTGGTCGTACCAGGATGGACATGGAGAAAGTGAGGGCTATTCAAGATTGGCAAACACCT